>NC_133324.1:459894293-460235126 GCF_042186555.1 Aquarana catesbeiana | reverse complement strand
GCCGCGAGTAGTTTTAAATGACTTTTTTTCCTTTGAAATGTCATTTTGCTGTCAGACTGTTCTAAACACAGGAAACATGTGCCCCTTTACAGGCATACTATAGATACCCCTCAGGTACGAAATTTAAAGGAATATTACAGTTTTATTGTTTCACTTTAAGCATTATTAAAATCACTGCTCCCGAAAAAACAGCCATTTTTAAAACTTTTTTTGCATTGATCCATGTCCCCTGGGGCAGGACCCAGGTCCACAAACACTTTTTATGACAATAACTTGCATATAAGCCTTTAAAATTAGCACTTTTGATTATCCAATTTTTGTGTCCCATAGGCTTTAACGGTGTTCGCGTGTTCGAACAAATTTTTTGCCTGTTTGCATGTTCTGGTGCAAACCGAACAGGGGGGTGTTCAGCTCATCCCTAATGTACACCCATCTAATAACACAGTTGAGTACTGTACCTGATATTTTAGTTGCACTAACAGCTTCTTCAGTATTTTAAGAAAAAGATTTTGAGCTCAACAACCATCTCCTTGGTACAAGTGCACAAATATGACTACAATCACCTTTCAGCTGTCACATGGCTGGATGAGAGGTGGGCCCTCTGTGCAGGCTTATCTATGGATGTGAGAACCAAAATCCAGTCATTACTAGGGCACCTCATGACACATTTTTCTTGTGTAGTGGACTTCCCAAGGGAGCAAACCCAAGGTTCATCCCATCAGACAGCTAACACTAATCCAAACTGAAGGTAAAGCACAACACCATCAGAAAGAATCATTAACAGAGGTCACATCTGGTGGCAGGTAGACAAAATCCATCAACACAAAAAAAGCAGGATCATAACCAGGAATTTAGTTTGTAGGGTAGCAGGAATCTGGGGCAAAACACTGGATGTAAGATGCAGAAACAAGGTACTGAAGGCAGAAACATGCCATAGTATACAGAGTAAACACCAGGACTCAGTAACACAAAAAAAAATGTTTCACTCAGGCATCTTGCTAAAATGGAGCATTTCCGTATATCATGAAATTTTCCACTAGTACACCTGGGATGTTCCAAGATGAAAGGGGTGCATGCTAAAGATGAATGTCAAATTCACCCAAAAAATGAATTTGCTGCTAATTTCAAATTCAGGTTGCAAATTCAGGTTAATAGGCAAATTATTAGGGGATCTTAATGTTTTGATTAACCATAATGCTTTAGCACCATTCAACGTTTGTCTCCAAATATAGACTGAGGGAAGTCCCTTCAATACAAAAGGGTGGCTCAAAGCAGCCATATTGTTATATAATGTTAGTAAATTGAAGCTATTGCAGAAAGGGGAAATATGCATAGGGAAAGATGACAATCAGTTAGCAAACTATGCTTTTCTTCTGTCAACTGTATGGGCGGGGGGAAGGGAGTTGTACTTGCTACTTAGGTTAACTGTTTTTCATCTGTGGCCCCTGCTTTGGGTTCACGGTTTTTCACTCCAAAAGTTCTTATTAGAACTACTATCTGTCTTTTGTGTGTTCTTTTTATTGTTTTTTTTTTTTTTTTTTTTAATTTGTGGTTTATTTGACAATCCCAGATAGCAAGGATAACTTGCCACAAATTTGTTATGGTGTTGATTTGTAAGTCTTGTTAAATGCTGCACATTTTCACTGGCAAGTTATACACTTGCAGAGCACTTGAAGCACAAGTTCTAGTTGACACTTTTCCAATTTTTAGCAAATTTGCAAGAGCAAAGTTGTAATAGTGAGGCTACAGCAAGAGCTCTACAAGTCACAGTGATCCCTGTGGTGGAATGACTATTGCACAACATAACTGAACCAGACCTTCCAACAGACTTGCAGAATGTTTGCAAAGAAAATTGATCTGAAGTCATGCAATGCAGACTTGCTGCAATTGTGCTACAAACTTGTGAAGCCTGGCAAATCTAGCAATAGCTTAGCAAGTCATTTTCAAACTTGCAGTTTAATTGCTTGCTATCTGGGATGTTTACCTTCCCAGATAGCAAGGATAACTTGCCAAAAATTTGTGGTAGTGTTGAATTGTAAGCCTTGCTAACTTGCTGCACGTTTTCACTGGCAAGTTGTACACTTGCAGAGCACTTGAAGCACAAGTTCTATTTGACACTTCTCCAATTTGTAGCAAATTTGCATGCCAAGTCTCTAGCAAGAGCAATGTTGCCGTGGTGAGCCTACAGCAAGACAGTAACCCCCGTGGTGGGATGACTATTGCACAACTGTGGTGGGATGACTATTGCAAAACATAACTGAACCAGAACTTGCAACAGACTTGCAGAATGATTGCAAAAAAAGTTGATCTGGAGTCATGCAATGCAGACTTTTGAAGACTGGCAAGTCTAGCAAAAGCTTAGAAAATAATTTTTAAACTTGCAGCATAATTGCTTGCTATCTGGGTTTTACTGTTGGAGCAAGACTTTCCCTTTACATTTAGGACCAAGCCTATTTTTTACACTTACACTAAAATCATTTTTTTTGCTAAAAAAATTACTTAGAACCCCAAACATTATATATTTTTTTTCAGACACCCTAGAAAATAAAATGGCGGTCGTTGCAATACTTTAATTTACACCGTATTTGCGCATTTTTGGGGGAAAAAATACACTTTTTTGAATAAAAAAATAAGAAATTAGTAAAGTTAGCCCAATTTTTTTCTATATTGTGAAAGATAATGTTATGGCGAGTAAATTTATACCCAACATATCATGCTTCAAAATTGCGCCCGCTCGTGGAATGGTGACAAATTTTGACCCTTAAAAATCTCTATAGGCGACATTTAAAAATTTCTAAAGGTTACTAGCTTTGAGTTACAGAGGAGGTCTTTTGCTAGAATTATTGCTCCCACTCTAACGATCGCGGCGATACCTCACGTGTGTGGTTTGAACACCATTTACATATGCAGACACGACTTACGTTGTTTATTTCTTATTTATTTTACTTTTTATTATTTTTTTTTTACACTGTCCCTTTAAAAAAAATGGATTACTTTTATTCCTATTACAAGAAATGTAAACATCCCTTGTAATAGAAAAAAAAAGTAAGGCAGGACCTCTTTTATGTGAGATCTGGGGTCAAAAAGACCTAAGATCTCATATTTACACTTAAAAGCAATAAAAAAATTAGAAAAAGAAAATAAAGAAAATTCAATAAAAAAAAATGGTCCCTTTAAGGCCATTAAGTGGAAGTGACCTTTGACTTTGCATCCAATGGCACAGAGTCGAGTGATGGCCATTATTTCCTCAGTTGACTTCCTGTCCATCAGGGGAAAGGATCAGATTATTTCCACCGCTACCGATGGCTCTGGTAAGCAGCAGAGATGACCAGGATGCGGCGGGAGGGGGGGAGGGCACCTCTCCCTTTGCTGATAAAAGTGGTCTTAAGTGGAGACAACTTTTATCTTAAAGCCTACCGCCCACTGTTTAACTAGTTACCAACCACCCGCCACAGTTGTACCCCTGCGCAATTCGCCATCATTGTACGTTGGGCGTGCAGCTCCCTAGGGGGCATGCGCGCACCCACGGTGATCATATTAGTTCCAGAATACACACACACACTTTTCACCCCCCGATTGCCCTCCCAGTTAACCCTTTCACTCCCTGTCACAGTGTCACCAAGTAGTTTTCCAATTTTTCACTGAGCTGTACTGGTGACACTAATCAGCCTTAGGGCAGTTAGTAGTAGGCCCGGGTAGGTTTAGGGTACCCCCCATTAACCCCCTAATAAAGGTTTAACCCTCTGATCGCCCCCCCCCAGTTAATCCTTTCACCCCCTGTCACCAGTGTCACTAGTATAGTGTACAGATCTCTTTTCTGATCACTGTATTTAGTGTCACGGGTGACACTAGTTAGCTAGTTACTGTCACCGTTTTGTATAGCGTCAGGGTACCCACTATATATTACCTAATAAGGGTCTGATCGCCCCCCAGTACAGGTTTTAATGTCAGTTACGGTCAGCATCAATCCCAGGCAGCGTCAGATTAGTGCCAGTAGTGCTAACACCCACGCACACACCATACACCTCCATTACTAGTATAGTGTTTGAATGGATCAATATCTTTGATCTGATCAGATCTATACTAGCGTCCCCAATAGTTTAGTGTTCCCAAAAAACCTGGCATTAGCAGGATCAGCCCAGACACCTCCCAGCTCCTGCATTTAGCCCCTCCTCCCAGCCCAGCCCAGCACACCCAGTGCAGTATCAATAGATCACTGTCACTTACAAAACACAGCAAACATAACTGCAGCATTAGCAGAGTTACGCCTGATCCCTGTGAATGCTAACAGTTAATTTTTTGGTAGCGATTGAAGCAGTCTCTGACAACCAGGTGCTCTTTTGCCTGTGAGTCGCACTAGCTGTAACTATAAATTTAGTGGCCAAAATGTCCAAACAGAGGTACACTAGTGAAGAAGCCTACACATTGCTGAGCATGACAGATGAGAATGGATGGGAAGCCTTACTGTCAGATTTAGTATACAAGCCGGTAGAGATCAGCGGCTCCCTGACAGATAGCTCTGAAGATGGAGTAGTGGTCCCTGCTAAGGTCAGGCGTACCCGACCCCATTCTTACGTTGTTGAGGTGCAACAACCTGCAGGGCTCTCTTATGGAACATAGAGCCAGTACTAGTGCTGCTCAACCCTCTGGTGAACTGGCAAGCACCAGTGTCCTAGTACATCCTGGTCGTAGACAAACCAGCACTGCAGTAACACTTGGTGACGTGGTGAGTCCCATAAGTGCAGTTCAAGCTGGTGCGGTGGCTAGCACATGTAGTGCCCCACAGCCACAAAGAGTTTGAACACAGGCCCATAGAGCCCATAGTGTCCTTCCCACTGCATATGCCAATCCTGATTGGGAGCCCACCACTTGTGCAGCACCCGTACTTCCCCCATCCACTGGCCAACCCGGAATTCAGGATGAAACAGTTGATTTTACTTCCCTTGACTTTTATTCACTGCTTTTCACAGAAGATCTCTACAGATCTATTGTGGACCAAAGTAATTTATAGGCTGGTCAGTTTTATCACCGCAAATCCCCATTTGCCCCTTGCCAGAGAATTTGCCTGGAAACCTATCCCTCCTCATGGGCATAACTAAAAAAGTGAGTTGCGGATATCTTGGTCCACTGACCCAATTCATCATATGCCAGTGTTCTCTGCCTCCATGGCCAGGACTAGATACGAGCAGATCTTGTGGTTCATGCACTTCAACGACAATGAACTCTGTCATCCTCGGGGTGACCCTGAATACAATCGGCTCTACAAAATTCGGCCCCTCGTAAACCATTTCAACCAACAGTTTGCAGCCTTGCTTATTCCCAATCAGGTTGTCTGTGTTGATGAGTCCCTGATTAAATTTTCTGGCTACCTGTCTTTCAAACAGTATCTCTCCAGCAAGCATGCCAGATATGGGGTCAAGATGTATAAGCTCTGTGACAGGGCAACAAGCTATACATATAGTTTATGGTTTACGAGGGAAGAGCTAGTCACGTGTAGCCCCCCAACTTCCCAGACTACATAGGGAGCATTGGTAAGATTGTTTGGGACTTGGTGTCACCCTTATTCGGAAAGGGGTACCACTTGTACGTGGACAATTATTACACAAGTGTGCCACTTTTTAGTCACCTTTTTTATTGGTGCAGGTGGAACTGTGCGATCTAATCGCTGGGGCTTAGCCCCATCGGCTTGTAGAGTGCTGACTTAGATGAGGGGAGAGAGCCTGCTTGAGATGTAATAAATTTCTCGCAGTGAAGTGGAGGGACGCGCAAAATGTTTTCGTTCTGTCCTCCATTCACGCAGATATGACAGTCGAAATTCCAACGGCGACTGTTGTGAACCCCCTTTGTGTTCATAATTATAACCTTAACATGGGAGGGGTGGACTTCAGCGACAAGATGATGGCGCCGTACTTAATTGCCCGTAAGTCAGAAACTGGTATAAAAAAAGTGTCTGTATATTTATTCCAATTGGCTCAGCTGAATGCTTATGTGCTATACAAAGAGTCAGGACGAACTGGATCCTTCCTAAAATTCCAGGAAGAGATCATCACAGTCCTTCTGTTTGCAGACGGTGTTGTCGCCCAACTTCCCAATACAAATGCAGTGAGCCGGCTGCATGAGAGGCACTTTCCAGAAGTCCTCCTTGGTACCCCTACCCAAAGAGCACCCCAAAGAAGATGATGTGTCTGCAGAAAACGCAGATATAGGCGTGACACCCGTTAGTATTGTCCCTCCAGTCCTGACCACCCTGGTCTCTGTATCGGTGAATGTTAACATAGCTACCACACATTAGTGGAATATTAGCGTAGGGTACAGCACTGCACAATCCTAGGGCACACTTACACATGGTCTCAAAAGATGAGATGGCCATAACATTTTGAGAGACCCTAATCTGGAACGTTTATACCGTTTCCACAAAAATAAGACCTAGCGTGATTGTCGGTGATGGCTGAAATATTAGCCCTACCCCCCCAAATAAGCCCTAGTTAAAGCACTTGTAGGTCTTATTTTCAGGGTAGGGCTTATTTTCGGGGGAAACAGGGTAGGGCTTATTTGGGGAGTAGGGCTTATATTGCAGCCATCACCGACAATCACGCTAGGTCTTATTTTCAGGGAAACAGGGTAGTTAAAATAAAAGTGCAAAAAAAAGAAAAAAAAAGCCAAAAAATAGTTGCCGTTTTATTTTTCTTCTCTCTCTCTATTGCTTGCTCTCTATTGTTCTCTATCTATTCTTACTTCTCTATTGTTGTAATTGTATTTTATGCTTAACTTTAATGTTTTATTGTTACTGTTTTTTATTGTATTTGCTTTACAGGTATGGTATGTCAGCCAACAAACACGAACGTAGTGACGTACTAGACGTACTATGAGCCTATTAAAGTTTTTCGGTTCGTGCTTTTCAGTTCGTTTCTGAACAGCCGTTCGTAAACCAGCCATGTTGCTCCGAGGAGAGAACGTGCTATTATTGGCCTTGGAATTATTACTTTGACCCAAGTCCAGTCCAGGAACAGGAGGAGGAGGATTTCTTGGACCAAAAATTGGTTGCTTAATCGTGACCAATTATGTCATATGCCTTTGCTGCAGGAGCTCCAGGAGAATAATCTGGATTATTTGCAGAATTATCTCCGGATGAGGATGATGGACCCCTGCTTTCACCAGCTCTGAGGATTGTTGACCCCCTATATTAAGCAGCAGGACACATGCATGAGGCTTTCCATTACTCCTGAGCAAAGGCTCATAGCCACCTTGCTGTACTTGGCGACGGGGAGGTCTCCAGGACCTCAAGTTTACCACTGGGATCTCCCCCTAGGCTCTGGGACTCATTATTCCAGAGACCTGCTCAACCATTTTTCAAGTCCTGCAGAAGGACTATATTTGGGTAAGTATTTTTCCATTAACGTCACATTCTATGTATTTAATGTTTGCTAATGTATTGTATTAATTTCTTGATTCCATAATTAACATTATAGTAATATGCTGTGTATGTCCTCTTTGTCCTCATGCATGCTGTAAGCTTTTCCTGCTCCTTTTTTGGCCTACATGCATATTTTCCTTCACTAACCTCCCCAGCATGATATACAGGGCCCATACACACCTAGCCTAGCAACTTAACAATGTTTTTTTTTCAGCTACATTTTTGTGCTTGTTGTCCTCCAATTCAGGCAGAGGGCAAGAGGCCATTTTCTGGGGCCCAAACTCATGTGTAACCCTCCCTCCCCCCCAAAATGCTAAGTCAACAGATACAAATACTCTATCTGCTGACTTTGCAAAACCCATATACACTATCCCTCTTTTGTGGTCATATTTCTGGATGATTTCACCAAAGCATGTAGTGCAAGGGCCTGCCTGATTACCTTCAAATTGTAACGTAGAAAGTTTTTGTCTTCTTTTTTATAATCAAATTTTATTTTTTATTATAGACTTTAACATTTCCCTTCAATATTATACATTCTTGTATTCCAGTGTGTACCTGAGATGGGCTGAAAGAGAAGAGACATGGAATGGGAGGACACGGGGTGTAGTAGACCCATGGGGACCCTAGTATAGTTGCTTGTGGTTCTAGCCATAGAGGAATAAAGAGTCAATTATGAACCTTGAATAGGATTGACCAATGTGGGGTTTTTTTTTTTCGGTACTCTGACAGGGTGGAGTGAAACGTCTTCTCCTAATGAGAGAAGAGAGAGAGTGAGTCAAGTCAAAGTAGTGAGTGAAGGGTTGGGAAGGGGGGAATAAGGAGTAAGGAGATCACGGGTAGACCACAGGAGAGGAGGGATTTAAAACTCAAAACGGAAAAATGATAGAGATTGTATATGTCACCATAAGGAATTACACCATTTTTTTTTGGTGGAGTTATGGGGGTGTCACTTAAAGTTGGGGGAGGAGTAAGAGGCTTGTCTACATATAAATACAGTTGATAATATTTTAACACATGATACAAGTTTTTGTCTTCTATTATCTTGATAGGTTATTTCTGAATGTCAAAATGTGCTGCAATTTGGACAGTGTGTATCCATATGTATTTTTAGATCATGACACTTCTTACCTGTCTACTGGGCTGCCAATAGTGTAAGTAACGAGGGGCTGGCCAAAGTATCACACATTATTTATGCAAACAGCTCTCATGGAAGTGGAGAGGGTTACCTGTCCAAAACATCTACCCCTTACCTCCCCCCATCATAACATTTTTAAAATGGGCCACCAGAGGGGTGAGGAATTAGATAAGTTGACCTTACACTTTTGTGTTTAAATACTCAATTTAAGTTTTATACTTATGTTGGCCAAGCATGTTTGTGTCAAATCTGCTTGCAATGTTATGTGCAGAAGTAGTAATTTAATTTTCCCTTTTTGTAATCCACAGTTTCCTTCCAACCCACAGCAATGGCAGGACATTGCCGCCCAGTTCCATCATCAGTGGGATTTTCCCAACTGTGGTGGTGCTATTGATGGAAAACATGTCCTGATTGTCCCACCACCCAACTCTGGCTCATATTATTTCAATTATAAGGACTTTTGCAGCATAGTCCTTCTAGCTGTAGTGTCTGCCACGTGAGTTCTTGTTTCTTGATGTTGGGAAGAATTGCCGCAACTCTGATGGATGAGTCATTATGCAGACAGAGTTCTACAAGCAGCTCCAGAATGGCACCTTAAACTTGTCACCTGCTGAGGAGAATGTTGAGGGCCTCAATTTTGTTTTTGTTGCAGATGAGGCCTTTGCTCTGGGGGAACATTTTATGAAGCCATTTCCTATGAGGAACCTCACCACAGAGCAGAGATTATTTAATTACAGGCTCTCTCATGCCAGAAGGGTGGTTGAAAATGCCTTTGGCACCTTCTCCAGTCAGTTCAGGCTGTTTTTAACACCAATTAACCTGGCACTATACAAAATCAACCATGTGGTGTGGTGCTGCTGTATGCTCCATAATTTTTATGGAGGAATTCTAGCAGCTACCTTGCCTCAGTACCAACTGTAGTGGACCCTGCAGTGGCAGGACCAGCTGAAGAGGCTGCAGCTCGGCCACCTGTGGGCGTGATGACGGCTCTAGAAACTGGCCATGCTGGATTGCCCTCCCAAAATGCCAGAAATATATGTCAAAAATACATTGATTATGTTGTGGGTAGAGGGGCAGTGTCTTGGCAGCAAATTGGAGCTGATCCTGAATAATAATTTTATTTGATCATAAACTCATATTTCATTTGAACTACTGTTGTCTGTGTTTCTTATCTGTATAATATGTTCTCAAATGTCCTTTATTTTGGCCACTTGCTACAATAGTGCAAACGTACCTTATTTGCTACATGAGGTGACAATCTCTTCATCAGCTAACTATTATGGTGTGCTGTGGGTCTGCTATACACACACAATGTTTTTGTCGTTAATGGATCTAATACATGAATTTCAAAAACATTATGGCTTTTCAAGTTCTTTAATTTTTTGGAGGCCAAAAAATTGCCGGAGTTGGCCACATTTAAGAGCACATTGTCACTGTAACTACAAAAACTTAACAAATACACTGGTATTGAGCATTGAAATAATAAGCCACATATTCTTTAGTAAAAAAGATTTCACCCAAAGCACATTCACATGTGCGTTTTAAGGTTTTAAAATAAACCAACATCTTGGTGTCTAACATGTATGTTTGCAATTATTTTGCCTTTTTTGTGGCTAAACAGGCATGTTTGAAAACATAAGATACACATCGCCAACTCAGGAACTTACAAAGTTCGATTTTGGTAAAGTGAAGGCCAAATGAGACATTAGTATCCCAAGACTGTGTGGATGTTGCCTTCCTCAGATGGGGTGATCTCACCCCTCTTAAAGCCAAAATTTGAAGCCGTATATGTAGAGGCCAATATACTATTTTATGTCCCTTATGATCCCCTGCCAAAAATGTGTGTGGTTCCAGACACGTTACTTTAGAAACAGCCAAAACACACAGTGTGTCAACATGTGCTATCTCCCATCACTGGGTATCAATTAATGCGTTTTGGGGGTGCAACCCCTTCCTCATAACTAAAGTAGGTCAGAGGAAGGGGTTGCACCCCTGAAACATGTCCATTGATACCCCATGATGGGAGCTAGCACATGTTGACACACGGTGTATTTTGGGGCTTTAGCAAACTAGATGTAGGGAAAGACACACATTTTAGGCGTGGGGTCATGAGGGAAATAAGAATGTTAAGGCATAATTTGTGGGCAGCTTCAAATTTTGGCTTTGCTATTCTTAAAAACACAGAAAGATTACAATTCACATTACTTAGGGCAGTGTTTCCCAACTCTCCTTCTCAAGATGCAAACCCAGGTCATGTTTTCAATATTTGTTAAATTTGGCACAGGTGATGTTGTCATTTTTAATGTTAGTAATTCAAACAGTCATTTTTAGACTGAGGAAAATACAGAAAACAGGACTTGGTGGTGCACCTAGAGAAGTGGAGTAGAGAAACACTGAGTTCAGACACTAAACTTTCTCATTTAAAAGTCCGAAAAACATTGTAAATATTAAAAGTGCAAAAAGGATCCAACGAGTGGAACAAGAAACTTCCGACCAGGCAAGAGGAGATTAGAATTTAGCAAGCATGTCTACAAAATCATGGATTCTTAGCTGTAAAGCAGTGGCAGCCTCCTTTATTTGCTCCAGATCCTTCAAACAATGCAACATATCTGCACTCATTCGGCCAATTGTGCAACTTGGAAGATCATGACCTAATAAGAAGACAAAAACGATTAAGGGAACAATGGTCAAGTGGCTGAGGCCCTACATAGTGAGTTATGGTCAAATTACTAGTCACATTCAGGAAATACTTACCTACCCAGTCTATTGTTGCTTGCAACCTGCTTGCCCTTCAGACACCTACACTACTAGGAATGTACACACTGCAACTACTTAGTAATCTTGTCCCTGGTGCCTGGGTCTCCTAAACTCGGGTACCTAGCAAAACTGACAGCTCCTTCTACCTCTTTCTTCTCCATGCTAATGTTAAGGCACTACATACTTTGCTAATGTGTGGAGTGGGTGTTTTGTTTGTTCAGCTAAACACTCATCATGTACAGTATACACATTTGAAGCCAGATTCCAAGAATACTTACTTGCGCATACAAGAGGCTAACAAATACTTTCTTCCTCTTCGGGGTTGCTTTGGCCCTCTGTGTGACTTGCGTCAGGCGATTTGACATCCACAATGGACAGGTCTGTGCTGGGTCCTGGAGTCAGATCCCATGCCTCCAAACCAACATCTTGGGTGAGCTGACCATGCTCACTTTCCTCTAAAAAGAAACAATACATCATTCATTAAGCCACCCCTAGTCCCATCTGTTTCTAGCATCCATTTTGCTACATTAATTGGCCAACCTTGCACTTGGTCTGATGACAATGTTTGCTCCTGACTAGTGGACTCCACCATGCTGCACTGTTTTTTTTTACAGTGAAAAATGCATAGAAAAGGGAAGGTGATGTCATTTTACAGAGGGCAAACAATGGACAAGTGCCAACATTGAAAAAGTCCTGCAGTTGTCCCCCAGCCCTCTTGTCTCATAGGGGATATATGATAATCATTTTAGCAGGCATGACTCTGTGTGACTGTGATCCCCGGGGCCTCTCCTCTACCCATGTCTACACTGGCAAGGCTGCATTAACCACTTAAGGACCAGCCTCGTTTTGGAATTTAGGTGTTTACATGTTTAAAACAGGTTTGTTTTGCTAGAAATTTTGCTAGAAAACATTATATATTGTTTTTTTTCTAATACCCTTGAGAATAAAATGGCAGTCATTGCAATACTTTTTTTCACACCGTATTTGCGCAGCGGTCTTACAAGCGCTCTTTTTTTGGAAAAAAATCACTTTTTTGAATAAAAAATAAGACAACAATAAAGTTAGCCCAATTTTTTTATATTGTGAATGATAATGTTACGCCGAGTAAATTGATACCCGACATGTCACGCTTCAAAATTTTGCCCGCTCGTGGAATGGCGTCAAATATATTATTTTTCTTATTTATTTTACATGATTTTATTTATTTTTACACTGTTTTAAAAAAAAATTGTGTCACTTTTACTCCTATTACAAGGAATGTAAACATCCCTTGTAATAGAAAAAAGCATGACAGGTCCTCTTAAATATGAGATCTGGGATCAAAAAGACCTCACATCTCATATTTACACTAAAATGTAATAAATAAAAAAAAAGTCATTTAAAAAAATTACATTGAAAAAAATGTGCCTTTAAGAGGTATGGGCGGAAATGACGTTTTGACGTCGCTTCCGCCCTGCAGTTTTATGGAAACGAGTGGGCGCCATCTTCCCCTCACTTATCTCCATGCACAGCTAGGCAACAGACGCGATCACCTCCGCCGCTGCCAACAGCTCCAGTAA
Source organism: Aquarana catesbeiana (assembly GCF_042186555.1). Lineage (NCBI taxonomy): Eukaryota > Metazoa > Chordata > Amphibia > Anura > Ranidae > Aquarana > Aquarana catesbeiana. The sequence continues at coordinate 460,222,261 of NC_133324.1, read as the reverse complement.
GGGAGGGGCACCGGATTGTGGCAGGAGGGGGGCCCCTCTCCCGCCACCGATAAAAGTGATCTTGCGGCGAATCCGTCACAGAGACCTTTTATCTTGTAGCCGATTGCCGGCCGGCCGAAAACGGGGATACCGGGGTTATGGCTGCTAGCTGCTGCCATAACCCAGATATCCGTCACCAAAAAAGGGACGTACATCGGCGTGCGGCGGTTGGTAAGTGGTTAATGGGCACTGATGAGCCAGGCAGAAACCAGAAAGTGTTCTTTACCCCTTAAGTTCTGCCCTAAGCCCATGGCCTTTGACCCACCTAGAATCACCCCTGTCGGTGGCTAAATGAGTGTGTTTGAAGTTGTCATTTACGTTTTTAGTGGGGGGATGGCCTTGTTGCCTCCCCTGTTGGGGCCCGAGCGAGGGTAGCCTCCCTTCATCCCTTCTGGTGGCTTGGCTGTTGCCTCATTTTTTGGTGACTCCCTGTTGAAAGAAGAGAAAAAAAATAGGTACAAAAGTAAAGAAATGTCAAAAAACAGAGCCAAATAAGAATATTCATATCTGCTTTCTATTTTACTTCATCTTTAAAATAACAATTCAGACAAAGATTATAGAAAACATTATATATAGATCTCTCAAGCTACTTGGAGAAAGCACATATACAGACAGCTCGTTTACACATATACATATTGGTTAGATACAAATATTGCTTACTTTTTTGATGATCTTATGTATGGACTCCATCTGCTCCTTCTCACTGTGTTTGAGATTAGACCATTGTTTTCTGATTTGGTCCTTTGTTCGTTGCACCAAAAATTCCCCATGCAAAAGAGCGATGACCTTATCCAAAAGGCTGTCCTTTCAGCTGTTGGGCCTTTCGTAATTGCGCAGCTTGCAGTTGTAGTTGTGCTTCTCTAGGATGCACACCATCTCCAACATCTCACCCTTGCTCATGGGTTTTGCCTTGCACCTCCTCTGAGCTCCACCACTGCAGGGATGCCTGTAATCCGCCGATTCTGCCATGTTGTCCCTCCCAAATGTTCCGCCATGTGTGTTGCATGTAGAAGAGAGATGGTCACGCCCCAGCGTCATGATGCACTGAGAGTGGAGTTTGATGCATGCGCAGTGTATATAAAGCCAGAACGCACAGTCAATGGAACGGCCATAGGAACGATCTTGGAGGGAAGGACATTTGCTCGCAAATGCAAGAAAGGAGCCGTGAAACGAAGGAACAATTTGAATTTGGGGCATAGGTGGTTGGTGGCCTATACTGCTTAGATTGTGGCCTATATTGGGACCAGCTTATGAGTTAAGTCAGACATTATGGTTTGTCTTGTGTTCTGTCTTGCAGGTATCATATAATTTATCATGGTGGATAAATTTACAGCGCCTGATTTTTTACCACAATTCATTGACCTGTATCGAGAGCTGCCCTGTCTCTGGAAGGTCAAGAGTCGAGATTGCTCCAATAAAATCTTGAGGAAGGCAGCCTTGGAGAAACTGCTCGAGTTGGTGAAGCCTTTGTACCCTAGGGCAGACATCAACTATGTCAAGAACAAAATTTCCAACCTGAGGAGTACTTTTAAAATGGAGCACAACAAGGTCATGGCCTCCGACCTAATGGTAGTGCTATACCAGCATGTCTCCCCTTTCTCTTTTATTTCTCCCATCATTTTGGTTAATGGACTCTCCATGGTAATCACTACAGTACACTTGAGGTGATTCATACCACCACCTTTCTCGTATACTATATCTCACCCCTCTATCTGGGTCGCTATTCCCACATCACTTTCACCAACTAATGGTCACTTTACCCATCCATTATAGGTCACATCAAAACCTCCATTCCTTTTCACCGTTCTGGACATACTTTGGAGATGAGAGGTCTGCGTTTCTGGGGGGTCTGCATGTGCACCCCCTTGGTTATGGGGTACATGACCACCTCAGCACCCGGGACGGACCACTCCTATGGCTCTGGTTCTGCTCACACTACACCCCGTTGCTACCTGTGGCATGTAAGTACTCAGGGTTGACGACATTGTCTTGTCCTGTTGTACTTACCCTAATATTAGAATTAATTTTTACTATATTCTACGTTACAGTATATATTTTTATAGATACCCTACAACATCCGCCCCTGAAGAAGTGTTTTTACACAGAAACGTGTCAGGCTCTGAGGATGTAGCTATGTGCTTTATTAGGATATATATCTGGATACACCATTCATTTTTAATCTATTGAATTACCAATTATGCTGCCAGTTGATATGTGAATTGACCATGCTATATACCATTGCTATGTGCTGACCATGTATACATTTACGAACATGATGGTACTACTGTTATGCATATGTACAAATATGGTAACATTTATCCATTGACTCTTTTATATGAATTATACTACTGTTATGTATTTATATACTTTTTACTCCAATAATAAAACCATACTCATCTACACGAGTCAACCACTTCATTTAAAGTCCCAAATTTCCTTCTTTTTATCTCTGAGATTAAAAAATACAGGATAATAGTTCTGTGGTAACTTGGCAAAAAAAAAAACAAAAAAAAAATTGTATCATAATATTATTCTTGATATCACTAGAAAACAAAATAATTTCAAATACATTTGCCATAACTCCATCAGTATCACCAGCAAAGCAGCTTCATTATTATCCCATCAAAGAAGAAGAGAATTGTGCGCTGCATTTAGACAATTTAAAATTTGTCATGTCACGAATGTTAAATCTCCATTACGAACATTAATTTACAAGACCGACCGCTTCCGGCTTGTCCTTGCTTGTACTTTGTACTTTGTACTTTTGTGTGACGGACTTGTGCACACACAATATGAAAATCTGACAACAGACCGTTGTCCGCCGAAAATTTACTTGCCTGCCATCCAACATTTGTTGGCGGAAAGTTGGACAACAATTGTCTGAAGGAGCGTACTAACGGTGGGATTTTAGACAAACAGTCTGTCATCACACAATTCCCTGCCAAAAATCCAATTGTGTATACGAGGCTTTAAGGACATGGATTACTGGAACCATGTCCTGTGGTCTGATGAGACCAAGATAAACGTATTTGGTTCAGATGGTGTCAAGCCTGTGTGGGGGCAACCAGGTGAGAAGTACAAAGACAAGTGTGTCTTGCCTACAGTCAAGCTTGGTGGTGGTGGAGTGTCATGGTCTGGGGCTGCATGAGTGCTGCCAGCACTGGGGAGCTACAGTTCATTGAGGGAACCATAAATGACTACATGTACTGTGACATACTGAAGCATGATCCCCCCCATTCGGAGACCAGCAGTATTCCCACATAATAACGACCCCAAACCCTACTGAGCATCTGTGGGGCATCCTCAAATGGAAGATGGATAAGTGTAAGGTCTCTAACATCCACCAGCTCTGTGATGTTGTCATGGAGAAGTGGAAGAGGACTCCAGTGACAACCTGTGAAGCTCTACTGAACTCCATGCCCAAGAGGGTTAAGGCAGTGCACTTGAAAGTGATACTAGTGTTGCTAGTGTTGTGATAGCCTCAGAGGCTGCCCGTGTTGTGGGGAGGGGATTTTTTAATATAGATTCTATATTATAATGCCATATCAATATCTGACACAACATCGGATGCCGCGCCCGCCATTGCACTTGGAGATTGAGAAACGAATGTGAAAGTTGGCTGACTGTTGGGGTAGAGTAGACCATTCAACATGAATGACGAAGATTCAACAAAGCAACGAAAAGCATACAAACATTGAATCTTTGGCTTATGGTGTCTGTCAAAAGTTCTAAGAAGATTTGACGGAGCAGCTAAACTGTACGACACTGCAATCGTACATTTTCGGTCAAATGCATCCGCCCGTAGGCTATAGAAAAATTCTAATGTTGGTTGACTAGTAAAATAATTAATAAATATAATTATTACTAGTCATACAACATTAGAATTCTACTACAGCTAGCTTGTAGGTGGAAAATTCGACCGGAAATGTACACGTACAGTTTAGCTGCTCCGTCGAATCTTCTTTGAACATTCGACAGACACCATAAGCCTTCAATGACAGATTCGACCTTAATTAATTTGGATTTTTGGACGAATGCAATTTTTAATGAAAAACTAAGTAAATAAAAACGAATTTCGGGAGTAACTAAATAAATTTATTTTTCGGACGAAAATGAAATTCCGAAATGAAATATTTCAGTGTACACATGTCTACTAGGTATTTACTGAACCATCTAGCAAGTCCAAAATTTCCCCTCTGCTACCATACTAGGAACAACCCAAAATGTGGGATTTTCTTATGCTTTCAATGATAACAGTAAACATTATAAATAGAGAGGTTAAATCCCTCCCTAACATGGGCACGCACAGCAATAAAAACCTGAAAGGTGTTCAAATTCCTCTAGACTCTATTAAAAATATGTGCCTTTAGCTCTACTTTAAAGTTTTTTCAAGACAAAACATTTATGCCACTAGCTAGTGAGAAAAAGCTGGATAATCTAATAACCCACTTGAAGCAAGTCAAATGCAGGTCAGAATAAGATCAACTGGTTGATTTTATGTTTCCTTATTTAAGATATGATATAGACCAGAAAAAAAATCAGAGCACGACACCACTTTTATTATACAAAACAGTAAAAATCTATTCAGAACAACTCATGCATTATTAGTTCAAACAGCAATTTTGGTACACTGCATGCGTGTAGGTATCGGTGTCATCTAACACCAAGTGACTAAGCTCAGATCAAGATGTCCTACCTGACTCTACCCTGCACATTTTATCAGTCAATACTTCCTCAGGGATTCTGGTGGAATGATGGATTTAAAATTGAAAGTTGCATTTAACGGGTGTTTATCTGTAGTTAGATGAAAATCTCCAATTTCTAAATAACCAATCCTGTCTGTGGGTGAAGTTTACTGTTTAAATGTTGAAGTTCCCAATTGTACTGGAAAGCTACTGCAGCATTCTTGACATTTTCCATTGTTTTTTTAAAAATGTCTCTAACAGAAAAGCATGGTTGTGCTTAGCCTGTCAATCTTTCATCTCTATACTAGCTTTTTTAAGCTAAAAGCAAGACAGTAAGATGTGTGTGTTGTCCATAAGTTAAAATATGTGCTTTATATTACAACTGCAAGTGTTCTCCTGCTATGATGCATTTTCAACATTAATTATAGATGAGCAGTTTACAGCTTGAGGATAGTGCTTCAGCCAATCTAGTGCCCAAATCTATGCTGGGAGTAAAGTTGGCATTTGAATTTATACACAGAGATGCCAAAAATCATAGTAAAAAATTATTGTAGCCCTGCTAAATTGATGTATATAACATAAATAAAGTAAAGACATGATTTATTAAATGTCAATGTTTCCTATTTCTACCCTTATTAAGGAAGGATAGAAAAGTATATTTATATACTCTAGTGAAAATACTCATTCCCTGGCTGTTGGGTTAATCAAAGTATTTCAGTACATTCTATGTCACTAACTCAGAAACAAATATGCAGATCAAGATTTCAAACTTCGTTCTGACTTCCCCAATCTGCATGATTTTTCCATGCTAATGTATCAATGTATTAAAGCCAGAAACCTAGGCCTTCTACCTTGCTTTACCCCACAAAACTACTTTGGTTGCATGTACTTAACACATGCACTTTTTCACGAGGAAACAATCACACAAAGGATTCAACATTAATTATCTTTATTAAGTGTTCTTGCATAGCAAGACCACTTATTGTTATCTCACATATATATTATTAAGTGTTCTTGCATAGCAATACCACTTATTGTTATCTCACATATATATTATTAAGTGTTCTTGCATAGCAAGACCACTTACTGTTATCTCACATATATATTATTCTTCTTATTATTATTAAGTGTTCTTGCATAGCAAGACCACTTATTGTTATCTCACATATATATTATTAAGTGTTCTTGCATAGCAAGACCACTTACTGTTATCTCACATATATATTATTATTCTTATTCTTATTAAGTGTTCTTGCATAGCAAGACCACTTATTGTTATCTCACATATATATTATTATTATAGCCAAATTTACCACCCTAACTCCTCCCACAGTTTTTACACTACATAGACAAGTAATATACCGAAACGTGCGGATTGTTCCCGAATGGTGTGCTATTACTTTGTGGAACGTTTCGCCAAATGGTTGACGAAATATCGTAGTTTTTGTGGCGAAATTGTTCCCATAGGAATGAATGGGGAAACTAGAGTGGGAGATGGCAAAAGCTGGAAAATCAGAACATGATTTCTAAACTGCCGACACTCCCTCATTTTCAAGCCCACCTACACAAATCTTATATCAAAACGTTCAGCTATCCCTGCTGCCACTAAACATGTCCACGGCTAAGCCATAGTCCTGATAGTTTTCACAATATGACCATTTGTTTGCAACTCACGCCGTCCATTGACATTCATTGAAACTACACTCTAGCCCCTTCAAATTTGAAGGGCAATATCTAAACTGCGACTGTGCCTTCAATTTTAATATTTCAGAGACATACTATGTATCAAAATCTAGGTCTGGGTCTTGTGATTCTCACAATATAAAGATCTTCGCTGTAGGTTGTATAGTTTTTAAAATACGGCCATTTGTTTAGAGGTCATTTCAGGAAATTTTAGCCATTAATCAGAGTGTACGGTGTTTGTTTTGTTGCCATGGTTACCAAAGCTTCTGTTATACACAGGGGGGAGGTGGCTGGAGCATCTCAGCTCTGATTACAGAGCCCGGGGGAGGGGACAGACACACCATGTACTGATTTATAATAGAGGAATATGATGGGGCAGTTTTGATGGGGTAATTCTGATGGGGCAGTTTTGATGAAGTAGTATTTGGGAAGCATAAACAGGGCATGAGCGTTGCTAGGAAACAGTGGTTGTAAACACAAGATGCTGAGACAGCCCAAATGCATGTGACTTCATCTGCTAGACTTGATAATGCTTGTAGACTCCTCCCACAGTTTTTACACTACAGAGACAAGTAATATACCGAATTGTGCGGATTGTTCCCGATTGGTGTGCTATTACTTTGTGGAACGTTTCGCCGAATGGTCCACGAAATATCGTCGTTTTTGCGGCAAAATTGGTCCCATAGGAATGAATGGCGAAATGTTCAAAATTAGAGTGGGAGGTGACAAAAGCTGACAACCCCATGATCAGCCAAAACTTTATGACCACCCCATGATCAGACAAAACATTATGACCGCCCCATGTAAAAAAAAAAAATTTTTGAAAAAAAAATAAAATCATTTTTGAAAAAAAAAAATAAAATCATTTTTGAAAAAAAAAAATAAAATCATTTTTGAAAAAAAAAATTATTTTTGAAAAAAATATATATATATTTTTGAAAAAAAAATTATTTAAAAAAAAAAAAAAATTATTTTTGAAAAAAAAAAAAATCATTTTTGAAAAAAAAAATCATAATTTTTTAAAAAAATGTTCAGCTCTTTCAGCTAATGATGAGACTTCAACTTTTTTACTACTATTTATACTTTTTAAAATATTAAGCTTTTTAACACTTTTCACAGTTACTCCAGCCACTCCAACCACACAACAGTTACTCAAGCCACTCCACCTAGTTACTCCGCCCACTCCAGTTGTAGAGGCAAGAACACTTTTCACAATTTCCCCAGAAATTGTACCTTTTCTAGTTAAGTGTTCTTGCATAGCAAGACCACTTACTGTTATCTCACATATATATTATTCTTATTATTATAGCCAAATTTACCACCCTAACTCCTCCCACAGTTTTTACACTACATAGACAAGTAATATACCGAAACGTGCGGATTGTTCCCGAATGGTGTGCTATTACTTTGTGGAACGTTTTGCCGAATGGTTCACGAAATATCGTCGTTTTTGCGGCGAAATTGGTCCCATAGGAATGAATGGGGAAACTAGAGTGGGAGATGACAAAAGCTGGAAAATCAGAACATGATTTCTAAACTGCCGCCACTCCCTCATTTTCAAGCCCACCTACACAAATCTTATATCAAAACGTTCAGCTATCCCTGCTGCCACTAAACATGTCCACGGCTAAGCCATAGTCCTGATAGTTTTCACAATATGACCATTTGTTTGCAACTCACGCCGTCCATTGACATTCATTGAAACTACACTCTAGCCCCCTCCAAATTTGAAGGGCAATTTCTAAACTGCGACTGTGCCTTCATTTTTAATATTTCAGAGACATACTATACATCAAAATCTAGGTCTGGGTCTTGTGATTCTCACAATATAAAGATCTTCGCTGTAGGATGTATAGTTTTTAAAATACGGCCATTTGTTTAGAGGTCATTTCAGGAAATTTTAGCCATTAATCAGAGTGTACTGTTAGTGTTTGTTTTGTTGCCATGGTTACCAAAGCTTCTGTTATACACAGGGGGGAAGGTGGCTGGAGCATCTCAGCTGATTACAGAGCCCGGGGGAGGGGACAGACACACCATGTACTGATTTATAATAGAGGAATATGATGGGGCAGTTTTGATGGGGTAATTCTGATGGGGCAGTTTTGATGAAGCAGTATTTGGGAAGCATAAACAGGGCATGAGCGTTGCTAGGAAACAGTGGTTGTAAACACAAGATGCTGTAACACCCCAAATGCATGTGACTTCATCTGCTAGACTTGATAATGCTTGTAGACTCCTCCCACAGTTTTCACACTACAGAGACAAATAATATACCGAAACGAGCGGATTGTTCCCGATTGGTGTGTTATTACTTTGTGGAATGTTTTGCCGAATGGTCCACGAAATGACGTTTTTGCGGCGAAATTGGTCCCATAGGAATGAATGGCGAAATGTTCAAAACTAGAGTGGGAAGTAACAAAAGCTGACAACCCCATGATCAGCCAAAACATTATGACCACCCCATGATCAGCCAAAACATTATGACCGCCCCATGTAAAAAAAAAAATATTTTTGAAAAAAAAAATAATTTTTGAAAAAAGTAAAAAAATAATTTTTGAAAAAAAAAAAATCATTTTTGAAAAAAAAAAAAAATATTTTTGAAAAAAAAAATATTTTTGAAAAAAAAAATATTTTTGAAAAAAAAAAAATTATTTTTGAAAAAAAAAAATATTTTTGAAAAAAAAATTACTTTTAAAAAAAAATTTTTGAAAAAAAAATATATTTGAAAAAAAAAAAATATTTTTGAAAAAAAAAATTATTTTTGAAAAAAAAATTACTTTAAAAAAAATAATAATTTCGAAAAAAAAATTATTTTTGAAATAAAAAAATTCATTTTTGAAAAAAAAAATTACCTTTGAAAAAAAAAATTACTTTTGAAAAAAAAAATCATTTTTGAAGAAAAAAAAATCATTTTTGATTAAAAAAAATTCATTTTTGAAAAAAAAAATTACTTTTGAAAAAAATGTTCAGCTCTTTCAGCGAATGATGGAACTTTTTTACTACTATTTATACTTTTTAAAATATTAAGCTTTTTAACACTTTTCACAGTTACTCAAGCCACTCCACCCCACCCAGTTACTCCGCCCACTCCAGTTGTAGAGGCAAGAACACTTTCACAATTTCCCCAGAAATTGTACCTTTTCTAGTTAAGTGTTCTTGCATAGCAAGACCACTTACTGTTATCTCACATATATATTATTCTTATTATTATAGCCAAATTTACCACCCTAACTCCTCCCACAGTTTTTACACTACATAGACAAGTAATATACCGAAACGTGCGGATTGTTCCCGAATGGTGTGCTATTACTTTGTGGAACGTTTCGCCGAATGGTTCACGAAATATCGTCGTTTTTGCGGCGAAATTGGTCCCATAGGAATGAATGGGGAAACTAGAGTGGGAGATGACAAAAGCTGGAAAATCAGAACATGATTTCTAAACTGCCGCCACTCCCTCATTTTCAAGCCCACCTACACAAATCTTATATCAAAACGTTCAGCTATCCCTGCTGCCACTAAACATGTCCACGGCTAAGCCATAGTCCTGATAGTTTTCACAATATGACCATTTGTTTGCAACTCACGCTGTCCATTGACATTCATTGAAACTACACTCTAGCCCCCTCCAAATTTGAAGGGCAATTTCTAAACTGTGACTGTGCCTTCATTTTTAATATTTCAGAGACATACTATACATCAAAATCTAGGTCTGGGTCTTGTGATTCTCACAATATAAAGATCTTCGCTGTAGGATGTATAGTTTTTAAAATACGGCCATTTGTTTAGAGGTCATTTCAGGAAATTTTAGCCATTAATCAGTATGTACGGTGTTTGTTTTGTTGCCATGGTTACCAAAGCTTCTGTTATACACAGGGGGGGAGGTGGCTGGAGCATCTCAGCTCTGATTACAGAGCCCGGGGGAGGGGACAGACACACCATGTACTGATTTATAATAGAGGAATATGATGGGGCAGTTTTGATGGGGTAATTCTGATGGGGCAGTTTTGATGAAGTAGTATTTGGGAAGCATAAACAGGGCATGAGCGTTGCTAGGAAACAGTGGTTGTAAACACAAGATGCTGAGACACCCCAAATGCATGTGACTTCATCTGCTAGACTTGATAATACTTGTAGACTCCTCCCACAGTTTTTACACTACAGAGACAAGTAATATACCGAAACGTGCGGATTGTTCCCGATTGCTGTGCTATTACTTTGTGGAACGTTTCGCCGAATGGTCCACGAAATATCGTCGTTTTTGCGGCGAAATTGGTCCCATAGGAATGAATGGCGAAATGTTCAAAACTAGAGTGGGAGGTGACAAAAGCTGACAACCCCATGATCAGCCAAAACATTATGACCACCCCATGATCAGCCAAAACATTATGACCGCCCCATGTAAAAAAAAAATTATTTTTGAAAAAAATAAAAATTAATTTTTGAAAAAAAAAATATTTTTGAAAAAAAAAAAATAAAAAAAAAAATCATTTTTGAAAAAAACAAAATTCATTTTTGAAAAAAAAATTCATTTTTGAAAAAAAAAAATTCATTTTTGAAAAAAAAAAATTCATTTTTGAAAAAAAAATCAATTAAAAAAAATCATTTTTGAAAAAACAAAAAAACAAAATCATTTTTAAAAAACAAAAAAAAAATCATTTTTGAAAAAAAAAAATCACAAAATCATTTTTGAAAAAAAAAATCACAAAGCTCTGAGGGGAATTATAGCTCCTCTCACACAGCTCTAAGGACAATTATAGCATTATAGCTCCCCCCACACAGCTTGGAGGGAAGTTATAGCTCCTCCAATACAGCTTTGAGGAGAATTATAGCTCCTCCCACACAGCTCAAAGGGGAATTATAACATTATAGCTTAGCATTATAGCTCCTCCCACACAACTCTGAGGGGAATTATAGTTTCTCCCACACCTCTGTGAGGGGAATTATAGCTCCTCCTACACAACTCTGAGGGGAATTATAGTTTCTCCCACACCGCTGTGAGGGGAATTATAGCTCCTCCCACACAGCTCTGAGGGGAATTACAGCTTAGCATTATAGCTCCTCCCACACAGCTGAGGAGAATTAGAGCTCCTCCCACACAACTCTGAGGGGAATTATAGTTTCTTCCACACCGCTGTGAGGGGAATTATAGCTCCTTTTAAACAGCTCTGAGGGGAATTATAGCTTCTCCCACACAACTCTGATGGGAAATGTAGCTTCTCCCACACAGCTCTGAGGGGAATTATAGCTTCTCCCACACAGCTCTAAGGGGAATTATAGCTCCTCCCACACAACACTGAGGGGAATTGTATCTCCTCCCACACAGCTCTGAGGGGAATTATAGCATTATTGCTCCTCCCACACAGCTCAGAGGGGAGTTATAGCGCCTCCCACACAGCTCTGAGGCGAATTATAGCTCCTCCTCCAACACAACTCTGAGGGGAATTATAGCTCTTCGAACAAAGCTCTGAGGAGAATTATAGCTCCTTCCACAAATATCATCATGCCATCTAAAGGAAAGAGATCTAAAGCTGCAAAGATACGCTGGACTAAACTGGATCCGGAGCCCCACAGCAGCATAGTGGATATGGAGGTTTGTGACAGTGAATGTGCCCAGGAGGTACATAGTGAACCTGTGGTGTCATTTTCATGTTCAACTCAGTGTCAAGTTCAAGAGCACAGTGACAGTGTGATGGGCACTTCTGAAAACCATGGCATGCAAGAACCATGTGTACCAAGTGAGATTTCTGTGCAGGCATCATTTCATCAGGGTCATCATGGCTATGGAATGTTAAGGAACAAACAGTGTACATGCATGGCTCTGACATTTTTGGCATACCACAGTGAGCTTGATGATGTGAGAAAGGGTGATCTTGATCAAATACTGAAGAAGGGCAACAGCTTGTATGGCTCAACAATAAAACAGCTAAAACAAAGAAATGTCTATCAGCATCAACACTTGACAATGGAAGAAGTGCCCCTCAGAGTCAACACTGACAAATATGAGTATAACGTTGTTAAATCTCCAGTGTTATCGGGATGTATGAGAGACACGGTAGACGGTGACAACCAAGGTTGGTTTGTTGACCTCTCCACAAGACTTCAGTGCCTCAATGCAGATGTTACACATGCACTTTTTATAGTAGTGCCATATTGCATTGCATTGTTCAGAGACAAGTCTGGGAGATATGGACTGTTTGATTCTCATAGTCGAAATAAGGATGGACTTCCTGCCACTGGAAAAGGAAAAGCTGTTATGATCACTTTTACACATTTGAGTGATATGGGGGCAAGGATTTATAAGTTGTATGAATTGCTACTTACAGACACCAGAGGCCCTATTGATGGACTGCAGTATGACTTCATGCCAGTCTCATTTCATCGTGCAAGACGTCTGTCAGATGGTTTGCTGTCCCCACTGGTGCAATCTGACAAACCACATAATGCAAAGCATGTGGAGAACAAAGTGACACAGATGACCAAAGATGCAACACACACTGGATTCCCAGCCAGCAAGCATTCTCCACGGTCAGTTGATGCGAAATCCTCACAGGGCATATGGAAGGACAGTAAGGCATTGTCCAAATTAAATGCACAGAGACGACAAAAACTGAAGACAAGACACAGAAATGAAAGAAGGCGTGATTTCAAGGCTACAAAGATGTTTGTCACCAATAAGAAAAGGACATACATCACCAGCCGATACAGAGCAGATGCTGATTTTAAGTTGAAGCAGAAACAATATATCATTCGCAAATATGCAACAGATGCCAATTTCAACTTGAAGCAGAAGCAATACATCACCAGAAAATATGCGACAAATGCAGATTTCAACTTGAAGCAGAAGCAATACATGACCAGAAAATATGCGACAAATGCAGATTACAACTTGAAGAAGAAGCAATACATCACCAGAAAATATGCGACAAATGCAGATTTCAATTTGAAGCAGAAGCAACACATGACCAGAAAATATGCGACAAATGCCGATTTCAACTTGAAGCAGAAGCAATACATCACCAGAAAATATGCGACAAATGCCGATTTCAACTTGAAGCAGAAGCAATACATCACCAGAAAATATGCGACAAATGCCGATTTCAATTTGAAGCAGAAGCAATACATCACCAGAAAATATCATAATGATCCTGCTTTCAGAAAACGTCACTTGCAACATTGCATGAGTTACATGAAAATGAAGCGTCACACTCAAGCAGATTTTCGCATAACCCATAAGATGCAATGTGCCTTCAAAATAAGAATGAAATACAGACGATGGACTCGTGTCATGCGGGAATGCAGTCAACCAGTGGACAACAGCCTAATGCAGACAGCTATATCCACTTTCCATGAATGCATTAAAGCTGGGCCAACATTTGTGTGCACGATGTGTCATCGCACCCTTTTCCCTAACCAAGTGAAACATTGCATTCACAGCAATTACAAGAAGAATCTACACATTGTTGCTGCCTGTTTGACAGGGAAATATGTCCATGTGTGCAACAATCACTGTCAAGGACCTGAACAATGCACCGTACCAGATGAAAGGACCAAAGAATGGATTTGTCACAACTGTGATTCACATTTAAAAGCAGGACACAAATCATCCATCGCTGTGGCTAACAACATGGAGCTGGCGCTCATTCCCCCAGAGCTCTGCGATTTGAATGTGCTGGAAAGACAACTTTTGGCCAAAATACTGCCATTTGCCAAGATCATCACACTTCCCAAAGGTTGACAGGCAGCTATACATGGCGCTGTAGTGTGTGTGCCATCCGAGGTGGAAACCACGGTCAATACTCTACCAAGATCGCACAGCACATCCCAGTTACACAGAGTGAAGCTGAAAAGACGTCTGACTTACAAAGGCCACCAGCTGTTTCATAATGTCAACATGGGAAATGTAGTAGCAGGTCTGTCAAAACTCATTGACACACACCCCGACTACAGTGACATTTCAATTAGAGTGGATGAGACAATCGCCGATGATGATGATGATATTGATGATGATGATGGGATGGAACTCGACAGTTGTGACGAAACTGAAATGATGGAGATACTTGAACGCATCGAAAATTGTGATCCATCAGAGGTACAGTCTGCATGTTTACCGGCTGCTTCTGAGCAACAGGAAGGCCATGACCAACAACCTCCCAATGCAGAGGATGAGAAGGATACACTAAGACCTGGAATTGGCCTAGACAGTTGTTTGCAGCCATCTGACCTTGGAGAGGAAGCACTGACACACACGCGAGAGGGAGCCCTCATATACATTGTCTCTGTTGGGTAGCAGGAGCTCCTATATTTGGACAAGACAGTGATGACAAGGTGTGTGCCTTTATAGATCATAACATCTCATGCCAGCTGCCTGATGAAGCCAAACAGGCCTTACTTCACAGATTTGTAACAGAACTTCAAATGCACAGCAGATCTCATTCAAAATCATGCAAGAAAGGTAACAGAGTATGCAGATTTGGATTTCCAAAGCCACCTATTAGAAAAACGAGGATAACTTACCCGATGCCAGAAGAACAAGGAGATTGTGCAATGAAACCACAAGCAGCCAAAAACAAACTGAAACCAGTCTGGGATTTGCTTAATAACCCAAAAGTGCAGCTTGAAGACATGTCACAGCTACTGGCACAGTGTGATATGACTTTGAATCAGTACAACTCCTACATTCAGGCATTGACCTCCTCAAGCGTGATTCTAATGAAGCGTGATGTCAAGGACTGCTGGGTGAACAACTATAATCCACATTTGCTGACGGCCTGGAACGCCAACATGGACATCCAGTACATTCTTGATGAGTATGGTTGCATCATGTACATGTTGTCCTACATATCCAAGCCAGAACGGGAGCTGAGTGACTATCTCAAAACAATAGTCAAAGAAATGAGCCCAGAAACAGCGACAGAACGAGAAGAAATGAAAGAGGTTCTTCAGGCTTATTCAAAACACAGAGAGGTCAGCGCCCAGGAGTCTGTGGCCCGTACGTGCAGCCTGAAAATGAAGTCTTGCTCACGTGAGGTTGTTTTTCTGCCAACTGGTGACAACGCACTGAAAATGAGTCTCCCGCTCAGTGCATTGCAGAACAAACCAGCCGATTCTCTTAATGTGTGGATGACGAGTTTTGTCGACAAATACAGAGCCAGACCTGAAACACCAGAGTTTGAGTCTATGTGTCTGGCAGACTTTGCATCCCATTACAGGGTTGTCTATGGCAAGCAGAAGGAAGATGGCAAGCAAAAGGAAGACAGCAAGCGTGTCAGCCTATTGAATGAAATGGGAATGATTCAAAAATGCACGAGAGGGAAGCCTGCAATCATCAGGTACGCACGCTTCTCAGAGAAGAAGGACCCTGAGAACTACTACGGCAGACTGCTTAAACTGTACCTCCCCCACCGTTCAGAGTCATCACTGAAAACTGTAAGGTTCCCAACACACCAGGATTTTTACAAAGGCGCCTGTGTGAGCTTACCAGGAGAAGAAGCAATCCAAGCAGTGTCTGCAATTGTTACCAGCAACCAAAAGAAGTTCGAACAACACAACAAAATTGTGGAACAAGTCTTGGATGACTTTGTAAAAAACGGACCTGTTGAAGATGCTTGGAACACCTTTGCCCCAGAAGCTTAGTTGGATAGGTTGGAATGTGTAGAGGAACGCAAAGAAGGGGAGCCACTTCATGAGAATGAACAAGATGATGTTCCGGAGTATACACGTCACAAACAAACAGGTGGAATTGCGCTTACTGTGAAAGCCCCACAAATGTGCCCTGATTTCCTTCGGAAAATGTACAGAAACCTTAACCGGACACAAGCTCAGACATTCTACTCAGTTTGTGACTGGTGCACTAACCGTGTGCGTGGCCTAAATCCTGACCCATTCTATTACTTTGTCACTGGTGGTGCAGGGACAGGCAAATCACACCTAATAAAGTGCATCTATGCTGAGGCGACAAAGATACTCTGTAAACTTACCAGACTACGTGAGGAAGCAGACATATCCATGCCCAGCGTTTTACTAACTGCATTTACAGGAACAGCAGCTTTCAACATTTCAGGCAACACTTTGCATTCTCTGCTGAAGTTGCCAAGAAGCTTGAAGCCACCCTACCAAGGACTTGGAAATCTAATAGATGAAGTGAGGGCACAGCTGTCAAATGCGGAGATCATTGTTATTGACGAGGTGTCAATGATTTCAAAGCCCCTGTTTGCCTACATCAACTGGAGATTACAGCAAATCAAAGGCAGTAAGAAACCTTTTGGTGGTATGTCAGTACTAGCAGTAGGAGACTTTTACCAGGTCCCCCCGCTGGGAAAAAGTAAGCCACTCTGCGTGTTTGAGGAAAATACCAATGACGTCTGGAAAGACAACTTTCAGATGATCACGCTGACAGAGATCATGCGACAGAAGGATGACATTTCATTTGCTGAGCTTTTGAATAGAATCAGAGTCAAGCAGAAGACTGGCACCTTAAGCAATGATGACAAAGCTCTGCTTGCTCAGGCTTTTACAGATCCCACCCACTGCCCTAATGACGTGCTACACATATTTGCCACCAACAAAGAGGTTCACAAACATAATGCTGCAACTGTGTCTGTTCTCCATTCAAACGTCACCAACATAGATGCCGACGATTACAGAAAAGACCCTAAGACAGGAGTGATGCTGAGGCAACACCAACCTTTCAAAGGACACAAAGACAATCTGATTGACACACTGCAAGCAGCTGAAGGTGCCCGTATCATGATCACAAGAAACATTGATGTAGAAGACGGGCTTGTTAACGGGACATTTGGCAAGATTGCAAGAATAATCATCCAGACTGAGAATGGTGCTACTACGGTAAACAAGCTTGGGCTTGTGCTGGACAATCCAAATGCAGGACAGAGATACCGTAACAAGTCGTCTTGTGATGCTGACAACTTGGTGTACATAGAAAGGGTAGAGGAAAACCTGAGACAGAAAGGAGTTGTTCGCAGGCAGTTCCCCCTGAAGTTGGCTTTTGGATGTACGATTCATAAGTGTCAGGGGATGTCGATACAGTCGGCAGTGGTCTCATTGAAACAGGTCTTCCAACCGGGAATGGCCTATGTTGCTCTGAGTAGAACGACTACACTACAAGGACTGTACATAACCGACTTTGATGAGAAGAAGATCTTTGCTGATCCTGAAATCACAGCTTCCCTGGATTCAATGAAGAATGCATCACTGGAAAGTGTTATGCCCCTCTTAAAGTTTCTACAGACAACAGACAAACAGCAAACATTAACAATTATCCATCACAACACGGAAGGATTACCAGCTCACATTGAAGATATCAAATCTCACCATGAGTTGACACTTGGAGATGTTTTATGTTTCACTGAAACTCATCTCTCAGGCTCTTCTGTTGCTGAAAGTCTCCAGCTGGAGGGCTACAACCTGTTCAAACGCAACAGACACCTCTCGTACACGAACCTTCCTGACATTGCAAGTAAAAGTGGCGGAGGTGTCGCCTTGTATGTCAGAAACCATTTCAAGGCCTATGAAAAGCAGTATCATCACAATGTGACTGACTTGGAGTTCTTGGTTGTCAAACTGGAGTCCCCTGTACAAGCTGTCGTTTACAGGCCACCGGATTACAGTATTGGCCAATTCCTTACTAACCTGCTGGGCCTCTTGGAATCTTTGGAAATAATGGATTGCCAACCTATAATACTCTGTGGAGATTTCAATGAAGATTTTCTGTGCAGAGAAAAGAAGCCAATATCTGACCTTCTTCACTCAAGAGGATATACCCAACTGGTCTGGGCAGCCACCACAGAAAAAAACACACTGTTGGATCACATTTACATCTCCAGGGTGCAGCAGTGTCTCCAGTCAGGAGTACTGCACAGTTATTACAGCTATCATGATCCTGTATATTGTGTTTTGAGCAGTGGTTGTGAACACGCTTAGAGCCTGCATAAACAGGGCATGAGTGTTGCCAGGAAACAGTGGTTGTGAGACAGTGGTCATCAAACATATAATAAAGTGGCAATGAGGGTCAGTTTATGTGGCCATAGTTATGTGGGACCATTTACAATTAGCTAAAAATCATTCTCTATATTTCATGTTCGGTGTACTTGTTAGACACTGAACTCACTTACTCCCCCCCCATCCATCACAGACATCTCTCCTCATCATATAGTAAGAGGAATACCGCGCTGTAGTGCACCCAAAAAGGGTACCTGTTCGTGAAATATTGTGAATGACCAAATAGGGGATAACCAAAATAGTGATGAAAATAACTTAGTGAAAAAAAAAACAAAAAAAAAAACGACATAATAACAAAAGCAACCACTCTATGTGAGATACACACACTAATACAACAATATAACAAATATAGCAGCGCTGTAAATAGGAGTAAATACTAGTACCAGTGTTGAATGGGACTAATTGGTTAGAACCCAAATTAAATAACTAACACAGTTCTTGAAACCTAAATCAATAAGTGTTCACTGGACAGTCCTAACACAGTGACTAAAGTCCAAATAAATGTTGTGAAAATACATAGGCTCAGACCCCATTTTTTTAAAGCAGGAAATGTAAAATAGAAAAAATTCCTCCACCGCACCACTGTCGTAGCTGACAATAAAATAAAATGCGCGCTTACCAAACGGCAAGCACAAGGGGGCTTGCGACCTTAACCCGGTCAGGGCCTTTCATAGGATGGGCTTGTAGGAAACGACATGCCACTTCATACAGCCAAAGGGTGATGATACCGCTAGTCCACCAAGTCACAGGAAATCACTCTTATCATGGAGATTAATAAAAGACTCCTAGCTGGGGGGTTGTTCTCATTTAGGGGTACCCCAGGAAAAGAGAGGGAAACAACATAGCGTAATCCTCGTTTTGAGGTTTATTAAAAGAATTAAAATAACACTTACAGTGTAGCAGATTCAAATAAGCATAAGAAGCCGGCTGGCTAAAACGATCACCCGTCCTGCAGACGGTAGATGCAGCACGTCAGCTCGCCCTATCACACTGTCCTCATCACACTCACCCTCTCCTTCCTGTGCTATAGCCTGCTTGCTGATTAGTAAGACAAAGAAACAGCAAGGAGCAAAATTGCAGAGAAACTGAAAATTTGTAAGGGTTTAAAGTATATGCTTTAATGAATTGCCTTGTATCCAAAAAGTTCAAAAAGTTGACTGTTCAAAATGTTGTGAAAAGACATAGGCTCAGACCCCAGTCTTTAAAGCAGGAAATGTAAAATAGAAAAATTCCTCCACCGCACCACTGTGGTAGCTGAAAATAAAATGCGCGCTTACCAAACGGCAAACACAAGGGGACTTGCGACCTTAACCCGGTCAGGGCCTTTCATTGGATGGGCTTGTAGGAAACGACATACCACTTCATACAGCTAAAGGGTGATGATACCGCTAGTCCACCAAGTCACAGGAAATCACTCTTATCATGGAGATTAATAAAAGACTCCTAGCTGGGGGGTTGTCCTCATTTAGGGGTACCCCGGAAAAAGAGAGGGAAACAACATAGCGTAATCCTGGTTATGAGGTTTATTAAAAGAATTAAAATAACACTTACAGTGTAGCAGATTCAAATAAGCATAAGAAGCCGGCCGGCTAAAACGATCACCCGTCCTGCAGACGGTAGATGAAGCACGTCAGCTCGCCCTATCACCCTGTCCTCATCACACTCACCCTCTCCTTCCTGTGCTATAGCCTGCTTGCTGATTAGTAAGATAAAGAAACAGAAAATAGCAAAACTGCAGAGAAACTGAAAATTTGTAAGGGTTTAAAGTATATGCTTTAATGAATTGCCTTATATCCAAAAAGTTCAAAAAGTTGACTGTTCAAAATGTTAATACAATGTATAACGGAAATATACCGCCAGTTCGCTTGTGATGCAATATATTGAAATTATATGTACACTGTGTAAACTGTTTTTGACACACTTGATTTTGGGACACGAGTCCGTCAGGTGCTACGCTTTGGCTGGGGCGGAATAAATCCTGGTAACCCTTAAGTCTGTGTCCGACAAAGTCATTTACCGATATTTCTACCTTCTACATCATTAGCACTTGTGCACTTTTTAAAATTGATCAATCAATTGGTTAGTGTAATGTTTACTATCTTTACTCACTACAAACACTCCACACAGTTACTCTGCCCATCTGCCCAGTTCAACCTTTCCACAGTTACTCCAACCACACAACAGTTACTCCAGCCACTCCCCCCAGTTACTCCGCCCACTCCAGATGTAGAGGCAAGAACACTTTTCACAATTTCCCCAGAAATTGTACCTTTTCTAGTTATTAAGTGTTCTTGCATAGCAAGACCACTTACTGTTATCTCACATATATATTATTCTTATTATTATAGCCAAATTTACCACCCTAACTCCTCCCACAGTTTTTACACTACATAGACAAGTAATATACCGAAACGTGCGGATTGTTCCCGAATGGAGTGCTATTACTTTGTGGAACGTTTCGCCGAATGGTTCACGAAATATCGTCGTTTTTGCGGCGAAATTGGTCCCATAGGAATGAATGGGGAAACTAGAGTGGGAGATGACAAAAGCTGGAAAATCAGAACATGATTTCTAAACTGCCGCCACTCCCTCATTTTCAAGCCCACCTACACAAATCTTATATCAAAACGTTCAGCTATCCCTGCTGCCACTAAACATGTCCACGGCTAAGCCATAGTCCTGATAGTTTTCACAATATGACCATTTGTTTGTAACTCACGCCGTCCATTGACATTCATTGAAACTACACTCTAGCCCCCTCCAAATTTGAAGGGCAATTTCTAAACTGCGACCGTGCCTTCATTTTTAATATTTCACAGACATACTATACATCAAAATCTAGGTCTGGGTCTTGTGATTCTCACAATATAAAGATCTTCGCTGTAGGATGTATAGTTTTTAAAATACGGCCATTTGTTTAGAGGTCATTTCAGGAAATTTTAGCCATTAATCAGAGTGTACTGTTAGTGTTTGTTTTGTTGCCATGGTTACCAAAGCTTCTGTTATACACAGGGGGAAGGTGGCTGGAGCATCTCAGCTGATTACAGAGCCCGGGGGAGGGGACAGACACACCATGTACTGATTTATAATAGAGGAATATGATGGGGCAGTTTTGATGGGGTAATTCTGATGGGGCAGTTTTGATGGGGTAATTCTGATGGGGCAGTTTTGATGAAGTGGTATTTGGGAAGCATAAACAGGGCATGAGCGTTGCTAGGAAACAGTGGTTGTAAACACAAGATGCTGAGACACCCCAAATGCATGTGACTTCATCTGCTAGACTTGATAATGCTTGTAGACTCCTCCCACAGTTTTTACACTACAAAGACAAGTAATATACCGAAACGAGCGGATTGTTCCTGATTGGCGTGTTATTACTTTGTGGAATGTTTCGCCGAATGGTCCACGAAATGACGTTTTTGCGGCGAAATTGGTCCCATAGGAATGAATGGCGAAATGTTCAAAACTAGAGTGGGAGGTGACAAAAGATGACCACCCCATGATCAGCCAAAACATTATGATTGCCCCATGTAAAAAAATATTTTTGAAAAAAAAAAATATTTTTGAAAAAAAAAATATTTTTGAAAAAAAAATCATTTTTGAAAAAAAAATCATTTTTGAAAAAAAATTCATTTTTGAAAAAAAAAATCATTTTTGAAAAAAATGTTCAGCTCTTTCAGCTAATGATGGGACTTCAACTGTTTTACTACTATTTATACTTTTTAAAATATTAAGCTTTTTAACACTTTTCACAGTTACTCAAGCCACTCCACCCAGTTACTCCGCCCACTCCAGTTGTAGAGGCAAGAACACTTTCACAATTTCCCCAGAAATTGTACCTTTTCTAGTTAAGTGTTCTTGCATAGCAAGACCACTTACTGTTATCTCACATATATATTATTCTTATTATTATAGCCAAATTTACCACCCTAACTCCTCCCACAGTTTTTACACTACATAGACAAGTAATATACCGAAACGTGCGGATTGTTCCCGAATGGTGTGCTATTACTTTGTGGAACGTTTCGCCGAATGGTTCACGAAATATCGTCGTTTTTGCTGCGAAATTGGTCCCATAGGAATGAATGGGGAAACTAGAGTGGGAGATGACAAAAGCTGAAAAATCAGAACATGATTTCTAAACTGCCGCCACTCCCTCATTTTCAAGCCCACCTACACAAATCTTATATCAAAACGTTCAGCTATCCCTGCTGCCACTAAACATGTCCACGGCTAAGCCATAGTCCTGATAGTTTTCACAATATGACCATTTGTTTGCAACTCACGCCGTCCATTGACATTCATTGAAACTACACTCTAGCCCCCTCCAAATTTGAAGGGCAATTTCTAAACTGCGACTGTGCCTTCATTTTTAATATTTCAGAGACATACTATACATCAAAATCTAGGTCTGGGTCTTGTGATTCTCACAATATAAAGATCTTCGCTGTAGGATGTATAGTTTTTAAAATACGGCCATTTGTTTAGAGGTCATTTCAGGAAATTTTAGCCATTAATCAGAGTGTACTGTTAGTGTTTGTTTTGTTGCCATGGTTACCAAAGCTTCTGTTATACACAGGGGGGAGGTGGCTGGAGCATCTCAGCTGATTACAGAGCCCGGGGGAGGGGACAGACACACCATGTACTGATTTATAATAGAGGAATATGATGGGGCAGTTTTGATGGGGTAATTCTGATGGGGCAGTTTTGATGAAGCAGTATTTGGGAAGCATAAACAGGGCATGAGCGTTGCTAGGAAACAGTGGTTGTAAACACAAGATGCTGAGACACTCCAAATGCATGTGACTTCATCTGCTAGACTTGATAATGCTTGTAGACTCCTCCCACAGTTTTCACACTACAGAGACAAATAATATACCGAAACGAGCGGATTGTTCCCGATTGGTGTGTTATTACTTTGTGGAATGTTTTGCCGAATGGTCCACGAAATGACGTTTTTGCGGCGAAATTGGTCCCATAGGAATGAATGGCGAAATGTTCAAAACTAGAGTGGGAAGTGACAAAAGCTGACAACCCCATGATCAGCCAAAACATTATGACCACCCATGATCAGCCAAAACATTATGACCGCCCCATGTAAAAAAAAAAATATTTTTGAAAAAAAAAAATAATTTTTGAAAAAAGTAAAAAAATAATTTTTGAAAAAAAAAAAAACATTTTTGAAAAAAAAAAAATATATTTGAAAAAAAAATTACTTTTAAAAAAAAAATTATTTTTGAAAAAAAAATATATTTGAAAAAAAAAATATTTTTGAAAAAAAAAATTATTTAAAAAAAAAAAAAAAATTATTTTTGAAAAAAAAATTACTTTAAAAAAAATAATAATTTCGAAAAAAAAATTATTTTTGAAATAAAAAAATTCATTTTTGAAAAAAAAAATTACCTTTGAAAAAAAAAATTACTTTTGAAAAAAAAAATCATTTTTGAAGAAAAAAAAATCATTTTTGATTAAAAAAAATTCATTTTTGAAAAAAAAAATTACTTTTGAAAAAAATGTTCAGCTCTTTCAGTGAATGATGGAACTTTTTTACTACTATTTATACTTTTTAAAATATTAAGCTTTTTAACACTTTTCACAGTTACTCAAGCCACTCCACCCCACCCAGTTACTCCGCCCACTCCAGTTGTAGAGGCAAGAACACTTTCACAATTTCCCCAGAAATTGTACCTTTTCTAGTTCTTATTATTATAGCCAAATTTACCACCCTAACTCCTCCCACAGTTTTTACACTACATAGACAAGTAATATACCGAAACGTGCGGATTGTTCCCGAATGGTGTGCTATTACTTTGTGGAACGTTTCGCCGAATGGTTCACGAAATATCGTCGTTTTTGCGGCGAAATTGGTCCCATAGGAATGAATGGGGAAACTAGAGTGGGAGATGACAAAAGCTGGAAAATCAGAACATGATTTCTAAACTGCCGCCACTCCCTCATTTTCAAGCCCACCTACACAAATCTTATATCAAAACGTTCAGCTATCCCTGCTGCCACTAAACATGTCCACGGCTAAGCCATAGTCCTGATAGTTTTCACAATAAGACCATTTGTTTGCAACTCACGCCGTCCATTGACATTCATTGAAACTACACTCTAGCCCCCTCCAAATTTGAAGGGCAATTTCTAAACTGCGACCGTGCCTTCAATTTTAATATTTCAGAGACATACTATACATCAAAATCTAGGTCTGGGTCTTGTGATTCTCACAATATAAAGATCTTCGCTGTAGGATGTATAGTTTTTAAAATACGGCCATTTGTTTAGAGGTCATTTCAGGAAATTTTAGCCATTAATCAGAGTGTACTGTTAGTGTTTGTTTTGTTGCCATGGTTACCAAAGCTTCTGTTATACACAGGGGGGAAGGTGGCTGGAGCATCTCAGCTGATTACAGAGCCTGGGGGAGGGGACAGACACACCATGTACAGATTTATAATAGAGGAATATGATGGGGCAGTTTTGATGGGGTAATTCTGATGGGGCAGTTTTGATGAAGCAGTATTTGGGAAGCATAAACAGGGCATGAGCGTTGCTAGGAAACAGTGGTTGTAAACACAAGATGCTGAGACACTCCAAATGCATGTGACTTCATCTGCTAGACTTGATAATGCTTGTAGACTCCTCCCACAGTTTTCACACTACAGAGACAAATAATATACCGAAACGAGCGGATTGTTCCCAATTGGTGTGTTATTACTTTGTGGAATGTTTTGCCGAATGGTCCACGAAATGACGTTTTTGCGGCGAAATTGGTCCCATAGGAATGAATGGCTAAATGTTCAAAACTAGAGTGGGAAGTGACAAAAGCTGACAACCCCATGATCAGCCAAAACATTATGACCACCCCATGATCAGCCAAAACATTATGACCGCCCCATGTAAAAAAAAAAATATTTTTGAAAAATGTAAAAAAATAATTTTTGAAAAAAAAAAAATATTTTTGAAAAAAAAATTACTTTTAAAAAAAAAAATATTTTTGAAAAAAATATATATTTGAAAAAAAAAAATATTTTTGAAAAAAAAAATATTTTTGAAAAAAAAAAATTATTTAAAAAAAAAATATATATTTTTGAAAAAAAAATTACTTTAAAAAAAATAATAATTTCGAAAAAAAAATTATTTTTGAAATAAAAAAATTCATTTTTGAAAAAAAAAATTACCTTTGAAAAAAAAAATTACTTTTGAAAAAAAAATCATTTTTGAAGAAAAAAAAATCATTTTTGATTAAAAAAAATTCATTTTTGAAAAAAAAAATTACTTTTGAAAAAAATGTTCAGCTCTTTCAGCGAATGATGGAACTTTTTTACTACTATTTATACTTTTTAAAATATTAAGCTTTTTAACACTTTTCACAGTTACTCAAGCCACTCCACCCCACCCAGTTACTCCGCCCACTCCAGTTGTAGAGGCAAGAACACTTTCACAATTTCCCCAGAAATTGTACCTTTTCTAGTTCTTATTATTATTATAGCCAAATTTACCACCCTAACTCCTCCCACAGTTTTTACACTACATAGACAAGTAATATACCGAAATGTGCGGATTGTTCCCGAATGGTGTGCTATTACTTTGTGGAACGTTTCGCCGAATGGTTCACGAAATATCGTTATTTTTGCGGCGAAATTGGTCCCATAGGAATGAATGGGGAAACTAGAGTGGGAGATGACAAAAGCTGGAAAATCAGAACATGATTTCTAAACTGCCGCCACTCCCTCATTTTCAAGCCCACCTACACAAATCTTATATCAAAACGTTCAGCTATCCCTGCTGCCACTAAACATGTCCACGGCTAAGCCATAGTCCTGATAGTTTTCATAATATGACCATTTGTTTGCAACTCACGTCGTCCATTGACATTCATTGAAAGTACACTCAAGCCCCTTCAAATTTGAAGGGCAATTTCTAAACTGCGACCGTGCCTTCAATTTTAATATTTCAGAGACATACTATACATCAAAATCTAGGTCTGGGTCTTGTGATTCTCACAATATAAAGATCTTCGCTGTAGGATGTATAGTTTTTAAAATACGGCCATTTGTTTAGAGGTCATTTCAGGAAATTTTAGCCATTAATCAGAGTGTACTGTTAGTGTTTGTTTTGTTGCCATGGTTACCAAAGCTTCTGTTATACACAGGGGGGGAGGTGGCTGGAGCATCTCAGCTCTGATTACAGAGCCCGGGGGAGGGGACAGACACACCATGTACTGATTTATAATAGAGGAATATGATGGGGCAGTTTTGATGGGGTAATTCTGATGGGGCAGTTTTGATGAAGTAGTATTTGGGAAGCATAAACAGGGCATGAGCGTTGCTAGGAAACAGTGGTTGTAAATACAAGATGCTGAGACACCCCAAATGCATGTGACTTCATCTGCTAGACTTGATAATGCTTGTAGACTCCTCCCACAGTTTTTACACTACAGAGACAAGTAATATACCGAAACGAGCGGATTGTTCCCGATTGGTGTGTTATTACTTTGTGGAATGTTTCGCCGAATGGTCCACGAAATGACGTTTTTGCGGCGAAATTGGTCCCATAGGAATGAATGGCGAAATGTTCAAAACTAGAGTGGGAGGTGACAAAAGATGACAACCCCATGATCAGCCAAAACATTATGACCACCCCATGATCAGCCAAAACATTATGACCGCCCCATGTAAAAAAAAATATATTTTTGAAAAAAAAAAAAAATTTTTTGAAAAAATAAAAATAAAATCATTTTTGAAAAAAAAAAATCATTTTTGAAAAAAAAAAATCATTTTTGAAAAAAAAAATCATAATTTTTGAAAAAAAAAATCATAATTTTTGAAAAAAATGTTCAGCTCTTTCAGCTAATGATGAGACTTCAACTTTTTTACTACTATTTATACTTTTTAAAATATTAAGCTTTTTAACACTTTTCACAGTTACTCCAGCCACTCCAACCACACAACAGTTACTCAAGCCACTCCACCCAGTTACTCCGCCCACTCCAGTTGTAGAGGCAAGAACACTTTTCACAATTTCCCCAGAAATTGTACCTTTTCTAGTTATTATTATTATAGCCAAATTTACCACCCTAACTCCTCCCACAATTTTTACACTACATAGACAAGTAATATACCAAAACGTGCGGATTGTTCCCGAATGGTGTGCTATTATTTTGTGGAACGTTTCACCGAATGGTCCACGAAATATCATCGTTTTTGCGGCAAAATTGGTCCCATAGGAATGAATGGCGAAATGTTCAATGTCATTTAATTGGTGTGCTATTACTTTGTGGAACTTTTTTCGCCGAATGGTTCACGAAATATCGTCGTTTTTGCGGCAACATTGGTCCCATAGGAATGAATGGTGAAATGTTCAATGTCATTTAGTTGGTGTGCTATTACCTTGTGGAACTTTGTGAAAAGCTGAAATATACTAGTGTGAATCCGGAATCAATGTCATTTAATTGGTGTGCTATTACTTTCTGGAACGTTTCGCCGAATGGTTCACGAAATATCGTCGTTTTTGCGACGAAATTGGTCCCATAGGAATGAATGGCGAAATGTTCAAAACTAGAGTGGGAGGTGACAAAAGCTGACAACCCCATGATCAGCCAAAACATTATGACGCCCCATAAAAAAAAAATATTTTTGAAAAAAAATTCATTTTTGAAAAAAAAAAATACATTTTTGAAAAAAAAAATTACTTTTGAAAAAAATGTTCAGCTCTTTCAGCTAATGATGAAACTTTTTTTACTACTATTTATACTTTTTAAAATATTAAGCTTTTTAACACTTTTCACAGTTACTCAAGCCACTCCACCCCACTCAGTTACTCCGCCCACTCCAGTTTTAGTGGCAAGAACACTTTCACAATTTCCCCAGAAATTGTAGCTTTTCTAGTTCTTATTATTATTATAGCCAAATTTACCACCCTAACTCCTCCCACAGTTTTTACACTACATAGACAAGTAATATACCGAAACGTGCGGATTGTTCCCGAATGGTGTGCTATTACTTTGTGGAACGTTTCGCCGAATGGTCCACGAAATGACGTTTTTGCGGCGAAATTGGTCCCATAGGAATGAATGGCGAAATGTTCAAAACTAGAGTGGGAGGTGACAAAAGCTGACAACCCCATGATCAGCCAAAACATTATGACCACCCCATGATCAGCCAAAACATTATGACCGCCCCATGTAAAAAAAAAATATTTTTGAAAAAAAAAAAAATAATTTTTGAAGAAAAAAAAATAATTTTTGAAAAAAATAAAAATAAAATCATTTTTGAAAAAAAAAAATATTTTTGAAAAAAAATTATTTTTGAAAAAAAAAATCATTTTTGAAAAAAAAATCTTTTTTGAAAAAAATTTTTATAATTTTTGAAAAAAAAAATCATAATTTTTGAAAAAAAAATCATAATTTTTGAAAAAAATGTTCAGCTCTTTCAACTAATGATGAGACTTCAACTTTTTTACTACTATTTATACTTTTTAAAATATTAAGCTTTTTAACACTTTTCACAGTTACTCCAGCCACTCCAACCACACAACAGTTACTCAAGTTACTCCGCCCACTCCAGTTGTAGAGGCAAGAACACTTTTCACAATTTCCCCAGAAATTGTACCTTTTCTAGTTAAGTGTTCTTGCATAGCAAGACCACTTACTGTTATCTCACATATATATTATTCTTATTATTATAGCCAAATTTACCACCCTAACTCCTCCCACAGTTTTTACACTACATAGACAAGTAATATACCGAAACGTGCGGATTGTTCCCGAATGGTGTGCTATTACTTTGTGGAACGTTTCGCCAAATGGTTCACAAAATATCGTCATTTTTGCGGCGAAATTGGTCCCATAGGAATGAATGGGGAAACTAGAGTGGGAGATGACAAAAGCTGGAAAATCAGAACATGATTTCTAAACTGCCGCCACTCCCTCATTTTCAAGCCCACCTACACAAATCTTATATCAAAAAGTTCAGCTATCCCTGCTGCCACTAAACATGTCCACGGCTAAGCCATAGTCCTGATAGTTTTCACAATATGACCATTTGTTTGTAACTCACGCCGTCCATTGACATTCATTGAAACTACACTCTAGCCCCCTCCAAATTTGAAGGGCAATTTCTAAACTGCGACCGTGCCTTCATTTTTAATATTTCACAGACATACTATACATCAAAATCTAGGTCTGGGTCTTGTGATTCTCACAATATAAAGATCTTCGCTGTAGGATGTATAGTTTTTAAAATACGGCCATTTGTTTAGAGGTCATTTCAGGAAATTTTAGCCATTAATCAGAGTGTACTGTTAGTGTTTGTTTTGTTGCCATGGTTACCAAAGCTTCTGTTATACACAGGGGGGGAAGGTGGCTGGAGCATCTCAGCTGATTACAGAGCCCGGGGGAGGGGACAGACACACCATGTACTGATTTATAATAGAGGAATATGATGGGGCAGTTTTGATGGGGTAATTCTGATGGGGCAGTTTTGATGAAGTAGTATTTGGGAAGCATAAACAGGGCATGAGCATTGCTAGGAAACAGTGGTTGTAAACACAAGATGCTGAGACACCCCAAATGCATGTGACTTCATCTGCTAGACTTGATAATGCTTGTAGACTCCTCCCACAGTTTTTACACTACAGAGACAAGTAATATACCGAAACGTGCGGATTGTTCCCGATTGGTGTGCTATCACTTTGTGGAACGTTTCGCCGAATGGTCCACGAAATATCGTCGTTTTTGCGGCGAAATTGGTCCCATAGGAATGAATGGCAAAATGTTCAAAAGGAAATGTTGCTAGGAAACAGTGGTTGTAAACACAAGATGCTGAGACACCCCAAATGCATGTGACTTCATCTGCTAGACTTGATAATGCTTGTAGACTCCTCCCACATTTTCCACACTACAGAGACAAGTAATATACCGAAACGTGCGGATTTTTCCCGATTGGTGTGCTATTACTTTGTGGAACGTTTCGCCGAATGGTCCACGAACTATCGTCGTTTTTGCGGCAAAATTGGTCCCATAGGAATGAATGGCGAAATGTTCAAAACTAGAGTGGGAGGTGACAAAAGCTGACAACCCCATGATCAGCCAAAACATTATGACCACCCCATGATCAGCCAAAACATTATGACCGCCCCATGTAAAAAAAAAAATATTTTTGAAAAAAAAAATATTTTTGAAAAAAAAAATATTTTTGAAAAAAAAATATATTTTTGAAAAAAAAATTACTTTTGAAAAAAAAAAAATTAAAAAAAAAATCATTTTTGAAAAAAACAAAATTCATTTTTGAAAAAAAAAAATTCATTTTTGAAAAAAAAAATCATTTAAAAAAATCATTTTTGAAAAAACAAAAAAACAAAATAATTTTTGAAAAAACAAAAAAACAAAATCATTTTTGAAAAAAAAAAATCACAAAGCTCTGAGGGGAATTATAGCTCCTCTCACACAGCTCTAAGGACAATTATAGCATTATAGCTCCTCCCACACAGCTTGGAGGGAAGTTATAGCTCCTCCAATACAGCTTTGAGGGGAATTATAGCTCCTCCCACACAGCTCAAAGGGGAATTATAGCATTATAGCTTAGCATTATAGCTCCTCCCACACAACTCTGAGGGGAATTATAGTTTCTCCCACACCGCTGTGAGGGGAATTATAGCTCCTCCTACACAGCTCTGAGGGGAATTACAGCTTAGCATTATAGCTCCTCCCACACAGCTGAGGAGAATTAGAGCTCCTCCCACACAACTCTGAGAGGAATTATAGTTTCTTCCACACCGCTGTGAGGGGAATTATAGCTTCTCCCACACAACTCTGATGGGAAATGTAGCTTCTCCCACACAGCTCTGAGGGGAAATATAGCTTCTCCCACACAGCTCTAAGGGGAATTATAGCTCCTCCCACACAACACTAAGGGGAATTGTATCTCCTCCCACACAGCTCTGAGGGGAATTATAGCATTATTGCTCCTCCCACACAGCTCAGAGGGGAGTTATAGCTCCTCCCACACAGCTCTGAGGCGAATTATAGCTCCTCCTCCAACACAACTCTGAGGGGAATTATAGCTCTTTGAACAAAGCTCTGAGGAGAATTATAGCTCCTTCCACAAATATCATCATGCCATCTAAAGGAAAGAGATCTAAAGCTGCAAAGATACGCTGGACTAAACTGGATCCGGAGCCCCACAGCAGCATAGTGGATATGGAGGTTTGTGACAGTGAATGTGCCCAGGAGGTACATAGTGAACCTGTGGTGTCATTTTCATGTTCAACTCAGTGTCAAGTTCAAGAGCACAGTGACAGTGTGATGGGCACTTCTGAAAACCATGGCATGCAAGAACCATGTGTACCAAGTGAGATTTCTGTGCAGGCATCATTTCATCAGGGTCATCATGGCTATGGAAGGTTAAGGAACAAACAGTGTACATGCATGGCTCTGACATTTTTGGCATACCACAGTGAGCTTGATGATGTGAGAAAGGGTGATCTTGATCAAATACTGAAGAAGGGCAACAGCTTGTATGGCTCAACAATAAAACAGCTAAAACAAAGAAATGTCTATCAGCATCAACACTTGACAATGGAAGAAGTGCCCCTCAGAGTCAACACTGACAAATATGAGTATAACGTTGTTAAATCTCCAGTGTTATCGGGATGTATGAGAGACACGGTAGACGGTGACAACCAAGGTTGGTTTGTTGACCTCTCCACAAGACTTCAGTGCCTCAATGCAGATGTTACACATGCACTTTTTATAGTAGTGCCATATTGCATTGCATTGTTCAGAGACAAGTCTGGGAGATATGGACTGTTTGATTCTCATAGTCGAAATAAGGATGGACTTCCTGCCACTGGAAAAGGAAAAGCTGTTATGATCACTTTTACACATTTGAGTGATATGGGGGCAAGGATTTATAAGTTGTATGAATTGCTCCTTACAGACACCAGAGGCCCTATTGATGGACTGCAGTATGACTTCATGCCAGTCTCATTTCATCGTGCAAGACGTCTGTCAGATGGTTTGCTGTCCCCACTGGTGCAATCTGACAAACCACATAATGCAAAGCATGTGGAGAACAAAGTGACACAGATGACCAAAGATGTAACACACACTGGATTCCCAGCCAGCAAGCATTCTCCACGGTCAGTTGATGCGAAATCCTCACAGGGCATATGGAAGGACAGTAAGGCATTGTCCAAATTAAATGCACAGAGACGACAAAAACTGAAGACAAGACACAGAAATGAAAGAAGGCGTGATTTCAAGGCTACAAAGATGTCTGTCACCAATAAGAAAAGGACATACATCACCAGCCGATACAGAACAGATGCTGATTTTAAGTTGAAGCAGAAGCAATATATCATTCGCAAATATGCAACAGATGCCAATTTCAACTTGAAGCAGAAGCAATACATCACCAGAAACTATGCGACAAATGCAGATTTCAACTTGAAACAGAAGCAGTACACCACCAGAAAATATGCGACAAATGCAGATTACAACTTGAAGAAGAAGCAATACATCACCAGAAAATATGCCACAAATGTCGATTTCAAGTTGAAGCAGAAGCAATACATCACCAGAAAATATCATAATGATCCTGCTTTCAGAAAACGTCACTTGCAACATTGCATGAGTTACATGAAAATGAAGCGTCAAACTCAAGCAGATTTTCGCATAACCCATAAGATGCAATGTGCCTTCAAAATAAGAATGAAATACAGACGATGGACTCGTGTCATGCGGGAATGCAGTCAACCAGTGGACAACAGCCTAATGCAGACAGCTATATCCACTTTCCATGAATGCATTAAAGCTGGGCCAACATTTGTGTGCATGATGTGTCATCGCACCCTTTTCCCTAACCAAGTGAAACATTGCATTCACAGCAATTACAAGAAGAATCTACACATTGTTGCTGCCTGTTTGACAGGGAAATATGTCCATGTGTGCAACAATCACTGTCAAGGACCTGAACAATGCACCGTACCAGATGAAAGGACCAAAGAATGGATTTGTCACAACTGTGATTTACATTTAAAAGCAGGACACAAATCATCCATCGCTGTAGCTAACAACATGGAGCTGGCGCCCATTCCCCCAGAGCTCTGCGATTTGAATGTGCTGGAAAGACAACTTTTGGCCAAAATACTGCCATTTGCCAAGATCATCACACTTCCCAAAGGTCGACAGGCAGCTATACATGGCGCTGTAGTGTGTGTGCCATCCGAGGTGGAAACCACGGTCAATACTCTACCAAGATCGCACAGCAAATCCCAGTTACACAGAGTCAAGCTGAAAAGACGTCTGACTTACAAAGGCCACCAGCTGTTTCATTATGTCAACATGGGAAATGTAGTAGCAGGTCTGTCAAAACTCATTGACACACACCCCGACTACAGTGACATTTCAATTAGAGTGGATGAGACAATCGCTGATGATGATGATAATGATGATGGGATGGAACTCGACAGTTGTGACGAAACTAAAATGATGGAGATACTTGAACGCATCGAAAATTGTGATCCATCAGAGGTACAGTCTGCATGTTTACCGGCTGCTTCTGAGCAACAGGAAGGCCATGACCAACAACCTCCCAATGCAGAGGATGAGAAGGATACACTAAGACCTGGAATTGGCCTAGACAGTTGTTTGCAGCCATCTGACCTTGGAGAGGAAGCACTGACACACGGTGATGGAATATTCAGCATTGCACCTGCACAAGGAAACACACCTGTCAGCTTCTTTAAAGTTCCTAGGCTTGAGGCAATGGCTTTCCCTGTTCAGTTCCCTACTGGACAGAATACATTGGACCAGGCAAGACAAGTCAAACTGTCCCCGAGCATGTATTTCAATGCAAGGCTTTTTTGTGTTGATACTCGTTTTGCAAGAGACACAAGCTACCTCTTCTTTGCGCAGTTTGTCACAGAAACACACATGGCCAAAAGCAGCATGTCCATCCAGTTAAGGAAAGGAAAACCCAATACCAGGGATGGACGGAAAATATCCAACAAGCTGCTACAGGACAAGTGTGAGGTTGAGAGGTTGGTGCGAAACCGAGATGCCACAAGGTTCATGCAACCACTGAGAGGGAGTCCAGCTTACTGGGATAAAAATCTGAAGAATTTGCTAGCCATGGTCAGACAATTGGGTAAGCCAACATTTTTTCTTACCTTCTCTGCTGCAGAATTCAGATGGCCAGAGGTAATAACGGCAATAAAGGCACAACAAGGTCAAAAGGTGGATTTTGCGGGGCTAGACTGGGCTGAAAAGTGTGACATTCTTCGAGGCAACCCAGTGACCACCATGCGCATGTTTGACAAACGGGTTGATGCTCTGATGCGAGAGCTGCTGTTGGGTCCTGCACAGCCAATTGGTGAAGTTATCGATTACTTTTACCGGGTTGAATTTCAGGCGAGAGGGAGCCCTCATATACATTGTCTCTGTTGGGTAGCAGGAGCTCCTATATTTGGACAAGACAGTGATGACAAGGTGTGTGCCTTTATAGATCATAACATCTCATGCCAGCTGCCTGATGAAGCCAAACAGGCCTTACTTCACAGATTTGTAACAGAACTTCAAATGCACAGCAGATCTCATTCAAAATCATGCAAGAAAGGTAACAGAGTATGCAGATTTGGATTTCCAAAGCCACCTATTAGAAAAACGAGGATAACTTACCCGATGCCAGAAGAACAAGGAGATTGTGCAATGAAACCACAAGCAGCCAAAAACAAACTGAAACCAGTCTGGGATTTGCTTAATAACCCAAAAGTGCAGCTTGAAGACATGTCACAGCTACTGGCACAGTGTGATATGACTTTGAATCAGTACAACTCCTACATTCAGGCATTGACCTCCTCAAGCGTGATTCTAATGAAGCGTGATGTCAAGGACTGCTGGGTGAACAACTATAATCCACATTTGCTGACGGCCTGGAACGCCAACATGGACATCCAGTACATTCTTGATGAGTATGGTTGCATCATGTACATGTTGTCCTACATATCCAAGCCAGAACGGGAGCTGAGTGACTATCTCAAAACAATAGTCAAAGAAATGAGCCCAGAAACAGCGACAGAACGAGAAGAAATGAAAGAGGTTCTTCAGGCTTATTCAAAACACAGAGAGGTCAGCGCCCAGGAGTCTGTGGCCCGTACGTGCAGCCTGAAAATGAAGTCTTGCTCACGTGAGGTTGTTTTTCTGCCAACTGGTGACAACGCACTGAAAATGAGTCTCCCGCTCAGTGCATTGCAGAACAAACCAGCCGATTCTCTTAATGTGTGGATGACGAGTTTTGTCGACAAATACAGAGCCAGACCTGAAACACCAGAGTTTGAGTCCATGTGTCTGGCAGACTTTGCATCCCATTACAGGGTTGTCTATGGCAAGCAGAAGGAAGATGGCAAGCAAAAGGAAGACAGCAAGCGTGTCAGCCTATTGAATGAAATGGGAATGATTCAAAAACGCACGAGAGGGAAGCCTGCAATCATCAGGTACGCACGCTTCTCAGAGAAGAAGGACCCTGAGAACTACTACGGCAGACTGCTTAAACTGTACCTCCCCCACCGTTCAGAGTCATCACTGAAAACTGTAAGGTTCCCAACACACCAGGATTTTTACAAAGGCGCCTGTGTGAGCTTACCAGGAGAAGAAGCAATCCAAGCAGTGTCTGCAATTGTTACCAGCAACCAAAAGAAGTTCGAACAACACAACAAAATTGTGGAACAAGTCTTGGATGACTTTGTAAAAAACGGACCTGTTGAAGATGCTTGGAACACCTTTGCCCCAGAAGCTGAGTTGGATAGGTTGGAATGTGTAGAGGAACGCAAAGAAGGGGAGCCACTTCATGAGAATGAACAAGATGATGTTCCGGAGTATACACGTCACAAACAAACAGGTGGAATTGCGCTTACTGTGAAAGCCCCACAAATGTGCCCTGATTTCCTTCGGAAAATGTACAGAAACCTTAACCGGACACAAGCTCAGACATTCTACTCAGTTTGTGACTGGTGCACTAACCGTGTGCGTGGCCTAAATCCTGACCCATTCTATTACTTTGTCACTGGTGGTGCAGGGACAGGCAAATCACACCTGATAAAGTGCATCTATGCTGAGGCGACAAAGATACTCTGTAAACTTACCAGACTACGTGAGGAAGCAGACATATCCATGCCCAGCGTTTTACTAACTGCATTTACAGGAACAGCAGCTTTCAACATTTCAGGCAACACATTGCATTCTCTGCTGAAGTTGCCAAGAAGCTTGAAGCCACCCTACCAAGGACTTGGAAATCTAATAGATGAAGTGAGGGCACAGCTGTCAAATGCGGAGATCATTGTTATTGACGAGGTGTCAATGATTTCAAAGCCCCTGTTTGCCTACATCAACTGGAGATTACAGCAAATCAAAGGCAGTAAGAAACCTTTTGGTGGTATGTCAGTACTAGCAGTAGGAGACTTTTACCAGGTCCCCCCGCTGGGAAAAAGTAAGCCACTCTGCGTGTTTGAGGAAAATACCAATGACGTCTGGAAAGACAACTTTCAGATGATCACGCTGACAGAGATCATGCGACAGAAGGAAGACATTTCATTTGCTGAGCTTTTGAATAGAATCAGAGTCAAGCAGAAGACTGGCACCTTAAGCAATGATGACAAAGCTCTGCTTGCTCAGGCTTTTACAGATCCCACCCACTGCCCTAATGACGTGCTACACATATTTGCCACCAACAAAGAGGTTCACAAACATAATGCTGCAACTGTGTCTGTTCTCCATTCAAACGTCACCAACATAGATGCCGACGATTACAGAAAA
Organism: Aquarana catesbeiana; assembly: GCF_042186555.1. Taxonomy (NCBI): domain Eukaryota; kingdom Metazoa; phylum Chordata; class Amphibia; order Anura; family Ranidae; genus Aquarana; species Aquarana catesbeiana. Next base: position 460,185,025 of record NC_133324.1, on the reverse strand, counting down.
GACCCTAAGACAGGAGTGATGCTGAGGCAACACCAACCTTTCAAAGGACACAAAGACAATCTGATTGACACACTGCAAGCAGCTGAAGGTGCCCGTATCATGGTCACAAGAAACATTGATGTAGAAGACGGGCTTGTTAACGGGACATTTGGCAAGATTGCAAGAATAATCATCCAGACTGAGAATGGTGCTACTACGGTAAACAAGCTTGGGCTTGTGCTGGACAATCCAAATGCAGGACAGAGATACCGTAACAAGTCGTCTTGTGATGCTGACAACTTGGTGTACATAGAAAGGGTAGAGGAAAACCTGAGACAGAAAGGAGTTGTTCGCAGGCAGTTCCCCCTGAAGTTGGCTTTTGGATGTACGATTCATAAGTGTCAGGGGATGTCGATACAGTCGGCAGTGGTCTCATTGAAACGGGTCTTCCAACCGGGAATGGCCTATGTTGCTCTGAGTAGAACGACTACACTACAAGGACTGTACATAACCGACTTTGATGAGAAGAAGATCTTTGCTGATCCTGAAATCACAGCTTCCCTGGATTCAATGAAGAATGCATCACTGGAAAGTGTTATGCCCCTCTTAAAGTTTCTACAGACAACAGACAAACAGCAAACATTAACAATTATCCATCACAACACGGAAGGATTACCAGCTCACATTGAAGATATCAAATCTCACCATGAGTTGACACTTGGAGATGTTTTATGTTTCACTGAAACTCATCTCTCAGGCTCCTCTGTTGCTGAAAGTCTCCAGCTGGAGGGCTACAACCTGTTCAAACGCAACAGACACCTCTCGTACACAAACCTTCCTGACATTGCAAGTAAAAGTGGCGGAGGTGTCGCCTTGTATGTCAGAAACCATTTCAAGGCCTATGAAAAGCAGTATCATCACAATGTGACTGACTTGGAGTTCTTGGTTGTCAAACTGGAGTCCCCTGTACAAGCTTTGATCGCTGTCGTTTACAGGCCACCGGATTACAGTATTGGCCAATTCCTTACTAACCTGCTGGGCCTCTTGGAATCTTTGGAAATAATGGATTGCCAACCTATAATACTCTGTGGAGATTTCAATGAAGATTTTCTGTGCAGAGAAAAGAAGCCAATATCTGACCTTCTTCACTCAAGAGGATATACTCAACTGGTCTGGGCAGCCACCACAGAAAAAAACACACTGTTGGATCACATTTACATCTCCAGGGTGCAGCAGTGTCTCCAGTCAGGAGTACTGCACAGTTATTACAGCTACCATTATCCTGTGTATTGTGTTTTGAGCAGTGGTTGTGAACACGCTTAGAGCCTGCATAAACAGGGCATGAGTGTTGCCAGGAAACAGTGGTTGTGAGACAGTGGTCATCAAACAGATAAAGTGGCAATGAGGGTCAGTTTACGTGGCCATAGTTATGTGGGACCATTTACAATTAGCTAAACATCATTCTCTATATTTCATGTTCGGTGTACTTGTTAGACACTGAACTCACTTACTCCCCCCCATCCATCACAGACATCTGTCCTCATCATATAGTAAGAGGAATACCGCGCTGTAGTGCACCCAAAAAGGGTACCTGTTCGTGAAATATTGTGAATGACCAAATAGGGGATAACCAAAATAGTGATGAAAATAACTTAGTGAAAAAAAATTACAAAAAACGACATAATAACAAAAGCAGCCACTCTATGTGAGATACACACACTAATACAACAATATAACAAATATAGCAGCGCTGTAAATAGGAGTAAATACTAGTACCAGTGTTGAATAGGACTAATTGGTTAGAACCCAAATTAAATAACTAACACAGTTCTTGAAACCTAAATCAATAAGTGTTCACTGGACAGTCCTAACACAGTGAATAAAGTCCAAATAAATGTTGTGAAAATACATAGGCTCAGACCCCATTTTTTTAAAGCAGGAAATGTAAAATAGAAAAAATTCCTCCACCGCACCACGGTGGTAGCTGAAAATAAAATGCGCGCTTACCAAACGGCAAGCACAAGGGGGCTTGCGACCTTAACCCGGTCAGGGCCTTTCATTGGATGGGCTTCTAGGAAACGACATATGCCACTTCATACAGCCAAAGGGTGATGATACCACTAGTCCACCAAGTCACAGGAAATCACTCTTATCATGGAGATTAATAAAAGACTCCTAGCTGGGTTGTTGTTCTCATTTAGGGGTACCCCGGGAAAAGAGAGGGAAACAACATAGCGTAATCCTGGTTTTGAGGTTTATTAAAAGAATTAAAATAACACTTACAGTGTAGCAGATTCAAATAAGCATAAGAAGCCGGCTGGCTAAAACGATCACCCGTCCTACAGACGGTAGATGCAGCACGTCAGCTCGCCCTATCACACTGTCCTCATCACACTCACCCTCTCCTTCCTGTGCTATAGCCTGCTTGCTGATTAGTAAGACAAAGAAACAGCAAGGAGCAAAACTGCAGAGAAACTGAAAATTTGTAAGGGTTTAAAGTATATGCTTTAATGAATTGCCTTGTATCCAAAAAGTTCAAAAAGTTGACTGTTCAAAATGTTAATGTTAATGTTAATGTATAACGGAAATATACCGCCAGTTCGCTTGTGATGCAATATATTGAAATTATATGTACACTGTGTAAACTGTTTTTGACACACTTGATTTTGGGACGAGAGTCCGTCAGGTGCTATGCTTTGGCTGGGGCGGAATAAATCCTGGTAACCCTTAAGTCTGTGTCCGACAAAGTCATTTACCGATATTTCTACCTTCTACATCATTAGCACTTGTGCACTTTTTAAATTTGATCAATCAATTGGTTAGTGTAATGTTTACTATCTTTACTCACTACAAACACTCCACACAGTTACTCTGCCCATCTGCCCAGTTCAACCTTTCCACAGTTACTCCAACCACACAACAGTTACTCCAGGCACTCCCCCCAGTTACTCCGCTCACTCCAGATGTAGAGGCAAGAACACTTTTCACAATTTCCCCAGAAATTGTACCTTTTCTAGTTCTTATTAAGTGTTCTTGCATAGCAAGATCACTTACTGTTATCTCACATATATATTATTCTTATTATTATAGCCAAATTTACCACCCTAACTCCTCCCACAGTTTTTACACTACATAGACAAGTAATATACCGAAACGTGCGGATTGTTCCCGAATGGTGTGCTATTACTTTGTGGAACGTTTCGCCGAATGGTTCACGAAATATCGTCGTTTTTGCGGCGAAATTGGTCCCATAGGAATGAATGGGGAAACTAGAGTGGGAGATGACAAAAGCTGGAAAATCAGAACATGATTTCTAAACTGCCGCCACTCCCTCATTTTCAAGCCCACCTACACAAATCTTATATCAAAACGTTCAGCTATCCCTGCTGCCACTAAACATGTCCACGGCTAAGCCATAGTCCTGATAGTTTTCACAATATGACCATTTGTTTGCAACTCACGCCGTCCATTGACATTCATTGAAACTACACTCTAGCCCCCTCCAAATTTGAAGGGCAATTTCTAAACTGCGACTGTGCCTTCATTTTTAATATTTCACAGACATACTATACATCAAAATCTAGGTCTGGGTCTTGTGATTCTCACAATATAAAGATCTTCGCTGTAGGATGTATAGTTTTTAAAATACGGCCATTTGTTTAGAGGTCATTTCAGGAAATTTTAGCCATTAATCAGAGTGTACTGTTAGTGTTTGTTTTGTTGCCATGGTTACCAAAGCTTCTGTTATACACAGGGGGGGAAGGTGGCTGGAGCATCTCAGCTGATTACAGAGCCCGGGGGAGGGGACAGACACACCATGTACTGATTTATAATAGAGGAATATGATGGGGCAGTTTTGATGGGGTAATTCTGATGGGGCAGTTTTGATGAAGCAGTATTTGGGAAGCATAAACAGGGCATGAGCGTTGCTAGGAAACAGTGGTTGTAAACACAAGATGCTGAGACACTCCAAATGCATGTGACTTCATCTGCTAGACTTGATAATGCTTGTAGACTCCTCCCACAGTTTTCACACTACAGAGACAAATAATATACCGAAACGAGCGGATTGTTCCCGATTGGTGTGTTATTACTTTGTGGAATGTTTCGCCGAATGGTCCACGAAATGACGTTTTTGCGGCGAAATTGGTCCCATAGGAATGAATGGCGAAATGTTCAAAACTAGAGTGGGAAGTGACAAAAGCTGACAACCCCATGATCAGCCAAAACATTATGACCACCCCATGATCAGCCAAAACATTATGACCGCCCCATGTTAAAAAAAAAAATATTTTTGAAAAAAAAAAATAATTTTTGAAAAAAGTAAAAAAATAATTTTTGAAAAAAAAAAAATCATTTTTGAAAAAAAAAAAACATTTTTGAAAAAAAAAAAATATTTTTGAAAAAAAAATTACTTTTAAAAAAAAATTATTTTTGAAAAAAAAATATATTTGAAAAAAAAAAATTATTTTTGAAAAAAAAATTACTTTAAAAAAAATAATAATTTCGAAAAAAAAAATATTTTTGAAATAAAAAAATTCATTTTTGAAAAAAAAAATTACCTTTGAAAAAAAAAATTACTTTTGAAAAAAAAAATCATTTTTGAAGAAAAAAAAATCATTTTTGATTAAAAAAAATTACTTTTGAAAAAAATGTTCAGCTCTTTCAGCGAATGATGGAACTTTTTTACTACTATTTATACTTTTTAAAATATTAAGCTTTTTAACACTTTTCACAGTTACTCCGCCCACTCCACCCCACCCAGTTACTCCGCCCACTCCAGTTGTAGAGGCAAGAACACTTTCACAATTTCCCCAGAAATTGTACCTTTTCTAGTTCTTATTATTATTATAGCCAAATTTACCACCCTAACTCCTCCCACAGTTTTTACACTACATAGACAAGTAATATACCGAAACGTGCGGATTGTTCCCGAATGGTGTGCTATTATTTTGTGGAACGTTTCGCCAAATGGTTCACGAAATATCGTTGTTTTTGCGGCGAAATTGGTCCCATAGGAATGAATGGGGAAACTAGAGTGGGAGGTGACAAAAGCTGAAAAATCAGAACATGATTTCTAAACTGCCGCCACTCCCTCATTTTCAAGCCCACCTACACAAATCTTATATCAAAACGTTCAGCTATCCCTGCTGCCACTAAACATGTCCACGGCTAAGCCATAGTCCTGATAGTTTTCACAATATGACCATTTGTTTGCAACTCACGCCGTCCATTGACATTCATTGAAACTACACTCTAGCCCCTTCAAATTTGAAGGGCAATTTCTAAACTGCGACCGTGCCTCCATTTTTAATATTTCAGAGACATACTATACATCAAAATCTAGGTCTGGGTCTTGTGATTCTCACAATATAAAGATCTTCGCTGTAGGATTTATAGTTTTTAAAATACGACCATTTGAATTACTGCATAGTTACTACATCTATCATGGTCCTGTGTACTGTGTATGGAGCAGTATTTGTGAAGCATAAACAGGGCATGAGCGTTGCTAGGAAACAGTGGTTGTAAACACAAGATGCTGAGACACCCCAAATGCATGTGACTTCATCTGCTAGACTTGATAATGCTTGTAGACTCCTCCCACAGTTTTTACACTACACAGACAAGTAATATACCGAAACGTGCGGATTGTTCCCGATTGGTGTGCTATTACTTTGTGGAACGTTTCACCGAATGGTTCACGAAATATCGTAGTTTTTGCGGAAAAATTGGTCCCATAGGAATGAATGGCGAAATGTTCAATGTCATTTAATTGGTGTGCTATTACTTTGTGGAACTTTTTTCGCCGAATGGTTCACGAAATATCGTCGTTTTTGCGGCAATATTGGTCCCATAGGAATGAATGGTGAAATGTTCAATGTCATTTAATTGGTGTGCTATTACCTTGTGGAACTTTGTGAAAAGCTGAAATATACCAGTATGAATCCAGAATCAATGTCATTTAATTGGTGTTCTATTACTTTCTGGAACGTTTCGCCGAATGGTTCACGAAATATCGTCGTTTTTGCGACAAAATTGGTCCCATAGGAATGACTGGTGAAATGTTCAAAACTAGAGTGGGAGGTGACAAAAGCTGACAAACCCCATGGTCAGCCAAAACATTATGACCGCCCCATAAAAAAAAAATATTTTTGAAAAAAAAAATCATTTTTGAAAAAAAATTCATTTTTGAAAAAAAATAATTCATTTTTGAAAAAAAAAAAAAATTTTTTTAAAAGAAAAAATTATTTAAAAAAAAAAATCATTTTTGAAAAAAAAAATCATTTTTGAAAAAAAAAAAATCATTTTTGAAAAAAAAATTTATTTTTGAAAAAAAAAATTCATTTAAAAAAAAAAAAATCATTTTTGAAAAAAAAAACTTTTGAAAAAAATGTTCAGCTCTTTCAGCTAATGATGGGACTTCAACTTTTTTACTACTATTTATACTTTTTAAAATATTAAGCTTTTTAACACTTTTCACAGTTACTCAAGCCACTCCATCCAGTTATTCCACCCACTCCAGTTGTAGAGGCAAGAACACTTTTCACAATTTCCCCAGAAATTGTACCTTTTCTAGTCTTATTCTTATTAAGTGTTCTTGCATAGCAAGACCACTTATTGTTATCTCACATATATATTATTAAGTGTTCTTGCATAGCAAGACCACTTACTGTTATCTCACATATATATTATTCTTATTATTATAGCCAAATTTACCACCCTAACTCCTCCCACAGTTTTTACACTACATAGACAAGTAATATACCGAAACGTGCGGATTGTGCCCGAATGGTGTGCTATTACTTTGTGGAACGTTTCGCCAAATGGTTCACGAAATATCGTCGTTTTTGCGGCGAAATTGGTCCCATAGGAATGAATGGGGAAACTAGAGTGGGAGATGACAAAAGCTGGAAAATCAGAACATGATTTCTAAACTGCCGCCACTCCCTCATTTTCAAGCCCACCTACACAAATCTTATATCAAAACGTTCAGCTATCCCTGCTGCCACTAAACATGTCCACGGCTAAGCCATAGTCCTGATAGTTTTCACAATATGACCATTTGTTTGCAACTCACGCCGTCCATTGACATTCATTGAAACTACACTCTAGCCCCCTCCAAATTTGAAGGGCAATTTCTAAACTGCGACTGTGCCTTCATTTTTAATATTTCAGAGACATACTATACATCAAAATCTAGGTCTGGGTCTTGTGATTCTCACAATATAAAGATCTTCGCTGTAGGATGTATAGTTTTTAAAATACGGCCATTTGTTTAGAGGTCATTTCAGGAAATTTTAGCCATTAATCAGAGTGTACTGTTAGTGTTTGTTTTGTTGCCATGGTTACCAAAGCTTCTGTTATACACAGGGGGGAAGGTGGCTGGAGCATCTCAGCTGATTACAGAGCCCGGGGGAGGGGACAGACACACCATGTACTGATTTATAATAGAGGAATATGATGGGGCAGTTTTGATGGGGTAATTCTGATGGGGCAGTTTTGATGAAGTAGTATTTGGGAAGCATAAACAGGGCATGAGCGTTGCTAGGAAACAGTGGTTGTAAACACAAGATGCTGAGACACTCCAAATGCATGTGACTTCATCTGCTAGACTTGATAATGCTTGTAGACTCCTCCCACAGTTTTCACACTACAGAGACAAATAATATACCGAAACGAGCGGATTGTTCCCGATTGGTGTGTTATTACTTTGTGGAATGTTTTGCCGAATGGTCCACGAAATGACGTTTTTGCGGCGAAATTGGTCCCATAGGAATGAATGGCGAAATGTTCAAAACTAGAGTGGGAAGTGACAAAAGCTGACAACCCCATGATCTGCCAAAACATTATGACCACCCCATGATCAGCCAAAACATTATGACCGCCCCATGTAAAAAAAAAAATAATATTTTTGAAAAAAAAAATAAATTTTTGAAAAAAGTAAAAAAATAATTTTTGAAAAAAAAAAAATCATTTTTGAAAAAAAAAAAAAATTTTTGAAAAAAAAAAAAATATTTTTGAAAAAAAAAAAAATATTTTTGAAAAAAAAATTTCTTTTAAAAAAAAAATTATTTTTGAAAAAAAAATATATTTGAAAAAAAAAAATATTTTTGAAAAAAAAAAATTATTTTTGAAAAAAAAATTACTTTAAAAAAAATAATAATTTCGAAAAAAAAATTATTTTTGAAATAAAAAAATTCATTTTTGAAAAAAAAATTACTTTTGAAAAAAAAAATCATTTTTGAAGAAAAAAAAATCATTTTTGATTAAAAAAAATTCATTTTTGAAAAAAAAAATTACTTTTGAAAAAAATGTTCAGCTCTTTCAGCGAATGATGGAACTTTTTTACTACTATTTATACTTTTTAAAATATTAAGCTTTTTAACACTTTTCACAGTTACTCAAGCCACTCCACCCCACCCAGTTACTCCGCCCACTCCAGTTGTAGAGGCAAGAACACTTTCACAATTTCCCCAGAAATTGTACCTTTTCTAGTTAAGTGTTCTTGCATAGCAAGACCACTTACTGTTATCTCACATATATATTATTAAGTGTTCTTGCATAGCAAGACCACTTACTGTTATCTCACATATATATTATTCTTATTATTATAGCCAAATTTACCACCCTAACTCCTCCCACAGTTTTTACACTACATAGACAAGTAATATACCGAAACGTGCGGATTGTTCCCGAATGGTGTGCTATTACTTTGTGGAACGTTTCGCCGAATGGTTCACGAAATATCGTCGTTTTTGCGGCGAAATTGGTCCCATAGGAATGAATGGGGAAACTAGAGTGGGAGATGACAAAAGCTGAAAAATCAGAACATGATTTCTAAACTGCCGCCACTCCCTTATTTTCAAGCCCACCTACACAAATCTTATATCAAAACGTTCAGCTATCCCTGCTGCCACTAAACATGTCCACGGCTAAGCCATAGTCCTGATAGTTTTCACAATATGACCATTTGTTTGCAACTCACGCCGTCCATTGACATTCATTGAAACTACACTCTAGCCCCCTCCAAATTTGAAGGGCAATTTCTAAACTGCGACTGTGCCTTCATTTTTAATATTTCAGAGACATACTATACATCAAAATCTAGGTCTGGGTCTTGTGATTCTCACAATATAAAGATCCCCGCTGTAGCATGTATAGTTTTTAAAATACGGCCATTTGTTTAGAGGTCATTTCAGGAAATTTTAGCCATTAATCAGAGTGTACTGTTAGTGTTTGTTTTGTTGCCATGGTTACCACAGCTTCTGTTATACACAGGGGGGAGGTGGCTGGAGCATCTCAGCTGATTACAGAGCCCGGGGGAGGGGACAGACACACCATGTACTGATTTATAATAGAGGAATATGATGGGGCAGTTTTGATGGGGTAATTCTGATGGGGCAGTTTTGATGGGGTAATTCTGATGGGGCAGTTTTGATGAAGCAGTATTTGGGAAGCATAAACAGGGCATGAGCGTTGCTAGGAAACAGTGGTTGTAAACACAAGATGCTGAGACACTCCAAATGCATGTGACTTCATCTGCTAGACTTGATAATGCTTGTAGACTCCTCCCACAGTTTTCACACTACAGAGACAAATAATATACCGAAACGAGCGGATTGTTCCTGATTGGTGTGTTATTACTTTGTGGAATGTTTTGCCGAATGGTCCACGAAATGACGTTTTTGCGGCGAAATTGGTCCCATAGGAATGAATGGCGAAATGTTCAAAACTAGAGTGGGAAGTGACAAAAGCTGACAACCCCATGATCAGCCAAAACATTATGACCACCCCATGATCAGCCAAAACATTATGACCGCCCCATGTAAAAAAAAAATATTTAAAAAAAAAAATAATAATTTTTGAAAAAAGTAAAAAAATAATTTTTGAAGAGAAAAAAATCATTTTTGAAAAAAAAAAAAATATTTTTGAAAAAAAAAAATATTTTTGAAAAAAAAAAAATATTTTTGAAAAAAAAATTACTTTTAAAAAAAAAAATATTTTTGAAAAAAAAAAATATATTTGAAAAAAAAAATATTTTTGAAAAAAAAAAATTATTTTTGAAAAAAAATTACTTTAATAAAAAAAATTATTTCGAAAAAAAAATTATTTTTGAAATAAAAAAATTCATTTTTGAAAAAAAAAATTACATTTGAAAAAAAAATCATTTTTGAAGAAAAAAAAATCATTTTTGATTAAAAAAAATTCATTTTTGAAAAAAAAAATTACTTTTGAAAAAAATGTTCAGCTCTTTCAGCGAATGATGGAACTTTTTTACTACTATTTATACTTTTTAAAATATTAAGCTTTTTAACACTTTTCACAGTTACTCAAGCCACTCCACCCAGTTACTCCGCCCGCTCCAGTTGTAGAGGCAAGAACACTTTCACAATTTCCCCAGAAATTGTACCTTTTCTAGTTCTTATTATTATAGCCAAATTTACCACCCTAACTCCTCCCACAGTTTTTACACTACATAGACAAGTAATATACCGAAACGTGCGGATTGTTCCCTAATGGTGTGCTATTACTTTGTGGAACGTTTCGCCGAATGGTTCACGAAATATCGTCGTTTTTGCGGCGAAATTGGTCCCATAGGAATGAATGGGGAAACTAGAGTGGGAGATGACAAAAGTTGGAAATTCAGAACATGATTTCTAAACTGCCGCCACTCCCTCATTTTCAAGCCCACCTACACAAATCTTATATCAAAACGTTCAGCTATCCCTGCTGCCACTAAACATGTCCACGGCTAAGCCATAGTCCTGATAGTTTTCACAATATGACCATTTGTTTGTAACTCACGCCGTCCATTGACATTCATTGAAACTACACTCTAGCCCCCTCCAAATTTGAAGGGCAATTTCTAAACTGCGACCGTGCCTTCATTTTTAATATTTCACAGACATACTATACATCAAAATCTAGGTCTGGGTCTTGTGATTCTCACAATATAAAGATCTTCGCTGTAGGATGTATAGTTTTTAAAATACGGCCATTTGTTTAGAGGTCATTTCAGGAAATTTTAGCCATTAATCAGAGTGTACTGTTAGTGTTTGTTTTGTTGCCATGGTTACCAAAGCTTCTGTTATACACAGGGGGGGAAGGTGGCTGGAGCATCTCAGCTGATTACAGAGCCCGGGGGAGGGGACAGACACACCATGTACTGATTTATAATAGAGGAATATGATGGGGCAGTTTTGATGGGGTAATTCTGATGGGGCAGTTTTGATGAAGTAGTATTTGGGAAGCATAAACAGGGCATGAGCGTTGCTAGGAAACAGTGGTTGTAAACACAAGATGCTGAGACACCCCAAATGCATGTGACTTCATCTGCTAGACTTGATAATGCTTGTAGACTCCTCCCACAGTTTTTACACTACAGAGACAAGTAATATACCGAAACGTGCGGATTGTTCCCGATTGGTGTGCTATCACTTTGTGGAACGTTTCGCCGAATGGTCCACGAAATATCGTCGTTTTTGCGGCGAAATTGGTCCCATAGGAATGAATGGCAAAATGTTCAAAAGGAAATGTTGCTAGGAAACAGTGGTTGTAAACACAAGATGCTGAGACACCCCAAATGCATGTGACTTCATCTGCTAGACTTGATAATGCTTGTAGACTCCTCCCACATTTTCCACACTACAGAGACAAGTAATATACCGAAACGTGCGGATTTTTCCCGATTGGTGTGCTATTACTTTGTGGAACGTTTCGCTGAATGGTCCACGAAATATCGTCGTTTTTGCAGCAAAATTGGTCCCATAGGAATGAATGGCGAAATGTTCAAAACTAGAGTGGGAGGTGACAAAAGCTGACAACCCCATGATCAGCCAAAACATTATGACCACACCATGATCAGCCAAAACATTATGACCGCCCCATGTAAAAAAAAAAATATTTTTGAAAAAAATAAAAATTAATTTTTGAAAAAAAAAATATTTTTGAAAAAAAAAATATTTTTGAAAAAAAAATATATTTTTGAAAAAAAAATTACTTTTGAAAAAAAAAAAATTAAAAAAAAAATCATTTTTGAAAAAAACAAAATTCATTTTTGAAAAAAAAAATTTCATTTTTGAAAAAAAAATCATTTAAAAAAATCATTTTTGAAAAAACAAAAAAACAAAATCATTTTTGAAAAAACAAAAAAACAAAATCATTTTTGAAAAAAAAAAATCACAAAGCTCTGAGGGGAATTATAGCTCCTCTCACACAGCTCTAAGGACAATTATAGCATTATAGCTCCTCCCACACAGCTTGGAGGGAAGTTATAGCTCCTCCAATACAGCTTTGAGGGGAATTATAGCTCCTCCCACACAGCTCAAAGGGGAATTATAGCATTATAGCTTAGCATTATAGCTCCTCCCACACAACTCTGAGGGGAATTATAGTTTCTCCCACACCGCTGTGAGGGGAATTATAGCTCCTCCTACACAGCTCTGAGGGGAATTACAGCTTAGCATTATAGCTCCTCCCACACAGCTGAGGAGAATTAGAGCTCCTCCCACACAACTCTGAGAGGAATTATAGTTTCTTCCACACCGCTGTGAGGGGAATTATAGCTTCTCCCACACAACTCTGATGGGAAATGTAGCTTCTCCCACACAGCTCTGAGGGGAAATATAGCTTCTCCCACACAGCTCTAAGGGGAATTATAGCTCCTCCCACACAACACTAAGGGGAATTGTATCTCCTCCCACACAGCTCTGAGGGGAATTATAGCATTATTGCTCCTCCCACACAGCTCAGAGGGGAGTTATAGCTCCTCCCACACAGCTCTGAGGCGAATTATAGCTCCTCCTCCAACACAACTCTGAGGGGAATTATAGCTCTTCGAACAAAGCTCTGAGGAGAATTATAGCTCCTTCCACAAATATCATCATGCCATCTAAAGGAAAGAGATCTAAAGCTGCAAAGATACGCTGGACTAAACTGGATCCGGAGCCCCACAGCAGCATAGTGGATATGGAGGTTTGTGACAGTGAATGTGCCCAGGAGGTACATAGTGAACCTGTGGTGTCATTTTCATGTTCAACTCAGTGTCAAGTTCAAGAGCACAGTGACAGTGTGATGGGCACTTCTGAAAACCATGGCATGCAAGAACCATGTGTACCAAGTGAGATTTCTGTGCAGGCATCATTTCATCAGGGTCATCATGGCTATGGAAGGTTAAGGAACAAACAGTGTACATGCATGGCTCTGACATTTTTGGCATACCACAGTGAGCTTGATGATGTGAGAAAGGGTGATCTTGATCAAATACTGAAGAAGGGCAACAGCTTGTATGGCTCAACAATAAAACAGCTAAAACAAAGAAATGTCTATCAGCATCAGCACTTGACAATGGAAGAAGTGCCCCTCAGACTCAACACTGACAAATATGAGTATAACGTTGTTAAATCTCCAGTGTTATCGGGATGTATGAGAGCCACGGTAGACGGTGACAACCAAGGTTGGTTTGTTGACCTCTCCACAAGCCTTCAGTGCCTCAATGCAGATGTTACACATGCACTTTTTATAGTAGTGCCATATTGCATTGCATTGTTCAGAGACAAGTCTGGGAGATATGGACTGTTTGATTCTCATAGTCGAAATAAGGATGGACTTCCTGCCACTGGAAAAGGAAAAGCTGTTATGATCACTTTTACACATTTGAGTGATATGGGGGCAAGGATTTATAAGTTGTATGAATTGCTCCTTACAGACACCAGAGGCCCTATTGATGGACTGCAGTATGACTTCATGCCAGTCTCATTTCATGGTGCAAGACGTCTTTCAGATGGTTTGCTGTCCCCACCGATGCAATCTGACAAACCACATAATGCAAAGCATGTGGAGAACAAAGTGACACAGATGACCAAAGATGCAACACACACTGGATTCCCAGCCAGCAAGCATTCTCCACGGTCACTTGATGCAAAATCCTCACAGGGCATATGGAAGGACAGTAAGGCATTTTCCAAATTAAATGCACAGAGACAACAAAAACTGAAGACAAGACACAGAAATGAAAGAAGGCGTGATTCCAAGGCTACAAAGATGTCTGTCACCAATAAGAAAAGGACATACATCACCAGCCGATACAGAGCAGATGCTGATTTTAAGTTGAAGCAGAAGCAATATATCATTCGCAAATATGCAACAGATGCCAATTTCAACTTGAAGCAGAAGCAATACATCACCAGAAAATATGCGACAAATGCAGATTTCAACTTGAAGCAGAAGCAATACATCACCAGAAAATATGCGACAAATGCAGATTTCAACTTGAAGCAGAAGCAATACATCACCAGAAAATATGCGACAAATGCAGATTTCAACTTGAAGCAGAAACAGTACATCACCAGAAAATATGTGACAAATGCAGATTTCAACTTGAAGCAGAAGCAGTACACCACCAGAAAATATGCAACAAATGCAGATTACAACTTGAAGAAGAAGCAATACATCACCAGAAAATATGCCACAAATGTCGATTTCAACTTGAAGCAGAAGCAATACATCACCAGAAAATATCATAATGATCCTGCTTTCAGAAAACGTCACTTGCAACATTGCATGAGTTACATGAAAATGAAGCGTCAAACTCAAGCAGATTTTCGCATAACCCATAAGATGCAATGTGCCTTCAAAATAAGAATGAAATACAGACGATGGACTCGTGTCATGCGGGAATGCAGTCAACCAGTGGACAACAGCCTAATGCAGACAGCTATATCCACTTTCCATGAATGCATTAAAGCTGGGCCAACATTTGTGTGCACGATGTGTCATCGCACCCTTTTCCCTAACCAAGTGAAACATTGCATTCACAGCAATTACAAGAAGAATCTACACATTGTTGCTGCCTGTTTGACAGGGAAATATGTCCATGTGTGCAACAATCACTGTCAAGGACCTGAACAATGCACCGTACCAGATGAAAGGACCAAAGAATGGATTTGTCACAACTGTGATTCACATTTAAAAGCAGGACACAAATCATCCATCGCTGTAGCTAACAACATGGAGCTGGCGCCCATTCCCCCCAGAGCTCTGCGATTTGAATGTGCTGGAAAGACAACTTTTGGCCAAAATACTGCCATTTGCCAAGATCATCACACTTCCCAAAGGTCGACAGGCAGCTATACATGGCGCTGTAGTGTGTGTGCCATCCGAGGTGGAAACCATGGTCAATACTCTACCAAGATTGCACAGCACATCCCAGTTACACAGAGTGAAGCTGAAAAGACGTCTGACTTACAAAGGCCACCAGCTGTTTCATTATGTCAACATGGATAATGTAGTAGCAGGTCTGTCAAAACTCATTGACACACACCCCGACTACAGTGACATTTCAATTAGAGTGGATGAGACAATCGCTGATGATGATGATGATGATAATGATGATGGGATGGAACTCGACAGTTGTGACGAAACTGAAATGATGGAGATACTTGAACGCATCGAAAATTGTGATCCATCAGAGGTACAGTCTGCATGTTTACTGGCTGCTTCTGAGCAACAGGAAGGCCATGACCAACAACCTCCCAATGCAGAGGATGAGAAGGATGCACTAAGACCTGGAATTGGCCTAGACAGTTGTTTGCAGCCATCTGACCTTGGAGAGGAAGCACTGACACACGGTGATGGAATATTCAGCATTGCACCTGCACAAGGAAACACACCTGTCAGTTTCTTTAAAGTTCCTAGGCTTGAGGCAATGGCTTTCCCTGTTCAGTTCCCTACTGGACAGAATACATTGGACCAGGCAAGACAAGTCAAACTGTTCCCGAGCATGTATTTCAATGCAAGGCTTTTTTGTGTTGATACTCGTTTTGCAAGAGACACAAGCTACCTCTTCTTTGCGCAGTTTGTCACAGAAACACACATGGCCAAAAGCAGCATGTCCATCCAGTTAAGGAAAGGAAAACCCAATACCAGGGATGGACGGAAAATATCCAACAAGCTGCTACAGGACAAGTGTGAGGTTGAGAGGTTGGTGCGAAACCGAGATGCCACAAGGTTCATGCAACCACTGAGAGGGAGTCCAGCTTACTGGGATAAAAATCTGAAGAATTTGCTAGCCATGGTCAGACAATTGGGTAAGCCAACATTTTTTCTTACCTTCTCTGCTGCAGAATTCAGATGGCCAGAGGTAATAACGGCAATAAAGGCACAACAAGGTCAAAAGGTGGATTTTGCGGGGCTAGACTGGGCTGAAAAGTGTGACATTCTTCGAGGCAACCCAGTGACCAGCATGCGCATGTTTGACAAACGGGTTGATGCTCTGATGCGAGAGCTGCTGTTAGGTCCTGCACAGCCAATTGGTGAAGTTATCGATTACTTTTACCGGGTTGAATTTCAGGCGAGAGGGAGCCCTCATATACATTGTCTCTGTTGGGTAGCAGGAGCTCCTATATTTGGACAAGACAGTGATGACAAGGTGTGTGCCTTTATAGATCATAACATCTCATGCCAGCTGCCTGATGAAGCCAAACAGGCCTTACTTCACAGATTTGTAACAGAACTTCAAATGCACAGCAGGTCTCATTCAAAATCATGCAAGAAAGGTAACAGAGTATGCAGATTTGGATTTCCAAAGCCACCTATTAGAAAAACGAGGATAACTTACCCGATGCCAGAAGAACAAGGAGATTGTGCAATGAAACCACAAGCAGCCAAAAACAAACTGAAACCAGTCTGGGATTTGCTTAATAACCCAAAAGTGCAGCTTGAAGACATGTCACAGCTACTGGCACAGTGTGATATGACTTTGAATCAGTACAACTCGTACATTCAGGCATTGACCTCCTCAAGCGTGATTCTAATGAAGCGTGATGTCAAGGACTGCTGGGTGAACAACTACAATCCACATTTGCTGACGGCCTGGAACGCCAACATGGACATCCAGTACATTCTTGATGAGTATGGTTGCATCATGTACATGTTGTCCTACATATCCAAGCCAGAACGGGAGCTGAGTGACTATCTCAAAGCAATAGTCAAATAAATGAGCCCAGAAACAGCGACAGAACGAGAAGAAATGGAAAGAGGTTCTTCAGGCTTATTCAAAACACAGAGAGGTCAGCGCCCAGGAGTCTGTGGCCCGTACGTGCAGCCTGAAAATGAAGTCTTGCTCACGTGAGGTTGTTTTTCTGCCAACTGGTGACAACGCACTGAAAATTAGTCTCCCGCTCAGTGCATTGCAGAACAAACCTGCCGATTCTCTTAATGTGTGGATGACGAGTTTTGTCGACAAATACAGAGCCAGACCAGAAACACCAGAGTTTGAGTCCATGTGTCTGGCAGACTTTGCATCCCATTACAGGGTTGTCTATGGCAAGCAGAAGGAATATGGCAAGCAAAAGGAAGGCAGCAAGCGTGTCAGCCTATTGAATGAAATGGGAATGATTCAAAAACGCACGAGGGGGAAACCTGCAATCATCAGGTACAGGCCCGGATTTACTCCCTTTGCCGCCCCAAGGCCGGGCCCTTCAATGCCGCCCCCCCCCCACACCACCAGAAAGAGCCCCCAGACATAATACGGTCAAAGACTGCAGACATGATACAAGAGATGGTCAGAGACTGCAATCATAGTACAGGAGATGGTCAGAGACTGCAGACATAATACAGGAGATGGTCAGAGACTGCAGTTCATATGGACATTAGTAGATAATGGCCGATCGGCCCTCTCACCTGACCCAGCGATACAGCAATGCTTCCCCTGATCAGGAGTCAGATCACTCTGAATTGCCCGTGGTGACTCCGTTGGGTAGCACCCAGATCTGTATTCCTGCAATGACTCCATTCCTTTCTCCACCAGGGATGGCGCCAGGCTGTGTGGCTTTCCCTCTGGTGGCGCAGGGCAGCGGGGTTCTCTCTCTGATGGTGTTCCCTCAGCACTGCCCTCTCCCTCTGGAGCCCTGGGTGTACTTTCCTGGGTGTAGACCCCCCCAGGACAAACTACCCCCTTCCATTAGTACAGACCCCCCCAGGACAAACCCCCCACCATTAGTACAGACCCCCCAGGACAAACCCCCCCTCCCTTCATTAGTACAGACCCCCCCAGGACAAACCCCCCTCCCTTAGTACAGACCCCCCAGGACAAACCCACCCCCCTTCCTTAGTACAGACCCCCCCAGGACAAACCCCCCTCCCTTAGTACAGACCCCCCAGGACAAACCCACCCCCTCCCTTAATACAGACCCCCCCAGGACAAACCCCCCTCCCTTAGTACAGACCCCCCAGGACAAACCCACCCCCCTTCCTTAGTACAGACCCCCCCAGGACAAACCCCCCTCCCTTAGTACAGACCCCCCAGGACAAACCCACCCCCCTTCCTTAGTACAGACCCCCCCAGGACAAACCCCCCTCCCTTAGTACAGACCCCCAGGACAAACCCACCCCCCTCCCTTAGTATATACCCCCCCAGGACAAACCCACCTCCCTTCATTACTACAGACCCCCCCAGGACAAACCCACCTCCCTTCATTAGTACAGACCCCCAGGACAAACGCCCCTCTATTAGTACAAGCCCCCCCAGGACAACCCCCCTCCATTAGCACAAACCCCCCCAGGTCTACCCCCCTCCATTAGTACAAACCCCCCCCAGGAAAACCCCTTCTCCATTAGTACAACCCCTCCAGGTCAACCCCCACCCCCTCCATTAGCACAGACCCCCCAAGGACAAACGGCCCCCCCTTCATTAGTACAGACCCCCCAGGACAAAACCGCCCCCCCTTCATTAGTACAGACCCCCCCAGGACAAAACCCCCCCTTCATTAGTACAAACCCCCAGGACAAACCCCCCCTTCATTAGTACAAACCCTACAGGACAAAACCCCCCCTTCATTAGTACAAACCCCCCAGGACAAAACCCCCCCTCCATTAGTACAAACCCCCCAGGACAAAACCCCCCCTCCATTAGTACAGACCCCCCCAGGACAAACCCCCCCTTCACTAGTACAGACATCCCAGGACAACCCCCCCTCCATTAGTACAACCCCCCCAGGACAAACCCCCCCTTCACTAGTACAGACATCCCAGGACAACCCCCCTCCATTAGTACAACCCCCACAGGACAAACCCCCCCTTCACTAGTACAGACATCCCAGGACAACCCCCCTCCATTAGTACAACCCCCCCAGGACAACCCCCCCTTTCACTAGTACAGACATCCCAGGACAACCCCCCCTCCATTAGTACAACTCCCCCAGGACAAACCCCCCCTTCACTAGTACAGACATCCCAGGACAACCCCCCCCTCCATTAGTACAACTCCCCCAGGACAAACCCCCCCTTCACTAGTACAGACATCCCAGGACAACCCCCCCTCCATTAGTACAGACATCCCAGGACAACCCCCCCTCCATTAGTACAACCCCTCAGGACAACCTCCCCTCCAAGTGTGTACAATAGATAGAACAGATGGAGACAGGCACAGGCTTGGGCGGGACTAGGGAGTGAGAGACAGAGGAGAACACGCCCCCCCGCCACACAGAGACCAGCCGCTCCGATCTTCGGCGGCTGCTCTCCTTCTCTGACAGGAGGAGGGAGGGGGGACGGGCTTGAGCAGCGAAAAAGACAGCGGTGGCGGTGGTGACCTGCGGAGGGAGCCGCCTCAGTCTGGACACAGAGAGGAGGAGGAGGGAGAGGAGCACTCTAGCGCTTCAGCGCCCCCACCTCTCTGGCGCCCGGGTGCACTGCATGCTGATGTTAGTGTGGGGGGCGGCGCCGCCCCTGTACCACTGCCGCCCCGAGGCCTGGCCTCGGTGGCCTTGTGGGAAATCCGGCCCTGATCAGGTACGCACGCTTCTCAGAGAAGAAGGACCCCGAGAACTACTACGGCAGACTGCTTAAACTCTACCTCCCCCACCGTTCAGAGTCATCACTGAAAACTGTAAGGTTCCCAACACACCAGGATTTTTACAAAGGCGCCTGTGTGAGCTTACCAGGGGAAGAAGCAATCCAAGCAGTGTCTGCAATTGTTACCAGCAATCAAAAGAAGTTCGAACAACACAACAAAATTGTGGAACAAGTCTTGGATGACTTTGTAAAAAACGGCCCTGTTGAAGATGCTTGGAACACCTTTGCCCCAGAAGCTGAGTTGGATAGGTTGGAATGTATAGAGGAACGCAAAGAAGGGGAGCCACTTCATGAGAATGAACAAGATGATGTTCCGGAGTATACACGTCACAAACAAACAGGTGGAATTGCGCTTACTGTGAAGGCCCCACAAATGTGCCCTGATTTCCTTCGGAAAATGTACAGAAACCTTAACCGGACACAAGCTCAGACATTCTACTCAGTTTGTGACTGGTGCACTAACCGTGTGCGTGGCCTAAATCCTGACCCATTCTATTACTTTGTCACTGGTGGTGCAGGGACAGGCAAATCACACCTGATAAAGTGCATCTATGCTGAGGCGACAAAGATACTCTGTAAACTTACCAGACTACGTGAGGAAGCAGACATATCCATGCCCAGCGTTTTACTAACTGCATTTACAGGAACAGCAGCTTTCAACATTTCAGGCAACACTTTGCATTCTCTGCTGAAGTTGCCAAGAAGCTTGAAGCCACCCTACCAAGGACTTGGAAATCTAATAGATGAAGTGAGGGCACAGCTGTCAAATGCGGAGATCATTGTTATTGACGAGGTGTCAATGATTTCAAAGCCCCTGTTTGCCTACATCAACTGGAGATTACAGCAAATCAAAGGCAGTAAGAAACCTTTTGGTGGTATGTCAGTACTAGCAGTAGGAGACTTTTACCAGGTCCCCCCGCTGGGAAAAAGTAAGCCACTCTGCGTGTTTGAGAAAAATACCAATGACCTCTAGAAAGACAACTTTCAGATGATCACGCTGACAGAGATCATGCGACAGAAGGATGACATTTCATTTGCTGAGCTTTTGAATAGAATCAGAGTCAAGCAGAAGACTGTCACCTTAAGCAATGATGACAAAGCTCTGCTTGCTCAGGCTTTTACAGATCCCACCCACTGCCCTAATGACGTGCTACACATATTTGCCACCAACAAAGAGGTTCACAAACATAATGCTGCAACTGTGTCTGTTCTCCATTCAAACGTCACCAACATAGATGCCGACGATTACAGAAAAGACCCTAAGACAGGAGTGATGCTGAAGCAACACCAACCTTTCAAAGGACACAAAGACAATCTGATTGACACACTGCAAGCAGCTGAAGGTGCCCGTATCATGATCACAAGAAACATTGATGTAGAAGATGGGCTTGTTAACGGGACATTTGGCAAGATTGCAAGAATAATCATCCAGACTGAGAATGGTACTACTACGGTAAACAAGCTTGGGCTTATGCTGGACAATCCAAATGCAGGACAGAGATACCGTAACAAGTCATCTTGTGATGCTGACAACTTGGTGTACATAGAAAGGGTAGAGGAAAACCTGAGACAGAAAGGAGTTGTTCACAGGCAGTTCCCCCTGAAGTTGGCTTTTGCATGTACGATTCATAAGTGTCAGGGGATGTCGATACAGTCAGCAGTGGTCTCATTGAAACGGGTCTTCCAACCGGGAATGGCCTATGTTGCTCTGAGTAGAACGACTACACTGCAAGGACTGTACATAACCGACTTTGATGAGAAGAAGATCTTTGCTGATCCTGAAATCACACCCTCCCTGGATTCAATGAAGAATGCATCACTGGAAAGTGTTATGCCCCTCTTAAAGTTTCTACAGACAACAGACAAACAGCAAACATTAACAATTATCCATCACAACACGGAAGGATTACGAGCTCACATTGAAGATATCAAATCTCACCATGAGTTGACACTTGGAGATGTTTTATGTTTCACTGAAACTCATCTCTCAGGCTCTTCTGTTGCTGAAAGTCTCCAGCTGGAGGGCTACAACCTGTTCAAACGCAACAGACACCTCTCGTACACGAACCTTCCTGACATTGCAAGTAAAAGTGGTGGAGGTGTCGCCTTGTATGTCAGAAACCATTTCAAGGCCTTTGAAAAGCAGTATCATCACAATGTGACTGACTTGGAGTTCTTGGTTGTCAAACTGGAGTCCCCTGTACAAGCTTTGATCGCTGTTGTTTACAGGCCACCGGATTACAGTATTGGCCAATTCCTTACTAACCTGCTGGGCCTCTTGGAATCTTTGGAAATAATGGATTGCCAACCTATAATACTCTGTGGAGATTTCAATGAAGATTTTCTGTGCAGAGAAAAGAAGCCAATATCTGACCTTCTTCACTCAAGAGGATATACCCAACTGGTCTGGGCAGCCATCACAGAAAAAAACACACTGTTGGATCACATTTACATCTCCAGGGTGCAGCACTGTCTCCAGTCAGGAGTACTGCACAGTTATTACAGCTATCATGATCCTGTGTATTGTGTTTTGAACAGTGGTTGTGAACACGCTTAGAGCCTGCATAAACAGGGCATGAGTGATGCCAGGAAACAGTGGTTGTGAGACAGTGGTCATCAAACAGATAATAAAGTGGCAATGAGGGTCAGTTTATGTTATGTGAGTTTTATGTCAGTTTTAGTTATGTGGGACCATTTACAATTAGCTAAAAATCATTCTCTATATTTCATGTTCGGTGTACTTGTTAGACACTGAACTCACTTACTCCCCCCCATCCATCACAGACATCTGTCCTCATCACACTCACCCTCTCCTTCCTGTGCTATAGTCTGCTTGCTGATTAGTAAGACAGATAAAGAAACAGCAAGGAGCAAAACTGCAGAGAAACTGAAAATTTGTAAGGGTTTAAAGTATATGCTTTAATGAATTGCTTTGTATCCAAAAAGTTGACTGTTCAAAATGTTAATACAATGTATAACGGAAATATACCGCCAGTTCGCTTGTGATGCAATATATTTAAATTATATGTACACTGTGTAAACTGTTTTTGACACACTTGATTTTGGGACGAGAGTCCGTCAGGTGCTATGCTTTGGCTGGGGCGGAATAATTCCTGGTAACCCTTAAGTCTGTGTCCGACAAAGTCATTTACCGATATTTCTACCTTCTACATCATTAGCACTTGTGCACTTTTTAAATTTGATCAATCAATTGGTTAGTGTAATGTTTACTATCTTTACTCACTACAAACACTCCACACAGTTACTCTGCCCATCTGCCCAGTTCAACCTTTCCACAGTTACTCCAACCACATAACAGTTACTCCAGCCACTCCGCCCAGTTACTCCGCCCACTCCAGATGTAGAGGCAAGAACACTTTTCACAATTTCCCCAGAAATTGTAGCTTTTCTAGTTCTTATTATTATTATAGCCAAATTTACCACCCTAACTCCTCCCACAGTTTTTACACTACATAGACAAGTAATATACCGAAACGTGCGGATTGTTCCCGAATGGTGTGCTATTACTTTGTGGAACGTTTCGCCGAATGGTTCACGAAATATCGTAATTTTTGCGGCGAAATTGGTTTCATAGGAATGAATGGGGAAACTAGAGTGGGAGATGACAAAAGCTGGAAAATCAGAACATGATTTCTAAACTGCCGCCACTCCCTCATTTTCAAGCCCACCTACACAAATCTTATATCAAAACGTTCAGCTATCCCTGCTGCCACTAAACATGTCCACGGCTAAGCCATAGTCCTGATAGTTTTCACAATATGACCATTTGTTTGCAACTCACGCCGTCCATTGACATTCATTGAAACTACACTCTAGCCCCTTCAAATTTGAAGGGCAATTTCTAAACTGCGACCGTGCCTTCAATTTTAATATTTCAGAGACATACTATGTATCAAAATCTAGGTCTGGGTCTTGTGATTCTCACAATATAAAGATCTTCGCTGTAGGATGTATAGTTTTTAAAATACGGCCATTTGTTTAGAGGTCATTTCAGGAAATTTTAGCCATTAATCAGCGTGTACTGTTTGTTTTGTTGCCATGGTTACCAAAGCTTCTGTTATACACAGGGGGGGAGGTGGCTGGAGCATCTCAGCTTTGATTACAGAGCCCGGGGGAGGGGACAGACACACCATGTACTGATTTATAATAAAGGAATATGATGGGGCAGTTTTGATGGGGTAATTCTGATGGGGCAGTTTTGATGAAGTAGTATTTGGGAAGCATAAACAGGGCATGAGCGTTGCTAGGAAACAGTGGTTGTAAACACAAGATGCTGAGACACCCCAAATGCATGTGACTTCATCTGCTAGACTTGATAATGCTTGTAGACTCCTCCCACAGTTTTTACACTACAGAGACAAGTAATATACCGAAACGAGCGGATTGTTCCCGATTGGTGTGCTATTACTTTGTGGAATGTTTCGCCGAATGGTCCACGAAATGACGTTTTTGCGGCGAAATTGGTCCCATAGGAATGAATGGCAAAATGTTCAAAACTAGAGTGGGAGGTGACAAAAGCTGACAACCCTATGATCAGCCAAAACATTATGACCACCCCATGATCAGCCAAAACATTATGACCGCCCCATGTAAAAAAAAATATATTTTTGAAAAAAAAAAAAAAATTTTTGAAAAAAAAAAAAAATTTTGAAAAAATAAAATAATTTTTGAAAAAAAAAATAATAATTTTTGAAAAAAATAAAAATAAAATCATTTTTGAAAAAAAAAATATTTTTGAAAAAAATAAAATATTTTTGAAAAAAAAAAAATCATTTTTGAAAAAAAAAATCATAATTTTTGAAAAAAAAAATCATAATTTTTGAAAAAAATGTTTAGCTCTTTCAGCTAATGATGAGACTTCAACTTTTTTACTACTATTTATACTTTTTAAAATATTAAGCTTTTTAACACTTTTCACAGTTACTCCAGCCACTCCAACCACACAACAGTTACTCAAGC
Organism: Aquarana catesbeiana; assembly: GCF_042186555.1. NCBI lineage: Eukaryota > Metazoa > Chordata > Amphibia > Anura > Ranidae > Aquarana > Aquarana catesbeiana. Next base: position 460,160,215 of record NC_133324.1, on the reverse strand, counting down.
CACTCCACCCAGTTACTCCGCCCACTCCAGTTGTAGAGGCAAGAACACTTTTCACAATTTCCCCAGAAATTGTACCTTTTCTAGTTATTAAGTGTTCTTGCATAGCAAGACCACTTATTGTTATCTCACATATATATTATTAAGTGTTCTTGCATAGCAAGACCACTTACTGTTATCTCACATATATATTATTCTTATTATTATAGCCAAATTTACCACCCTAACTCCTCCCACAGTTTTTACACTACATAGACAAGTAATATACCGAAACGTGCGGATTGTTCCCGAATGGTGTGCTATTACTTTGTGGAACGTTTCGCCGAATGGTTCACGAAATATCGTCGTTTTTGCGGCGAAATTGGTCCCATAGGAATGAATGGGGAAACTAGAGTGGGAGATGACAAAAGCTGGAAAATCAGAACATGATTTCTAAACTGCCACCACTCCCTCATTTTCAAGCCCACCTACACAAATCTTATATCAAAACGTTCAGCTATCCCTGCTGCCACTAAACATGTCCACGGCTAAGCCATAGTCCTGATAGTTTTCACAATATGACCATTTGTTTGCAACTCACGCCGTCCATTGACATTCATTGAAACTACACTCTAGCCCCCTCCAAATTTGAAGGGCAATTTCTAAACTGCGACTGTGCCTTCATTTTTAATATTTCAGAGACATACCATACATCAAAATCTAGGTCTGGGTCTTGTGATTCTCACAATATAAAGATCTTCGCTGTAGGATGTATAGTTTTTAAAATACGGCCATTTGTTTAGAGGTCATTTCAGGAAATTTTAGCCATTAATCAGAGTGTACTGTTAGTGTTTGTTTTGTTGCCATGGTTACCAAAGCTTCTGTTATACACAGGGGGGAGGTGGCTGGAGCATCTCAGCTGATTACAGAGCCCGGGGGAGGGGACAGACACACCATGTACTGATTTATAATAGAGGAATATGATGGGGCAGTTTTGATGGGGTAATTCTGATGGGGCAGTTTTGATGAAGTAGTATTTGGGAAGCATAAACAGGGCATGAGCGTTGCTAGGAAACAGTGGTTGTAAACACAAGATGCTGAGACACCCCAAATGCATGTGACTTCATCTGCTAGACTTGATAATGCTTGTAGACTCCTCCCACAGTTTTTACACTACAGAGACAAGTAATATACCGAAACGTGCGGATTGTTCCCGATTGGTGTGCTATCACTTTGTGGAACGTTTCGCCGAATGGTCCACGAAATATCGTCGTTTTTGCGGCGAAATTGGTCCCATAGGAATGAATGGCAAAATGTTCAAAAGGAAATGTTGCTAGGAAACAGTGGTTGTAAACACAAGATGCTGAGACACCCCAAATGCATGTGACTTCATCTGCTAGACTTGATAATGCTTGTAGACTCCTCCCACATTTTCCACACTACAGAGACAAGTAATATACCGAAACGTGCGGATTTTTCCCGATTGGTGTGCTATTACTTTGTGGAACGTTTCGCCGAATGGTCCACGAAATATCGTCGTTTTTGCCGCAAAATTGGTCCCATAGGAATGAATGGCGAAATGTTCAAAACTAGAGTGGGAGGTGACAAAAGCTGACAACCCCATGATCAGCCAAAACATTATGACCACCCCATGATCAGCCAAAACATTATGACCGCCCCATGTAAAAAAAAAAATATTTTTGAAAAAAATAAAAATTAATTTTTGAAAAAAAAAATATTTTTGAAAAAAAAAATATTTTTGAAAAAAAAAATATTTTTGAAAAAAATATATATTTTTGAAAAAAAAATTACTTTTGAAAAAAAAAAAATTAAAAAAAAAATCATTTTTGAAAAAAACAAAATTCATTTTTGAAAAAAAAAATTTCATTTTTGAAAAAAAAAATCATTTAAAAAAATCATTTTTGAAAAAACAAAAAAACAAAATCATTTTTGAAAAAACAAAAAAACAAAATCATTTTTGAAAAAAAAAAATCACAAAGCTCTGAGGGGAATTATAGCTCCTCTCACACAGCTCTAAGGACAATTATAGCATTATAGCTCCTCCCACACAGCTTGGAGGGAAGTTATAGCTCCTCCAATACAGCTTTGAGGGGAATTATAGCTCCTCCCACACAGCTCAAAGGGGAATTATAGCATTATAGCTTAGCATTATAGCTCCTCCCACACAACTCTGAGGGGAATTATAGTTTCTCCCACACCGCTGTGAGGGGAATTATAGCTCCTCCTACACAGCTCTGAGGGGAATTACAGCTTAGCATTATAGCTCCTCCCACACAGCTGAGGAGAATTAGAGCTCCTCCCACACAACTCTGAGAGGAATTATAGTTTCTTCCACACCGCTGTGAGGGGAATTATAGCTTCTCCCACACAACTCTGATGGGAAATGTAGCTTCTCCCACACAGCTCTGAGGGGAAATATAGCTTCTCCCACACAGCTCTAAGGGGAATTATAGCTCCTCCCACACAACACTAAGGGGAATTGTATCTCCTCCCACACAGCTCTGAGGGGAATTATAGCATTATTGCTCCTCCCACACAGCTCAGAGGGGAGTTATAGCTCCTCCCACACAGCTCTGAGGCGAATTATAGCTCCTCCTCCAACACAACTCTGAGGGGAATTATAGCTCTTCGAACAAAGCTCTGAGGAGAATTATAGCTCCTTCCACAAATACCATCATGCCATCTAAAGGAAAGAGATCTAAAGCTGCAAAGATACGCTGGACTAAACTGGATCCGGAGCCCCACAGCAGCATAGTGGATATGGAGGTTTGTGACAGTGAATGTGCCCAGGAGGTACATAGTGAACCTGTGGTGTCATTTTCATGTTCAACTCAGTGTCAAGTTCAAGAGCACAGTGACAGTGTGATGGGCACTTCTGAAAACCATGGCATGCAAGAACCATGTGTACCAAGTGAGATTTCTGTGCAGGCATCATTTCATCAGGGTCATCATGGCTATGGAAGGTTAAGGAACAAACAGTGTACATGCATGGCTCTGACATTTTTGGCATACCACAGTGAGCTTGATGATGTGAGAAAGGGTGATCTTGATCAAATACTGAAGAAGGGCAACAGCTTGTATGGCTCAACAATAAAACAGCTAAAACAAAGAAATGTCTATCAGCATCAACACTTGACAATGGAAGAAGTGCCCCTCAGAGTCAACACTGACAAATATGAGTATAACGTTGTTAAATCTCCAGTGTTATCGGGATGTATGAGAGACACGGTAGACGGTGACAACCAAGGTTGGTTTGTTGACCTCTCCACAAGACTTCAGTGCCTCAATGCAGATGTTACACATGCACTTTTTATAGTAGTGCCATATTGCATTGCATTGTTCAGAGACAAGTCTGGGAGATATGGACTGTTTGATTCTCATAGTCGAAATAAGGATGGACTTCCTGCCACTGGAAAAGGAAAAGCTGTTATGATCACTTTTACACATTTGAGTGATATGGGGGCAAGGATTTATAAGTTGTATGAATTGCTCCTTACAGACACCAGAGGCCCTATTGATGGACTGCAGTATGACTTCATGCCAGTCTCATTTCATCGTGCAAGACGTCTGTCAGATGGTTTGCTGTCCCCACTGGTGCAATCTGACAAACCACATAATGCAAAGCATGTGGAGAACAAAGTGACACAGATGACCAAAGATGTAACACACACTGGATTCCCAGCCAGCAAGCATTCTCCACGGTCAGTTGATGCGAAATCCTCACAGGGCATATGGAAGGACAGTAAGGCATTGTCCAAATTAAATGCACAGAGACGACAAAAACTGAAGACAAGACACAGAAATGAAAGAAGGCGTGATTTCAAGGCTACAAAGATGTCTGTCACCAATAAGAAAAGGACATACATCACCAGCCGATACAGAGCAGATGCTGACTTTAAGTTGAAGCAGAAGCAATATATCATTTGCAAATATGCAACAGATGCCAATTTCAACTTGAAGCAGAAGCAATACATCACCAGAAAATATGCGACAAATGCAGATTTCAACTTGAAACAGAAGCAGTACACCACCAGAAAATATGCGACAAATGCAGATTACAACTTGAAGAAGAAGCAATACATCACCAGAAAATATGCCACAAATGTCGATTTCAACTTGAAGCAGAAGCAATACATCACCAGAAAATATCATAATGATCCTGCTTTCAGAAAACGTCACTTGCAACATTGCATGAGTTACATGAAAATGAAGCGTCAAACTCAAGCAGATTTTCGCATAACCCATAAGATGCAATGTGCCTTCAAAATAAGAATGAAATACAGACGATGGACTCGTGTCATGCGGGAATGCAGTCAACCAGTGGACAACAGCCTAATGCAGACAGCTATATCCACTTTCCATGAATGCATTAAAGCTGGGCCAACATTTGTGTGCACGATGTGTCATCGCACCCTTTTCCCTAACCAAGTGAAACATTGCATTCACAGCAATTACAAGAAGAATCTACACATTGTTGCTGCCTGTTTGACAGGGAAATATGTCCATGTGTGCAACAATCACTGTCAAGGACCTGAACAATGCACCGTACCAGATGAAAGGACCAAAGAATGGATTTGTCACAACTGTGATTTACATTTAAAAGCAGGACACAAATCATCCATCGCTGTAGCTAACAACATGGAGCTGGCGCCCATTCCCCCAGAGCTCTGCGATTTGAATGTGCTGGAAAGACAACTTTTGGCCAAAATACTGCCATTTGCCAAGATCATCACACTTCCCAAAGGTCGACAGGCAGCTATACATGGCGCTGTAGTGTGTGTGCCATCCGAGGTGGAAACCACGGTCAATACTCTACCAAGATCGCACAGCAAATCCCAGTTACACAGAGTCAAGCTGAAAAGACGTCTGACTTACAAAGGCCACCAGCTGTTTCATTATGTCAACATGGGAAATGTAGTAGCAGGTCTGTCAAAACTCATTGACACACACCCCGACTACAGTGACATTTCAATTAGAGTGGATGAGACAATCGCTGATGATGATGATAATGATGATGGGATGGAACTCGACAGTTGTGACGAAACTGAAATGATGGAGATACTTGAACGCATCGAAAATTGTGATCCATCAGAGGTACAGTCTGCATGTTTACCGGCTGCTTCTGAGCAACAGGAAGGCCATGACCAACAACCTCCCAATGCAGAGGATGAGAAGGATACACTAAGACCTGGAATTGGCCTAGACAGTTGTTTGCAGCCATCTGACCTTGGAGAGGAAGCACTGACACACGGTGATGGAATATTCAGCATTGCACCTGCACAAGGAAACACACCTGTCAGCTTCTTTAAAGTTCCTAGGCTTGAAGCAATGGCTTTCCCTGTTCAGTTCCCTACTGGACAGAATACATTGGACCAGGCAAGACAAGTCAAACTGTCCCCGAGCATGTATTTCAATGCAAGGCTTTTTTGTGTTGATACTCGTTTTGCAAGAGACACAAGCTACCTCTTCTTTGCGCAGTTTGTCACAGAAACACACATGGCCAAAAGCAGCATGTCCATCCAGTTAAGGAAAGGAAAACCCAATACCAGGGATGGACGGAAAATATCCAACAAGCTGCTACAGGACAAGTGTGAGGTTGAGAGGTTGGTGCGAAACCGAGATGCCACAAGGTTCATGCAACCACTGAGAGGGAGTCCAGCTTACTGGGATAAAAATCTGAAGAATTTGCTAGCCATGGTCAGACAATTGGGTAAGCCAACATTTTTTCTTACCTTCTCTGCTGCAGAATTCAGATGGCCAGAGGTAATAACGGCAATAAAGGCACAACAAGGTCAAAAGGTGGATTTTGCGGGGCTAGACTGGGCTGAAAAGTGTGACATTCTTCGAGGCAACCCAGTGACCACCATGCGCATGTTTGACAAACGGGTTGATGCTCTGATGCGAGAGCTGCTGTTGGGTCCTGCACAGCCAATTGGTGAAGTTATCGATTACTTTTACCGGGTTGAATTTCAGGCGAGAGGGAGCCCTCATATACATTGTCTCTGTTGGGTAGCAGGAGCTCCTATATTTGGACAAGACAGTGATGACAAGGTGTGTGCCTTTATAGATCATAACATCTCATGCCAGCTGCCTGATGAAGCCAAACAGGCCTTACTTCACAGATTTGTAACAGAACTTCAAATGCACAGCAGATCTCATTCAAAATCATGCAAGAAAGGTAACAGAGTATGCAGATTTGGATTTCCAAAGCCACCTATTAGAAAAACGAGGATAACTTACCCGATGCCAGAAGAACAAGGAGATTGTGCAATGAAACCACAAGCAGCCAAAAACAAACTGAAACCAGTCTGGGATTTGCTTAATAACCCAAAAGTGCAGCTTGAAGACATGTCACAGCTACTGGCACAGTGTGATATGACTTTGAATCAGTACAACTCCTACATTCAGGCATTGACCTCCTCAAGCGTGATTCTAATGAAGCGTGATGTCAAGGACTGCTGGGTGAACAACTATAATCCACATTTGCTGACGGCCTGGAACGCCAACATGGACATCCAGTACATTCTTGATGAGTATGGTTGCATCATGTACATGTTGTCCTACATATCCAAGCCAGAACGGGAGCTGAGTGACTATCTCAAAACAATAGTCAAAGAAATGAGCCCAGAAACAGCGACAGAACGAGAAGAAATGAAAGAGGTTCTTCAGGCTTATTCAAAACACAGAGAGGTCAGCGCCCAGGAGTCTGTGGCCCGTACGTGCAGCCTGAAAATGAAGTCTTGCTCACGTGAGGTTGTTTTTCTGCCAACTGGTGACAACGCACTGAAAATTAGTCTCCCGCTCAGTGCATTGCAGAACAAACCAGCCGATTCTCTTAATGTGTGGATGATGAGTTTTGTCGACAAATACAGAGCCAGACCTGAAACACCAGAGTTTGAGTCCATGTGTCTGGCAGACTTTGCATCCCATTACAGGGTTGTCTATGGCAAGCAGAAGGAAGATGGCAAGCAAAAGGAAGACAGCAAGCGTGTCAGCCTATTGAATGAAATGGGAATGATTCAAAAACGCACGAGAGGGAAGCCTGCAATCATCAGGTACGCACGCTTCTCAGAGAAGAAGGACCCTGAGAACTACTACGGCAGACTGCTTAAACTGTACCTCCCCCACCGTTCAGAGTCATCACTGAAAACTGTAAGGTTCCCAACACACCAGGATTTTTACAAAGGCGCCTGTGTGAGCTTACCAGGAGAAGAAGCAATCCAAGCAGTGTCTGCAATTGTTACCAGCAACCAAAAGAAGTTCGAACAACACAACAAAATTGTGGAACAAGTCTTGGATGACTTTGTAAAAAACGGACCTGTTGAAGATGCTTGGAACACCTTTGCCCCAGAAGCTGAGTTGGATAGGTTGGAATGTGTAGAGGAACGCAAAGAAGGGGAGCCACTTCATGAGAATGAACAAGATGATGTTCCGGAGTATACACGTCACAAACAAACAGGTGGAATTGCGCTTACTGTGAAAGCCCCACAAATGTGCCCTGATTTCCTTCGGAAAATGTACAGAAACCTTAACCGGACACAAGCTCAGACATTCTACTCAGTTTGTGACTGGTGCACTAACCGTGTGCGTGGCCTAAATCCTGACCCATTCTATTACTTTGTCACTGGTGGTGCAGGGACAGGCAAATCACACCTGATAAAGTGCATCTATGCTGAGGCGACAAAGATACTCTGTAAACTTACCAGACTACGTGAGGAAGCAGACATATCCATGCCCAGCGTTTTACTAACTGCATTTACAGGAACAGCAGCTTTCAACATTTCAGGCAACACATTGCATTCTCTGCTGAAGTTGCCAAGAAGCTTGAAGCCACCCTACCAAGGACTTGGAAATCTAATAGATGAAGTGAGGGCACAGCTGTCAAATGCGGAGATCATTGTTATTGACGAGGTGTCAATGATTTCAAAGCCCCTGTTTGCCTACATCAACTGGAGATTACAGCAAATCAAAGGCAGTAAGAAACCTTTTGGTGGTATGTCAGTACTAGCAGTAGGAGACTTTTACCAGGTCCCCCCGCTGGGAAAAAGTAAGCCACTCTGCGTGTTTGAGGAAAATACCAATGACGTCTGGAAAGACAACTTTCAGATGATCACGCTGACAGAGATCATGCGACAGAAGGAAGACATTTCATTTGCTGAGCTTTTGAATAGAATCAGAGTCAAGCAGAAGACTGGCACCTTAAGCAATGATGACAAAGCTCTGCTTGCTCAGGCTTTTACAGATCCCACCCACTGCCCTAATGACGTGCTACACATATTTGCCACCAACAAAGAGGTTCACAAACATAATGCTGCAACTGTGTCTGTTCTCCATTCAAACGTCACCAACATAGATGCCGACGATTACAGAAAAGACCCTAAGACAGGAGTGATGCTGAGGCAACACCAACCTTTCAAAGGACACAAAGACAATCTGATTGACACACTGCAAGCAGCTGAAGGTGCCCGTATCATGGTCACAAGAAACATTGATGTAGAAGACGGGCTTGTTAACGGGACATTTGGCAAGATTGCAAGAATAATCATCCAGACTGAGAATGGTGCTACTACGGTAAACAAGCTTGGGCTTGTGCTGGACAATCCAAATGCAGGACAGAGATACCGTAACAAGTCGTCTTGTGATGCTGACAACTTGGTGTACATAGAAAGGGTAGAGGAAAACCTGAGACAGAAAGGAGTTGTTCGCAGGCAGTTCCTCCTGAAGTTGGCTTTTGGATGTACGATTCATAAGTGTCAGGGGATGTCGATACAGTCGGCAGTGGTCTCATTGAAACGGGTCTTCCAACCGGGAATGGCCTATGTTGCTCTGAGTAGAACGACTACACTACAAGGACTGTACATAACCGACTTTGATGAGAAGAAGATCTTTGCTGATCCTGAAATCACAGCTTCCCTGGATTCAATGAAGAATGCATCACTGGAAAGTGTTATGCCCCTCTTAAAGTTTCTACAGACAACAGACAAACAGCAAACATTAACAATTATCCATCACAACACGGAAGGATTACCAGCTCACATTGAAGATATCAAATCTCACCATGAGTTGACACTTGGAGATGTTTTATGTTTCACTGAAACTCATCTCTCAGGCTCTTCTGTTGCTGAAAGTCTCCAGCTGGAGGGCTACAACCTGTTCAAACGCAACAGACACCTCTCGTACACAAACCTTCCTGACATTGCAAGTAAAAGTGGCGGAGGTGTCGCCTTGTATGTCAGAAACCATTTCAAGGCCTATGAAAAGCAGTATCATCACAATGTGACTGACTTGGAGTTCTTGGTTGTCAAACTGGAGTCCCCTGTACAAGCTTTGATCGCTGTCGTTTACAGGCCACCGGATTACAGTATTGGCCAATTCCTTACTAACCTGCTGGGCCTCTTGGAATCTTTGGAAATAATGGATTGCCAACCTATAATACTCTGTGGAGATTTCAATGAAGATTTTCTGTGCAGAGAAAAGAAGCCAATATCTGACCTTCTTCACTCAAGAGGATATACTCAACTGGTCTGGGCAGCCACCACAGAAAAAAACACACTGTTGGATCACATTTACATCTCCAGGGTGCAGCAGTGTCTCCAGTCAGGAGTACTGCACAGTTATTACAGCTACCATTATCCTGTGTATTGTGTTTTGAGCAGTGGTTGTGAACACGCTTAGAGCCTGCATAAACAGGGCATGAGTGTTGCCAGGAAACAGTGGTTGTGAGACAGTGGTCATCAAACAGATAAAGTGGCAATGAGGGTCAGTTTACGTGGCCATAGTTATGTGGGACCATTTACAATTAGCTAAACATCATTCTCTATATTTCATGTTCGGTGTACTTGTTAGACACTGAACTCACTTACTCCCCCCCATCCATCACAGACATCTGTCCTCATCATATAGTAAGAGGAATACCGCGCTGTAGTGCACCCAAAAAGGGTACCTGTTCGTGAAATATTGTGAATGACCAAATAGGGGATAACCAAAATAGTGATGAAAATAACTTAGTGAAAAAAAATTAAAAAAAACTACATAATAACAAAAGCAGCCACTCTATGTGAGATACACACACTAATACAACAATATAACAAATATAGCAGCGCTGTAAATAGGAGTAAATACTAGTACCAGTGTTGAATAGGACTAATTGGTTAGAACCCAAATTAAATAACTAACACAGTTCTTGAAACCTAAATCAATAAGTGTTCACTGGACAGTCCTAACACAGTGAATAAAGTCCAAATAAATGTTGTGAAAATACATAGGCTCAGACCCCATTTTTTTAAAGCAGGAAATGTAAAATAGAAAAAATTCCTCCACCGCACCACGGTGGTAGCTGAAAATAAAATGCGCGCTTACCAAACGGCAAGCACAAGGGGGCTTGCGACCTTAACCCGGTCAGGGCCTTTCATTGGATGGGCTTGTAGGAAACGACATGCCAATTCATACAGCCAAAGGGTGATGATACCACTAGTCCACCAAGTCACAGGAAATCACTCTTATCATGGAGATTAATAAAAGACTCCTAGCTGGGGGGTTGTTCTCATTTAGGGGTACCCCGGGAAAAGAGAGGGAAACAACATAGCGTAATCCTGGTTTTGAGGTTTATTAAAAGAATTAAAATAACACTTACAGTGTAGCAGATTCAAATAAGCATAAGAAGCCGGCTGGCTAAAATGATCACCCGTTCTACAGACGGTAGATGCAGCACGTCAGCTCGCCCTATCACACTGTCCTCATCACACTCACCCTCTCCTTCCTGTGCTATAGCCTGCTTGCTGATTAGTAAGACAAAGAAACAGCAAGGAGCAAAACTGCAGAGAAACTGAAAATTTGTAAGGGTTTAAAGTATATGCTTTAATGAATTGCCTTGTATCCAAAAAGTTCAAAAAGTTGACTGTTCAAAATGTTAATGTTAATGTATAACGGAAATATACCGCCAGTTCGCTTGTGATGCAATATATTGAAATTATATGTACACTGTGTAAACTGTTTTTGACACACTTGATTTTGGGACGCGAGTCCGTCAGGTGCTATGCTTTGGCTGGGGCGGAATAAATCCTGGTAACCCTTAAGTCTGTGTCCGACAAAGTCATTTACCGATATTTCTACCTTCTACACCATTAGCACTTGTGCACTTTTTAAATTTGATCAATCAATTGGTTAGTGTAATGTTTACTATCTTTACTCACTACAAACACTCCACACAGTTACTCTGCCCATCTGCCCAGTTCAACCTTTCCACAGTTACTCCAACCACACAACAGTTACTCCAGGCACTCCCCCCAGTTACTCCACTCACTCCAGATGTAGAGGCAAGAACACTTTTCACAATTTCCCCAGAAATTGTACCTTTTCTAGTTCTTATTATTATTATAGCCAAATTTACCACCCTAACTCCTCCCACAGTTTTTACACTACATAGACAAGTAATATACCGAAACGTGCGGATTGTTCCCGAATGGTGTGCTATTACTTTGTGGAACGTTTCGCCGAATGGTTCACGAAATATCGTCGTTTTTGCGGCGAAATTGGTCCCATAGGAATGAATGGGGAAACTAGAGTGGGAGATGACAAAAGCTGGAAAATCAGAACATGATTTCTAAACTGCCACCACTCCCTCATTTTCAAGCCCACCTACACAAATCTTATATCAAAACGTTCAGCTATCCCTGCTGCCACTAAACATGTCCACGGCTAAGCCATAGTCCTGATAGTTTTCACAATATGACCATTTGTTTGCAACTCACACCGTCCATTGACATTCATTGAAACTACACTCTAGCCCCTTCAAATTTGAAGGGCAATTTCTAAACTGCGACTGTGCCTCCATTTTTAATATTTCAGAGACATACTATACATCAAAATCTAGGTCTGGGTCTTGTGATTCTCACAATATAAAGATCTTCGCTGTAGGATGTATAGTTTTTAAAATACGGTCATTTGTTTAGAGGTCATTTCAGGAAATTTTAGCCATTAATCAGAGTGTACTGTTAGCGTTTGTTTTGTTGCCATGGTTACCAAAGCTTTTGTTATACACAGGGGGGAGGTGGCAGGATGATCTCAGCTCTGATTACAGAGCCCGGGGGAGGGGACAGACACACCATGTACTGATTTATAATAGAGGAATATGATGGGGCAGTTTTGATGGGGTAATTCTGATGGGGCAGTTTTGATGAAGTAGTATTTGGGAAGCATAAACAGGGCATGAGCGTTGCTAGGAAACAGTGGTTGTAAACACAAGATGCTGAGACACCCCAAATGCATGTGACTTCATCTGCTAGACTTGATAATGCTTGTAGACTCCTCCCACAGTTTTTACACTACAGAGACAAGTAATATACCGAAACGAGCGGATTGTTCCCGATTGGTGTGTTATTACTTTGTGGAATATTTCGCCGAATGGTCCACGAAATATCGTAGTTTTTTGCGGCAATATTGGTCCCATAGGAATGAATTGCGAAATGTTCACTGTCATTTAATTGGTGTCCTATTACCTTGTGGAACTTTGTGAAAAGCTGAAAAATACCAGTGTGAATCCGGCCTCAATGTCATTTAATTGGTGTGCTATTACTTTGTGGAACGTTTCGCCGAATGGTTCACGAAATATCGTCGTTTTTGCGGTGAAATTGGTCCCATAGGAATGAATGGTGAAATGTTCAAAACTAGAGCGGGAGGTGACAAAAGCTGACAACCCCATGATCAGCTGAAACATTATGACCGCCCCATGAAAAAAAAAAAAATATTTTTGAAAAAAAAAAAAATATTTTTGAAAAAAAAAAAATTATTTTTGAAAAAAAAAATTATTTTTGAAAAAAAAATTATTTTTGAAAAAAAAAAAATATTTTTGAAAAAAAAAAAAAATATTTTTGAAAAAAAAAAAAAATTATTTTTGAAAAAAAAAATTATTTTTGAAAAAAAAATTACTTAAAAAAAATAAATAATTTCGAAAAAAAAAATTAATTTTTTTGAGATAATTTTTGAGAAAAAAAATTACTTTTAAAAAAAAATAAATAATTTAAAAAAAAAAATTAATTTTTTTGAGATAATTTTTGAGAAAAAAAATTACTTTAAAAAAAAAAATCATTTTTGAAGAAAAAAAATCATTTTTGAATGAAAAAAAATTCATTTTTGAATGAAAAAAAATTCATTTTTGAAAAAAAAAAATTACTTTTGAAAAAAATGTTCAGCTCTTTCAGCTAATGATGGAACTTTTTTACTACTATTTATACTTTTTAAAATATTAAGCTTTTTAACACTTTTCACAGTTACTCAAGCCACTCCATCCACCCCACCCAGTTACTCCGCCCACTCCAGTTGTAGAGGCAAGAACACTTTCACAATTTCCCCAGAAATTGTAGCTTTTCTAGTTCAAAGATAAAATTGTTTAATAGAGCAAGGAAACACAAGACATAATGGACACATATGAACATATCTGCAGAGATACCGTTACTACCATATTGACACAACCAGAAATATGCCCCAGAGACAAAAGCAGTACCATATTGCCACAACCAGAATTTGACCCTGCTGCTGACTCAATGGCCTTCCTTCCCTGCTGATGGCTGAATAAAAAAAAGAAAACATTGCCGGCAAGAACAAAGTGAAAAAAATTAAAAAATGTGCCCCCCCAATCCATACCAGACCCTTATCCTAGCATGTAGCTCAGCGGTCCAGGAAAGGGGGGGCAAATGAGTGCCCCCCTCCTGGACCATACCAGGCCAAATGCCCTCAACATGGGGGGGTGCTTTACCCTGGGCAGTGGTTGTGGGGGGGTCTGTGGGAGGGGGCTTATCGGAATCAGGAAGCCCCCTTTAACAAGGGAGCCCCCAGATCCCAGCAACCCCTATGTGAAGGAGTATGGCGTACATACCCATTCACCAAAAAAGTGTAAAAAATGTATTGTAATTAAATTAAAAGTAATTAAAACGTAATTAAAATACAGAGACAGTTTTTGACAATTCCTTTAATGTCTCCTGATGTAGATCCATCGTCAATCACGACGACGGCTCCACTGCCAACCCGGAAAAAGGAAAAAAAAATGCTCCACCATCAACCAAGGCAAACCACTGTATGCCTGGCTTTGTGTTTGACAGTCTTTATATAAGTAAGGGGTAGAACCACCTGGTGACATCACCTGGAGGCACTGCCTCCTTGTATGTCAGTGCATGCTGGGTCGGTGATGTCACAAGGGGGCGGTGCTACTAGGTGACATTGGCAGGTATTTATATAAGAACTCTCAAATGGCAAGCCAGGCATTTGCCTTAGTTGACGATGGAGCATCTTTTTTGGGGGGGTTTTCGGGTCTGGCGGCGGAGGCGGCGCTTGACAATGGATCTACATCGGGGGACACTGTTTTTTTATTTTTAATAAAGGAATTGTCAAAAATTACCTCCTGTTTTTATTTATTTTTACACTTTTTTGGTGAAAAAAATAGTTTAGTATCACTTTAAGTTTAAACAGGTAGGGATGCTGCGATATGAGGGTGGATAAGTGGAGTGGAGTGGAGTGGAGAAATTATCTGTTTTTGTGGTCTGGCCAGGGTTTCCCTAACATCAGTGGTTGATTGCTCCTGTTTGCTCCTAGTTGAAGCTTACAGAAAATAGAATAGGATGGTGGATCAGCCATTGATTTATTTATATTTATCAGACCCCAGAAAATCCCTAGGAAGTGGCCACCCAAAATGTGGTTAAGGGAGGTGATACATGTTTGGGGAGGCCTGTGCAGAGTGTTTTTCCTCTTCTAGGAGGGTGCCTCTTTTCCTGGGGCTGCTGCCCCTGTGAGACAATTAGTGTGAGACAATAGTTGTAGTCTGGGCCTCAGCAGTGGGTTGCTAAAGGATTTTTGCTGGAGGGCATCGTTCTGGAGTCCTGATCTGGAGAAGGTTGTTTGCTTCACTGAAGAGTGTCGTTTGGAAGCTGGGTGTCAGACAGCTCCTAGGACATTGTGAATAAGACCTGGTTTTGGGACTCTCAGCCTGCTGCTAAAAAGAAGTGAGGGGTTTGCTCTTACCTCCAGTCAAAGGCTGCTGCTACAGGATTTGTGTTAATAAGTTTGTCCTCCTCTTGTTTTTTTATATAAGGAGAGGCAGGGAGTAGGGCAAGCCGCAGCTAGCTGCTTCTGTCGGCAGATGTCCCAACCCCCCACACATAGGAAAAAGCACAGGGGACTATTACGGTACTAAAGGTAGTTGGATATTAGTACAAGAAGAGAGGAAAAAAGTGGTAAGATAAAAAACTACATTTTAATAGAAAATCATTTTAAAAGAAGATATATATATCTATATATTACAATAACATATACAGTTGTAATACAGGACAAGGCAATATATACAACCATATGAATTGCATCAAGTAATAACAGAAATTGCAAACATGACTTGAATTCTCGACCGGTTTCGCGGTATTCACCGCTTCCTCAGGAGAGTAAAGTCTATAATATAGCATAGAAAACATGAAATAAATATACAAACATTTCACAGAAGTATGAAGGTTTTTGTAATGGTTGCAGCAGAGTCATTGAATAATACATTAACCTCCCTGGCGGTATGATTCTGTCTGGAATTTTGTGCTGAAAGCGGTACAATTATTTTGCATGGAAATTTGATGCTATGTATTATAGGCCTGCAATTCTTAGTAATTACTTACTTAAACCTGACCAAACAAGACTCTAGTAGACATCCCAGATGTGATAAAGTTTGAAACACAAAATCATGATTTTAAATTTTTAAATAATATAATTTTATTCAATAATGTAATACAAACTAAAGAAATTTGTCAGACAAAGAAAATTCAGTAAACATCCTGAGTGTGATAAATTTTAAAGCAAGGTACAGCACACAGTCCCACGTCACAATCCGGACAAAAGAACCTGCTTTCTTTTCGGATTTTTTTTCCCTTGTCATCTCTGTGTGAACAGCAAACCACACACATCCTGGTAGGTGCTGCCTTTTTTGCGGTTGGCGGTATGTAGTCCATAAAGTGGCGACCTGTTAGGCGTTCTGGGTTGGCAACACCAACAGCACGTCGTCCAGGTCTGTTCGCATCAACTGATGGCATCTGGTGTTTGGCAAAAATCTGCTCAGCCACCTTCCAGATAAAATCTGAATGAACAAGAGGCCTGTCACTCCCTGCTCGGTACAAGATGTAAGCGTTCCAAAGGCATTGTTCCAGAAGATGTCTGAAAATCTTTTTATAATATTTTTTCTGCTGTTTCCGCATAGTCGGGTAAAAGGTCATTGCCTGATCGGCTCGGTCGACACCTCCCATAGTGCAATTATAGTCTATGACGACTTGCGGCTTCAGCACATCTTTCCCACCTTTTGTGTGGACCGTGGCAGTGGAGGTATTGTGCACAGTGCTCATGAGACACACGTCCTTCTTGTCTCGCCAACGTATTGCCATCATCTTACCCTTCTGCCAGGCAACCATTTCTCCGGGTTTTAGTTTTTTTTTCCCAAACATTGATGGCATGTCACGTCTGTTAGGCCTAACTGTACCATAGGCATCCGTCTTGTTTTGGATCAAAACCTCAAACAGTTCCGGCGACGTATAGAAATTGTCCATGGTCACACAATATCCCTGGTTCAGTAATGGCTCCAGCAGTGTAAGGACAGATGATGTGGCCATCCCATAATTGCTGTACCTGGGGTTGAACTTCGTGCCTTTACCGGTGTAAATGACCGAGTTCCATATGTACCCGGTGGATGACTCGCAGAGCATGTATGATTTGATGCCAAACCGCGCTCTTTTGGATGCAATATACTGGATCCAGCTTAGGCGTCCTTTGTAGGCCATCAAACTCTCATCCACGCTGACGTCCCTTTCTGGCACGTAGGCCCGCTGGAAATTGTTCCCAATAATTTGGCATACCTCCCAGATTTTTTTTAGCTTGGGCGCAGGATGCGTGGCCTCATCAAACTCTTCATTGTTAGTGAAGTGAAAATATTTCATGATGAGGGAAAAACGGTATTCGGACATCACAGTACCAAAAAACGGAGTGGCCAATAACTTGTTGGTGGTCCAGTACCATTTCTGGCGTGGTTTCCCCACCACCCCCTGAAGAATAATGAGTCCGAGAAACAGCCAGATGTCCTCTTTAGTCACCGGTTCCCACCTTCTGCTTCGGGAAAACCTGGCATGCAGCGTAGCGGATTGCTGCTCTTGGTAGCGATTTGTCTCTAGGACAATTTTTTCAATTACCTCCTCTGTGAGAAATAATTGCAGGTATGCCAGAGGGTTGCCACGCTCAACTTCGACCTTCATCCCAGGTGATCCAGTGAAGGGAAATCTTGGGGGCGCTACCTGGTCCGTATCGCACTCAATAGGGCACCAAGTGCGCACGTCGCTGATGTCAGGTGTAGGATCATCACCGCTGTCATCGCTGTCACTTGTCAGCTCAGTGTCAGACGACAAATCTCCCCACGACTCGCTATCGCTGAGTTCTGGGAGCAACTCCGTGTCGCTGTCGCTGTCGCTGTCATTCAACTGCTCCAAAAGCGATTTTGTAGCGAAATGGCGCTTTTTGGATTCCATCTCAATATTTTATTGGAGGCAATGGGCACTGGGGCAAGGGGCACTGTATCAGTGAGATCTGAGATGATACAATGTAATCCTCTCAGATTACACTGTATCACCTCTTTTTATATGTGTGTTTTGTGTTTGAACTTTTCAACTTTGAATTTCCCGCCTAGTTCCGCTCCCGTGCGCCGCTGCTGCTCGCAGGGAACGGAACTAGGAAGTGAGATGCTGTGATCGCGCTGGCGATCACAGCGGAGCACAGCCGAGGACAGTGGAGGGCATCGCTGGAACCCAGGAGAAGGTAAGGGCTCCGCTGGATGCTCTGCACTGTTACCCCGAGCGTAACTCGGGGTTACCGCTCCTGACAGAAAAAGTCAGACCCGAGTCACGCTCGGGATTACCGCCAAGGAGGTTAAATAATTATGTACAAGTTAAATATAGAAAGGACAGGCTCACCCGTTCAGGTATTCTCTGTAGGTATGTAGAGCCCCATACGATTCCCCCTGCGACGAACACAGGGGATAACAGAACAGCCTCTGGTAGATAAAGTATTTAAGTAATTGGTTTATGTGTGAGTCACTGAATCACAAGACCGAGCAAAAGGTAGTATAGTGTAGGGGTACCCATACGGTAGCTCGAAGGTTTAGAACCCAGTGTGCAAAGAAATGGTACTAAGTTAAGTGGTTGAAAGAGGATAACAAGAAAGTGAGGGGGGGGGGGGGAAGGGAGGGGAAGGGAGGGGGGGGGGGAAAGCTTTCCCCCCCCCCTCCCTTCCCCTCCCTTCCCCCCCCCCCCCCCCCCTCACTTTCTTGTTATCCTCTTTCAACCACTTAACTTAGTACCATTTCTTTGCACACTGGGTTCTAAACCTTCGAGCTACCGTATGGGTACCCCTACACTATACTACCTTTTGCTCGGTCTTGTGATTCAGTGACTCACACATAAACCAATTACTTAAATACTTTATCTACCAGAGGCTGTTCTGTTATCCCCTGTGTTCGTCGCAGGGGGAATCGTATGGGGCTCTACATACCTACAGAGAATACCTGAACGGGTGAGCCTGTCCTTTCTATATTTAACTTGTACATAATTGTTTAATGTATTATTCAATGACTCTGCTGCAACCATTACAAAAACCTTCATACTTCTGTGAAATGTTTGTATATTTATTTCATGTTTTCTATGCTATATTATAGACTTTACTCTCCTGAGGAAGCGGTGAATACCGCGAAACCGGTCGAGAATTCAAGTCATGTTTGCAATTTCTGTTATTACTTGATGCAATTCATATGGTTGTATATATTGCCTTGTCCTGTATTACAACTGTATATGTTATTGTAATATATAGATATATATATCTTCTTTTAAAATGATTTTCTATTAAAATGTAGTTTTTTATCTTACCACTTTTTTCCTCTCTTCTTGTACTAATATCCAACTACCTTTAGTACCGTAATAGTCCCCTGTGCTTTTTCCTATGTGTGGGGGGTTGGGACATCTGCCGACAGAAGCAGCTAGCTGCGGCTTGCCCTACTCCCTGCCTCTCCTTGTATTAGATATTTGGGATGATGGTACTGTATATGCGGTAATCTAACTGTTTGATCGTAGGCGCTCTTTTCTAATTTTTTTATATACATAGTTTTGGAGTATCCTGAACCCTTTAATCTCCCCATGTTCAAGTTTTTGCAAATATAATCCACAAAAAGACATCCCCTAGACCAAGCCTGAGTTGAGGGTGTGCATGGAACTGTGTCTGTGGTAGGTAGACTCTGTACTAACAAGGGATACCTGGGAATATTTTCAGCGGCCATCTGGGGGAGAGTGCTATACTCCTTCATATAAGCAAGTATGGAATTTAGACACCATTTGAGAGGAATAAATTAAAAAAAAACAAGAACACAAAGTTAAAAGCTCTGTGGTCTGCTCAATGTGTTATGGCAGTGAAACATGCTAAATGCTTTGCTGTTATTTTACTTTACTTCTTTTAAGCTTACATCTTAATAAGCGTGTGTCCTATATATAAAACATAGTTTCAATACATATTCATTCCATAAAACCTAGGACCATTTTTTTTATATTAGTTCAGAGTGTGAATACCCACACACAAACTATTTTTTATGATTTCTGTTACAGCTTCTAGGCATACTTAACATTTAAGCAACATCTGTAGCAAAGAATTTTTTGAGCTATGACCTACCCAACAGATATCAACGTAAACCTGCCAACATGATATTTTAGCATTATAAACTTTTCTGTTTAATTTCTGTCACTGTTTCAACATATCCAGTTGTATATTTTAAATAAGTAACATTCCTATATTCCAGTTTGAGTTTAATATTAGCCCTTTAAAAGCTTGTACATACATATTGTAGCCAATATCTTAATAAACCTTAATAATCCTGTTATATTTGACAATATGTGAAAAGGTAAAACCACTGTCTCAGTTAGGGTTGATGCCCAAGTGCCGCATAGAATGGGCATCTGTCCACATTATTTTAATGTTATAATTTTGCAAAAAAAAATTACATGTGCTTTGATGTATTTTTTGCTGAACTTCATTGACTATAATTTACCATAGGGGCAGATGTACTGTATATAATCCTGGACAAGGTTTCTATACCTGACAGTCTTTCAACATGGCCCATTACACATCAGTTGTGGTGAAATGGGGATGGGCATGTTATTTCTAAAATAGTATCTTTTGTCATAAATGGGACTGTCACATATGGTTGGGGATCATGGATCCTCCATGCACCCTGTATGCTGGATGGAGGTGTGCTCAGAAAGCTGACATGGTACAGGGAAGAGAATAGGGATCAGGGAAAGCAAAGGAAACAGGACTCACAGGAATGGCAGAAGTGTAGGTCAGCACTAAGGTGCTGGTCTTACAGGCAGGCAGCAATACTAACAAGAGATAATTACAGAACCAGGGTGCTGGGTTCACCGGAAGACAAGAGAACAGGGGTATCTGACAGCAGTGTACAGGAACACAGGGGTAATGATATGTATGAGTAACATAGAGTTTGCACAGGGGGCCCAGAGAATGCAGGTACACCGGTCTGGGGTGTACAAGGAGTCTAGGATAGGGAGGATCAGTACCATTGGTACTAATGGGGAATAACCCAGCAAGCTTGAATGTACAGCAAATGTGAAGGTCTTTGGAGGGGCTGAGGCAGAGTCTAAATAAACCACCTTGTCTTCACTATAACTGCTGAAAGTGAAGATGGGTTGCACTACTGACAATTCCCAGGATGTGATCCTCTGACTTATTCAAGCTGGCAAGTTCTGGGAACTAAGGGCAATTAAGCATGTAAGAGATCCTTTCAGTGCTGAGGCACAGAGATCACAGATCAGTAGGTATTACAGCCCAAACTGGCAGGTGTGCACAGAAACACACAGACACTGGGAATGGGTAGTGATGCATGGAGACACACAGGATCCCTAGGAGTGAGTAGCAAACAGGAATCACTAGGAGCAGTCAGAGGTGCATAGGGATATGGAGCAGGAATCAATAAGGAATGAAAGGCAGGAGAAGCTCATTAGCGACCCCTGCCTATGGGAACAGGGACTGAAACAAATAGCAGTTATTGTAAATTAATATATTGATCACTTAACTGTTATCAATAAACTTTATTTAAAAAAATTTCTGGAAGTTTCTAAGAAAGGTCAGGTGACTAGAAGAACCAATAAGAAGAAAGAAGATGTTTAACGGTCGTCAGACCAACGGCAGCACTTCAAGAAGAAAGAACCTAATAGTTTCCGCCTTATCCATCATTTGTTTTTCCCTGCTGGTTTTTCTCTTAATGATGAAATCGACCCCGATTTAAGTACTGTTACGTATACCTCTTTTTCAGGATTCGCCGCTTAGGTGAATCTCCCTTTATGGCTAAAGCTGATATTAAATCTACCTTCCGTCTGTTGCCCATTAGGGATGAGCCGAACACCCCCCTGTTCGGTTCGCACCAGATCATGCGAACAGGAAAAAAGTTAGTTTGAACACGCGAACACCGTTAAAGTCTATGGGACACAAACATGAATAATCAAAAGTGCTAATTTTAAAGGCTAATATGCAAGTTATTGTCATAAAAAGTGTTTGGGGACCTGGGTCCTGCCCCAGGGGACATGGATCAATGCAAAAAAAAGTTTTAAAAACGGCCGTTTTTTCAGGAGCAGTGATTTTAATAATGCTTAAAGTCAAACAATAAAAGTGTAATATCCCTTTAAATTTCGTACCTGGGGGGTGTCTATAGTATGCCTGTAAAGTGGCGCATGTTTTCTGTGTTTAGAACAGTCTGACAGCAAAATGACATTTTGAAGGAAAAAACTCATTTAAAACTACCCGCGGCTATTGCATTGCCGACAATACACATAGAAGTTCATTGATAAAAACGGCATGGGAATTCCCCAAAGGGGAACCCCGAACCAAAATTAAAAAAAAAAAATGACGTGGGAGTCCCCCTAAATTCCATACCAGGCCCTTCAGGTCTGGTATGGATATTAAGGGGAACCCCGGCCAAAATTAAAAAAAAAAATGACGTGGGGTTCCCCCTAAATTCCATACCAGACCCTTATCCGAGCACGCAACCTGGCAGGCCGCAGGAAAAGAGGGGGGGACGAGAGTGCGCCCCCCCCTCCTGAACCGTACCAGGCCACATGCCCTCAACATTGGGAGGGTGCTTTGGGGTAGCCCCCCAAAACACCTTGTCCCCATGTTGATGAGGACAAGGGCCTCATCCCCACAACCCTGGCCGGTGGTTGTGGGGGTCTGCGGGCGGGGGGCTTATCGGAATCTGGAAGCCCCCTTTAACAAGGGGACCCCCAGATCCCGGCCCCCCCCTGTGTGAAATGGTAAGGGGGTACAAAAGTACCCCTACCATTTCACTAAAAAACTGTCAAAAATGTTAAAAATGACAAGAGACAGTTTTTGACAATTCCTTTATTTAAATACTTCTTCTTTCTTCTATCTTCCTTCATCTTCTGGTTCTTCTGGTTCTTCTGGCTCTTCTGGTTCTTCCTCCGGCGTTCTCGTCCAGCATCTCCTCCGCGGCGTCTTCTATCTTCTTCTCCTCGGGCCGCTCCGCACCCATGGCATGGGGGGGAGGCTCCCGCTCTTCTCTTCTTCTTTTCTTCTCTTCTTCTCTTCTTTTCTTCTTCATTTTCTTCTCCGGGCCGCTCCGCACCCATGCTGGCATGGAGGGAGGCTCCCGCTGTGTGACGGCGCCCCTCGTCTGACAGTTCTTAAATAATGGGGGGGCGGGGCCACCCGGTGACCCCGCCCCCCTCTGACGCACGGGACATGACGGGACTTCCCTGTGGCATTCCCCGTGACGTCACAGGGAAGTCCCGTCAAGTCACCGTGCGTCAGATGGGGGCGGGGTCACCGGGTGGCCCCGCCCCCCGTTATTTAAGAACTGTCAGACGAGGAGCGCCGTCACACAGCGGGAGCCTCCCTCCATGCCAACATGGGTGCAGAGCGGCCCGGAGAAGAAAATGAAGAAGAGAAGAAAAGAAGAAGTGAAGAAGAGAAGAAGAAGAAGAGAAGAGCGGGAGCCTCCCCCCATGCCATGGGTGCGGAGCGGCCCGAGGAGAAGAAGATAGAAGACGCCGCGGAGGAGATGCTGGACGAGAACACCGGAGGAAGAACCAGAAGAGCCGGAAGAACCAGAAGAACCAGAAGATGAAGGAAGATAGAAGAAAGAAGAAGTATTTAAATAAAGGAATTGTCAAAAACTGTCTCTTGTCATTTTTAACATTTTTGACAGTTTTTTAGTGAAATGGTAGGGGTACTTTTGTACCCCCTTACCATTTCACACAGGGGGGGGCAGGGATCTGGGGGTCCCCTTGTTAAAGGGGGCTTCCAGATTCCGATAAGCCCCCCGCCCGCAGACCCCCACAACCACCGGCCAGGGTTGTGGGGATGAGGCCCTTGTCCTCATCAACATGGGGACAAGGTGTTTTGGGGGGCTACCCCAAAGCACCCTCCCAATGTTGAGGGCATGTGGCCTGGTACGGTTCAGGGGGGCGCACTCTCGTCCCCCCTCTTTTCCTGCGGCCTGCCAGGTTGCGTGCTCGGATAAGGGTCTGGTATGGATTTTTGGGGGGACCCCACGCCATTTTTTTTTTTTTTTGGCACGGGGGTTCCCCTTAAAATCCATACCAGACCTGAAGGGTCTGGTATGGAATTTAGGGGGAACCCCACGTCATTTTTTTTTTAAATTTTGGCCGGGGTTCCCCTTAATATCCATATCAGACTTGAAGGGCCTGGTATGGAATTTAGGGGGACTCCCACGTCATTTTTTTTTTTTAATTTTGGTTCGGGGTTCCCCTTTGGGGAATTCCCATGCCGTTTTTATCAATGAACTTCTATGTGTATTGTCGGCAATGCAATAGCCGCGGGTAGTTTTAAATGAGTTTTTTCCCTCAAAATGTCATTTTGCTGTCAGACTGTTCTAAACACAGGAAACATGCGCCCCTTTACAGGCATACTACAGACACCCCCCAGGTACGAAATTTAAAGGGATATTACACTTTTATTGTTTGACTTTAAGCATTATTAAAATCACTGCTCCTGAAAAAACGGCCGTTTTTAAAACTTTTTTTTGCATTGATCCATGTCCCCTGGGGCAGGACCTGGGTCCCCAAACACTTTTTATGACAATAACTTGCATATTAGCCTTTAAAATTAGCACTTTTGATTTCTCCCATAGACTTTTAAAGGGTGTTCCGCGGCATTCGAATTTGCCGCGAACACCCCAAATTGTTCGCTGTTCAGCGAACTTGCGAACAGCCAATGTTCGAGTCGAACATGAGTTCGACTCGAACTCGAAGCTCATCCCTATTGCCCATACACCCTTCAGCTTTTACTCGTTGGGTTTTCATCGCGATGGTTTTTATTATTATGATAAGTGCCTTCCCATGGGCTGTTCCTTATCTTGTACTTACTTTGAGATTTTTTCGACATTTTTGGAGTGGGTGGTTACTTTCTTAACAGGTTCGTCTAATGTATTGCATTATCTTGATGATTTTTTATTTTTTGGTCCAGCCAATACGAATGAATGCTTGTATTTGTTGACTGAATTTCGTTTAACATGCCAACGTTTTGGAGTCCCATTGGCCCTTGAAAAGTCAGTTTGGCCGACGACTTGTATTGAATTCCTGGGTGTTACCATTGACACTGACAAGATGGAATGTCGTTTACCTCAGGCCAAATTAGATCGTTTAAGGTTTATGATTTCTTTTGTCCTTTCCAAGCCTAAAGTTACGGTTCGCACGTTACAATCTTTGTTGGGCTTACTAGCCTTTGCTACGCATATTATTCCTATGGGCTGTGTTTTTTCTAAACGATTATACAAAGCTATTGCTGGTTATAAATCTCAAAATCATTTTGTGTGGATAACTTCTTCTTTGGTATCTGACTTGTTAGTTTGGAATGATTTCTTTACATCTTACAATGGCCGTTCTTTTTGGCAAACACCTTTCCAGGATGCTTCAGTTGTTTCCTTATTCACAGATGCAGCTGGGAGTTCGGGTTATGGCGCTTTTTAATAAGGTCATTGGTCGGCTGCATGTTGGCCTGATTGTTGGTTTTCATTGGGTTATACTAAAAATATAGAGCTCCTTGAATTATTCCCGATTCTGGTTTCCTTGGAACTTTGGGGTACTCTCCTTAGCAATTCTCGTTTGTTATTTCATTCTGACAACAAGGGGGTTGCCTATGCGATTAATTGTTTGTCTTCTAAGTCTTTGCCTGTTTTAGCTGTTTTGCGTTGTATTGTTCTTAAATGTTTAGAACTTAATTTATGGATTAAAATTAAATACATCCCAGGGTATACTAATGTGATTGCTGATTCTCTTTCACGTTTTCAGCTAGATCGGTTTCGTGCACTGGCCCCAGAAGCGGATCTCCTTGGTCTACCTTGCCCGGAACACCTATGGTCCGTAGTTTGCAATCAGTGAATGCTGCATTAGTGAACTCTCTTGCACCTTCCACGTGGGCGAATTGCAACGCTGCGTGGTCATTGTGGAATGTCTTTTTGACTTCTTTAGGTGTTCCTTCTAGTTGTATCTCTGAGAATTTAGTTCTTCGATTTTTGGACCATTTGATGCAATGCTCTTATTCATATTCCCATCTTGTTAAAATTTTGGCAGGGATTTCTTTCTTTTTTAAAAGCCGTGGCTTTCTGCCTTGTTCCTCCTTTTTCTTAGTTAAGCAGGCCCTCAAAGGTTACTGTAAACGCAGTTTCCGTAGTGACACTCGTGTTCCGGTTACGTTACAATTTTTGCAACATTTGATGACGGCTTCTACATTTGTTTGTTATTCTGCTGATGAAGATTTACTTTTTAAGGTCTCTTTTAGTTTATTATTTTTCGGGGCCTTCCGCATTTCTGAATTGCTGCCTAAGTCTTCATCTTCTTTGGATGGTTTGTGGTTTTCTGATGTTTCAATGGGCCCTAATTTTATTAAAATATTTCTACGATTCAGCAAGACTGATCAGTTGGGTAAGGGCCGGTGGATTGTTATACAACAATCCTACGGTTCATCGGTATGCGCCTTCTTCTGGTTGTCTAAATATTTAAAATCTCGACCCATTGGTTCACCACAATTATTGCTTCACATCTCTGGATCTCCACTTACGCAATGCCAATTTTCCACTGTCCTTAAAAAATGTCTAACTTATCTTGATTTGAACCATTTACATGTTACTAGTCACTATTTTCGTATTGGCGCAGCGACTGAAGCGGCCAAACTGGGTTTCTCTGAGTCCGATATTAAAAAATTGGGTGGTTGGAAATCCAATTGTTACCATTCTTATATTAGACCTAATTTGTGTTTTTTATGATTTTAGGTTCTCCACGTACTGTATGGCTTATTGGACATTCATTAATTTACTGGGCACGCATTCGAGCATCCAACAGAGTTTATGGAACTAACTTAAATTTGGACAGTGCAGCTATTAATTGGCATGGTTACCGTGGATTGTCTTGGTTTGATCTCCGTTCTTTATTGGCAGAATTGCTTTCTTTTTTATCTAGTCCTGATATTATTATTGTTCATTTAGGGGGTAATGATTTAGGGATCATAAAACTCTAGATTTAGTTTCCCAAATTAAGCTTGACTTTCTTCATTTACGCTCTGTCCTCCCCTCCTCAGTCCTGATTTTTTCTGAGATTGTTCCACGATTGAAATGGTTAATTACTCCTGATCTCTTGTATCTTGAAAAAATCAGGAAGAGGGTGAACAGACTTATTACTAAATTTATGCCTTTTGTTCAAGGTTTTTCTGATAGACACATTGATTTGAAAGGTGGATTGTATGGTTTATATCGCCCTGATATGGTCCATCTTTCTGATATCGGGCTTGATATATTTAACTTGGATTTGCAAACTTGTGTGGAATTGCCCGTGGCCCGGGTGGGGTGCCAGGCTATACAAATATAGCCTGGCGTTTGATATATATAATATATATATATATATATATAGATAGATAGATAGATAGATAGATAGATAGATAGATAGATAGATAGATAGATAGATAGATAGATATAGATATAGATATAGATATAGATATAGATATAGATATAGATATAGATAGATAGATAGATAGATAGATAGATAGATAGATAGATAGATAGATAGATAGATAGATAGATAGATAGATAGATAGATAGATAGATCTATCTATATATATATATATATATATATATGTATATATGTAGATATATATATCTATATATATATCTATATATATATCTATATATATATATATATATATATAGATATATATATAGATATATATATATATCTATATATATATCTATATATATATATATATCTATATATATATCTATATATATATCTATATATCTATATATATATGTATAGATAGATAGATAGATAGATATATATATAGATATATATCTATATATATATAGATATATATCTATATATATATAGATATATATATATAGATATATATCTATATATATATATCTATATATAGATATATATCTATCTATATATAGATATATATAGATAGATATATATCTATCTATATATATATAGATATATATATATCTATATATATATATTTCGAGCTTTAATGGCTGAACTATTGGTATTAATGGTTTGAATATAGTTCGAGCTTTGATGGCTGAACTATTATTGTTTTGGTATGATTTTAGTAAGCTAATTGGTATTTATTATTATGCCAATAATAAAGGACCACGGCCATTTTTATCCAAGTTTATAGTCTGTTTGTATTTATTTATTTATCATTACATTTGAACATGAGTTTTCAGCCTCTGATCCCATACACAGAGAGATACTGAAGCAGACTACAGACACAGGTACTGATATATAAAGGCAGGCTAAAACTCACAGGTGATCACAGGAGTACAGGAAGGCTATAAGCTGGCAAAGGTACACGAGAGAAACAGAGACACCTTAATACTTACTACTGGTTCACACCAGTGAAATTTCTGGTGCGACTTGATTTGCACAGAATCAGATGACATGGAAAGGCCCATTCGTTTTCATTGTTGCCCATTTACATCAATGCAACTCTGTGATGTGCGATTTTGGAAAAGATTCCTGTGCTACTTTTGTATGATTGCAGTACAATTTGACTCCATAGAATATGCTAACCACATCCAAAGTCACTATATAATTGCACTGAAAATTGCATCACACTAGTGTGAACTGAGCCTCATAGTATACAACAAGGATACAAGTTGAAGGCAGGAACATATGGAGTGTCACTGGGAACAGGCTGGATACCACAGGGAACATGGGGGTACAGGAATCACACTTAAAGGATCTGGTAGGCACTTGAGAACAGTCACTAGGAACAAGGGGATCTGACTATAGGATTTCTAGGACTCTTGGGGTCACTAGAAACTTTCTCCCCAAGCTAGGGAAGCACTGGTGCTCACTAGAAAGCATCTTCACTAGGAAACATTGGGGAACACTAGCTCTCCTTCCACTCTGTAAATGCACTCTCTACTACTCCTTCTGACACTCCTGTCCTCTCTCCTAAAACTCTCTTACCTTCACCCCCCCTCTCCACCCCCCTGCTTATACATATCACCCTGCCTTCTGTCCTCTCCCTACTACTGCTCCTACCAACTCTTGCTCATTCTACATCCATATACTGATAAAACCTCCAGTACTCTGAGACATGCCCCTTTACATAAATCACATTCCCACATTACCTCCCTCACCCTCCTGCTTCTCCTAATCTCTGGTGACATATCCCCAAACCCTGGGCCACCATCATCTGTCTTTGCCCAATGCTCTATCCCCCTACACCCTCTGGCAGGAGCCGCAACCCACAGAACTTGGTCTCTATTCCTCCTTCCAAAACCAGCCCCCCTTTTCCTGTGCCCTGTGGAATGCTAGTTCTGTCTGCAACAAACTCACCGCCCTTCACGACCTCTTTATCACAAATTCCTTTAACCTACTTGCCATTACTGAAACCTGGCTTCATGAATCAGATACTATTTCTCCTTCTGCCCTCTCCCATGGGGGCCTTCTCTGGACTCACTCCCCCAGACCAAGTGGACGGAAGGGAGGTGGAGTGGGAATCCTTCTAGCCCCATGCAGCACCTATCAGGTACTTCACCCACCTCCCTCTCTGACACTTTCCTCTTTTGAGGCACATTGCATTTGTCTATTCTCTCCCATTTCTCTAAGAATTGCTGTCATCTACTGGCCCCCTGGACCAGTATCAGCCTTTCTTGATGACTTCTCTGCCTGGCTACCCTACTTTCTCTCTTCTGAAATCCCCACAATTATTCTTGGGGACTTCAACATCCCTGTTAACACTAACACTACTATTACTTCTAAACTTCTCAGTCTAACCTCATCGATTGACCTGAAGCAATGGATACAGGCTCCTACCCACTCCAATGGCAACACCCTTGACCTTGTATTTTCCTATCT
Source organism: Aquarana catesbeiana (assembly GCF_042186555.1). NCBI lineage: Eukaryota > Metazoa > Chordata > Amphibia > Anura > Ranidae > Aquarana > Aquarana catesbeiana. The sequence continues at coordinate 460,130,759 of NC_133324.1, read as the reverse complement.
GTGCAATCCGTGCAACCTTTCCAACAATCCACTCCCACTCTCTGATCACCACCATATTAGTTTTGCTCTCTCCCTGTCTTCCACCTCTTCTCCCTCCAACCGCCTAACAGTTACACGTAGAAACCTTTGCCACCTCAACCCTTCTATTCTCTACTCTGCTACTGATCACCTCTATGACAAAATCTCACCTCTGTCCTGCCCCAACCTAGCTACTTTCATCTACAACAGCTCACTGTCTTTCTCTCTAGACAAGCTTGCCCCCCTCACTACACGCAGAATTAGGCCCCTACTGCTACAATCCTGGCAAACAGATGACACCAGAAGTCTCAGAAAACGTAGCCGCGCTCTTGAGTGCCTGTGGCATAAGACTAAGTCCCAGGAAGACTTCACACAATATAAATCTGCCCTCCTAAAATACTACTCCTGCCTTCACACTGCCAAACAGACCTACTTTATCACGCTCATTAACACCTTCTCATCCAGTCCATGTCAACTCTTCTCTACCTTCAACACTCTACTCTGTCCTCCACTGCCTCTACCCACCAACTCAATCACTGCCAAGGAGATTGCCAATCCCTTCAAAACTAAGATTGATACAATTCATGAGGAGATCACCAATGCGCAAAAACCTCCCCCATGCAACACCCCATGTCCACAGATACAATCATTACTTCCCTCATTCAACCCTGCTACTATTACTGAGGTTGCTAAACTTTTATCTAACACTCATCTAACCACCTGCCCCCTGGATCCTGTTCCCTCGCAAATGCTACGCTCACCCTCTGACTCGATTCTACACTCTCTAACTCACATTTTCAACCTCTCCCTCTCTTGTGGCATCTTCCCAAACTCTCTAAAACATGCGCTAGTCACCCCCATACTTAAAAATCCCTCACTGGACCCCACCAATCTCAACAACTTACGTCCCATCTCCTTACTCTCCTTCTCCTCCAAACTTCTTGAAAGACTGGTCTACAACTGACTAAGCGACCATCTGACCATGAATAAACTTCTTGATCCCCTTCAGTCCGGTTTTCGCCCTCAACACTCCACGGAAACTGCTTTCCTTAAACTCTCAAATGACCTACTAATGGCTAAAGCCAATAGACACTATTCTGTACTACTTCTCCTGGATCTCTCTGCTGCCTTTGACACAGTGGACCACCCCCTCCTCCTCAAAAAACTCCACTCCTTTGGTCTCTGTGACTGTACTCTTCGCTGGTTCTCATCCTACCTATCCCACCGCTCCTTCAGTGTCACTTACAACTCTACTTCCTCCTCTCCTCTTCCTTTCTCCGTTGGGGTCTCCCAAGGTTCTGTTCTTGTACCTCTCCTTTTCTCAATCTACACCACCTCCCTGGGTCAGTTGATTGCCTCCCACGGCTTTAAATATCATCTCTATGCTGATGACACCCAAATCTATCTCTCCACCCCCCAGCTCTCTCCATCTGTTTCCTCACGCATTACCAACTTACTAGCAGACATATCAGCCTGGATGTCACATCACTTCCTCAAACTCAACCTATCCAAAACCGAGCTCATGATATTTCCTCCCTCAGGTGCCACTTCCCCTGATTTCCCTGTCAATATCAACGGCTCAACTATCAACCCATCTCCCCAAGCCAAGGTCCTAGGTGTAATCCTGGACTCTGAACTAACCTTTCGACCCCACATTCTATCACTATCCAAGATTTGCCGCCTCAATCTCCGCAACATCTCCAAGATACGCCCCTTCCTAACCAATGTCACCACAAAGCTTCTAATCCACTCCCTGGTCATCTCCCGCCTCGACTATTGCAACTCCCTCCTCATTGGTTTACCTCTAAATAGGCTATCCCCACTTCAGTCCGTCATGAATGCTGCTGCCAGGCTCATCCACCTCACAAACCGCTCAGCGTCTGCTACACGCCTCTGCCAATCCCTCCATTGGCTGCCACTCAGTCACCAAATTAAATTCAAGATACTAACTATAACTTACAAAGCCATCCACAACCTGGCCCCCAGCTACATCTCTAACCTAGTCACAAAATACCAACCTAATCGTTCTCTTCGCTCATCCCAAGACCTCCTGCTCTCAAACTCCCTTGTCACCTCATCCCATGCTCACCTTCAGGACTTCTCCAGAGCCTCCTCCATCCTCTGGAATGCTCTACCCCAATCCGTCCCATTTTCTCCTACTTTATCCACTTTCAGACGATCCCTGAAAACTCATCTCTTCAGAGAAGCCTATCTGGCCCCCACCTAACAACTGTACATTTATCTTCTCAATCAGCACATCACCCACAGTTATTACCTCTTGTATCTCTTGACCTTCCCTCTTAGATTGTAAGCTCTAAGGAGCAGGGCCCTCTGATTCCTACTGTATCAAAGTGTATTGTATTTGTACTGTCTACCCTCAAGTTGTAAAGCGCTATGTAAACTGTTGGTGCTATATAAATCCTGTATAATAATAATAATGTATTCAACACAGAAAACACTGGGGAACGCTAGGACTCTTCTCAGAAACACAAAGAAACAAAGTCGTTTTTGGATCTTGAGCTAGGAACATTAACACATTAGCTGTTGCTCAGGCAATACCTGAGGTAATTAATTCAGCTTGAAGAATGGGTACACGTTTAAAAAAATAAAAAATAAATGTACATCTTTTTTGCAGGTAAAAAAAAAATGCATTTATTATATTTTGTGTTGAGTTTAGAAAGAATTGCACTCCCGTTCAGCAGATCGTGGGTGCAATGTAGGGCACCTGCAGATTCTGTGTGTAAGCTGTCTGGTTGTACATTGTACGGCCAAGCAGTTACACACTAACAGGAAGCATCAATGAACTACCACATTGCTCAACAGTGCCATGACAGTTCATTGAGAACTACAAGCCGACATCCGCAAAGACTGCTGGACCTTGTACTGTAGTTTTCTATTCACAGAACTCTGAATGAGCTCTGCAGGGCTATGTTCTTTGCAGAGAATGAGAGAGAGCCAGGGAAAAAGATCACCCAGAACCTGTCACATTGGGGAGCTGGGGAGGTTCGGGGGCCGATCAATTTGTAACATGTTACTCCCTGAATATGTTCCAAAAGGTAAACTTATCTTTTAATTAGAACAGTATATGGTCTGGCTGGGCTGTGCCTGCTCATGTAGCTAATCTAATCAACAGCGGGTGGTTAGCCAGTCTTGAACACAAGTCTTTTGGAATAACAGGTACCATCAGAACCTTACATGTTAAAGCCATGTAACTACATGTACCAGCATGACTGGTGGTCTTTGTGAATATAGTATGTTACACAGATCAGCAGCAAAGCTGCAAAACTGTGATACTTTTTACCAAAGCACGAATACAGTTACTTAAAGAACCTGTTCTGCCATCAACTAAGCTTTAAAAATCCAGTAAACATTCAGGGCCAAGGGGAGTGGGTGGCACTCACACAAATTTTTTTGGTTCAGGTTCTAAATTAAACAGCTGAGTAAATGATATACAAGCTGACATCAGTAAACAGGGGGCAACAATCTTGTATCCTGCTTACTGTAGGGATACCCATTAGAATGCTTTGTGTATTAAATGAACAGTGTGTAAAGAGGGGGGGCATAGATTTAGTTAAAAAATATAAAACTGAAAACTGGTTGATGTATAAAAATCATTTAACTGGATTGATAGTGTGGGTTGTGTTCATACTGTTAGTGATGCAGACTTTTAACAGTTTGTTCAACTTTACTTTGCCTAGTTGTCTTGGATATGAAGTCAAGCACAAGACTCCTACTGCTGTTTTTATTGTCCCATTAATATGGCAAAACCAAAAGTGCACTAAAATGCTTTAATACAGGCCATAATCAGGGCCGGATTAAGAAAATCATGGGCCTGGTGCTGAGGATTATGGTGGGGCTTTTTATTAAGAAAAAAAAAAAATAACAATTAATAATGCAAACAATTTTTTTTATAACAAATTAAATTAAATAGAGAGAGGGAGGATGAAAGAGAGAGAAATGCCCCGTACACGCGATTGGATTTTCCGACGGAAAATGTGCGATCAGAGCGTGTTGTCGGAAATTCCGACCGTGTGTGGGCTCCATCGGACTTTTTCCATCGGATTTTCCGGCACACAAAGTTTGAGAGCAGGCTAAAAAATTTTCCGACAACAAAATCTGATTGCATCAATTCCGACCGCATGTGGACAATTCTGATGCACAAAGTGCCATGCATGCTCAGAAGAAATTCCGAGACGGAACAGCTCGGTCTGGTAAAAGTAGCGTTCGGAATGGATAGAGCACTTTCGTCACGCTGCAATGTTTATAATTGTTTAATACAGCACACTCTCTTCTTCTTTACAATGTGAGAAGAATGAAGTAGTTTTGCTGCTCATATTCACACAGACTTCTCACAAACTTCTTTCTTTATTATTTATCGTGATTCCCTCAATATATTTTGATTTGTCACATCTGACCAAATTTGTTTTTTGTTGTTTCATTTTTGTTTTGTATTTTTTTCAAGGCTGTTTTTTTTTTTGGGGGGGGGGATTTGTATTTGTTTCAAGGCTGATGTTTTTTTTTTATTTTTTATTGGTTTTACTCCATAATATTTTTGTGTGTGTTTTGTGTGTCAAGTTACCACAACACCATTGGTATCTTGTATTATTTAATCTCAAGGAGATTGCTCGGTGTTGGTGTCCCTTGTTAATTTCACATTGTCTTTTTGAAATGTACCTGCCTACTCACAAAAAAAATGTCCTTTTTGAAGGAAAACACACATAGGCGAGTATAATTGAACCAAAAATTCCTTTATTAAGGGATCAGAACCAAACAAAGAGGGAGGCAACGCTGGATAAACATCATAAATTGGCGAAGCCTTGGACCCCCAGGGCAGACATCAATTATTTTGCAGCAAAATTGGTGGCCTGAGGAGTCCATATCTAAGGGAGTGCAGTCTGGTCCAGAAGTCCCAGAGATCCGGAAAGCAGCAGATGACATCTGTGTCCCCAGGCTGTGGTACTACAAGAGGCTGCATATTTTGCCAGACCAAACTGAACCCAGGGCCATTACTCTCTGGTCTTCCTTCCACGCTTCCTTCCCGGCTGTGGCTCTGGTGTTGGAGATGTGGCAGGAGGAGGGGTAGGACCTGGAGGAGGAGATGGAGGAGGAGGAGGAGGAGTAGGACCTGGAGGAGGAGGAGGAGGAAGACTATGGGTGAGGTCACAAATGTGGGTGGCACATGTTATTTGGCCCCTCAACCCCTTATTTAGAGCTTCCAAAATTAAAAACTCACACAGGAGTCATTGGCCCTCCTCCATCTGCATCATTTTGCAGGCAGTTATGCCAGCAAAATCCTTCTCCACACTGTGGGGGGTTCTCAGGGCCTCTGTAGCCTTCCAAAAGAGGCCTATTGCTGCCTCCTCCAGGTTACTCCTCTTCCTGCCACTTTGTCTTGGAAGGTGGAGGGAAGGGATCTGGGTATCAGGCAGCCTGCTTGGCCCGGCCACCTCCTGGCTGAGACTTCCCTGTGTATGAAAAAGGGACAGGGTTTTAGTTTTTGCATCATCAATCACAATCATAAATTAGCAATCCAAACTAACATCTATTTAACATGATTGATTGGACAACCAGAAATATTTAGAAGAATGCTATACCTGGCTCAAGCTGGGCTCCTCCACATGTTGCTGCCTGGAAGGCCCAGGTTGGACATCAGAAGCCTCAGCTGGGGGGGAAGGAAGCATGGAAGGAAGAGTGGAGAGTGCTGGCCTGGGTTCAGTCTGACCTGCCAGAAAATGCAGTCTGTCATAGTACCACAGCCTGGGGACATAAATGTCATCTGCAGCTCCTGATCTCTGGGAATCCTGGACCTTCTTGTGCTCCCTTAGATAAGTGCTCCTCAGGCCACCAATTAGGACCTTCAAATAGGTGATGTCTGTCGCGGGGATCACCGACTTCACAAATTGCAGCAAATTATCCAGCGCTGCCTTCCTCTTTGTTTGGTTCTTATATTCGGGGTGGTTTATCTGCCACAGACAGGGCAGCTCCCTGAACATATCAATGAAGATTGGCATAAAGTCCTTATCTTTCAAGATATCCATTTTCACTGCAAGACACAACACAAGACAAACCCTAATGTCAGCCTAAAGTCTTCTAAACCTTTGCAAATACAGGCCTCAATCTAGAAGCAGTATAGGCCCAATTTTAAATCTTACCTTCGCAATCACGATCGGCGCCTCCGTTACTCCTTCCTCCGCTCACAGATCATACGTACTATGCACGCGTGTTATGCTTTATAGACACTGCGCATGCGTGAAACTCCGCCCGCCCCTGACGTTCTTTCTAGTCTATTCTCCGTCCCTTCTCGTTCATCGCAGTGGGGGAAGAGCACATGGCGGAAACACAGCAGGTGTCAGATAATTACACCAATGAGAGGAGGAGGAGGAAAGCCCGGAGCCTGAAATGTCCCGATCCAGAAGGAGATGATTTAAGGCCTCAAATATGTCCTTTGGGGAGATGTTGGAGATGGTGGACATCCTGAAGAAGGCCGACTATGACGGGAAGTATGGACCTCACCCCAACCCCAATGTCTGAAAGGCCAAGATCATGGCGAAAGTGGTCAAGAGTCTGCACCGGAATTTCGGGGTACAACGATCGAAAGATCAGCTCAGGAAGCGGTAGTCGGACCTCAAATTAAGAGAGCACGAGCAGTACAGAAAGATCCGGAGAGTGCTGCAAAAAAGTAAATAGTTGTCCAGTGATCCTATTCTTTATGTTTATTATATTCGTGCTGCTCCATGTGCTTTTCTTAACTGTTATCCAGTTGAAAATGGCAACTTTCATGTTCATGGGCACATTATTCGTTCGTATAAAACATTGTTCGTTTGGCCTAGAAAACACCATTGTTTTGGCCATATGCATTTGCCCACATTTTTTATGGCCTACTTGTCTGCAAATACTTTGGTTGTGTAGATGGATTTGTAACTAGAATGAAATGCAAACTAGATTCTGTGTAAGGGGAGGACACTCAGCAGCTGTTTACACATCTGGATGCTGGAGCACTAGTGTGGGACACAAGAACACACTTTTTATTAGGGGGTTCCACACAGGTGCTCCAGTGTATACTATAGGGGTGTCTCCATCTGTGAAGCTTGTACAAAACAGGTAAAGTTTTGAAGCTTGACAAAGGACACTAAAAATTCTACATCTTGGAACTCTGCCAAAATAGACAATTGTACCCCACTTCCAAGCAATGTTTCATATTCCTATTTCTGCCATCAAATATCTGTGTGTTAAGTATACCTATTTTTTTTTTTACATAGGGGATAAAAGACTCGGAGGACACCCCTCATCTGAGGAGACCACAGACCCCCCACCTCTGGAAGAAGGGGAAATCCACCCAAGCCAAGCAGAGCAGGAGGAGGAAGAAGTGGTGGAAATTGGCACCACGACAGGTGAGTGTCTGCGACCACAGGCTCAGGTAAGAGATGGATGCCGGCATATTTATAATACATGGTGTGTTTTTGTTTCTATCTTTTTAGGTGATCGTGATGTTGTGGATCCAGGCCATTTCACCTCAGAAAGTGCACAGATCCTGATCAGGGAGATCATGGGGTGTAATAGGGACTTGGAAAACATCCTGAAAAACATCAATGATGTTCAACAAAAAATGAAGAACATCATTGATGTTTTAGGGAGGTTTAAAACCCCTCAAAATCCCTTTTTTTTTGCGCTTTTTCTGAGCTAAAAATTTTTACCATTTTTTGACATATTTGCAAAAAGCCACATTTTGAAGATGCACACAGTGTGTCAACATGTGCTATCTGCCATCATGGGAGATCAATGGACGCATTTTGAGGGTGCAACCCCTTCCTCAATAATAAAGTAGCTGTGAGGAAGGGGTTGCACCCACAAAACATGTCCCTTGATCCCCCGTGATGCCAGCTAGCACATGTTGACATTCGGCAATTGGTGTGCATCTTCAAAATTTGGGTTTTCTAGGGGTGACTTCACCCCATCTGAACGCAATATCAAACACAGTTTGTAAATACTCATGTCTGATATTGCCTTCAAGTTCTACCAAATGTGAACTTTGTAAGTTCAAGATTTGTGTCTTTCTTGTTGGTTTTAATTAAACATGCCTGTTTTATCTTAAATGGACATTTCTACTTTTTCTAATGTGACCCCAAAAATTGTTATACAACAAACATGTTGGTTTGTTTTAAAAACCTTTTCTAAATGCACATGTGATTGTGCTGGTATTAAAAAGATTGTTAATCAAGAATGTGTGGATTATTGTTTCAACGCTCTAATTGGTGTTTTCAGTGACAATGGGGGTTATTTCCTAAGGGCAAATCCACTTTGCACTACAAGTGCAGTTTCAACTGCACTTGTAGTGCAAAGTGTCTTTGCCTTTAGTAAATAACACCCAACAATGCTTTGTAATGTTACACAATCACGCCATTTTCAGGACTCACCACATTTCTGTCAGGGTCAGCTAAAAGAAACACAAGCAGTAAATGTCACCAAAGATTTTAGTAGTTAAATTTTTTTTTATTTGAAAAAGGTTTCAGACATTGTCTGGCATATTGATAGCCCCCCTACCCGCAAAATATTCAAGGTATCTTAGACGGACATCACGGGCACTCAGGGGGGGCAAGCCAGGACGGCCACTTTCAAGCGCCATTAGGGTTGGCTCATTTTGAATTCCAGCCTCAGGTCCAACTGAGCCAGCATAGTTGGCAGAATGTTGCTGTAAAAAGTTGTGTAGAACACAGCACGCCAGGATGATATGATTCAGTTTGTACTCCGCCATGTGTATGGGTGTATGAAATAGGCGGAACCGGCTGGCCATGATTCCAAACGTGTTCTCCACCACTCTTCTGGCTCTGGCCAGCCAGTAATTAAAAACCCTCTGGTCCGGGGTGAGGGTCCTCATCGGGAATGGCCGCATAATATGGTCCCCCAGCGCAAACGCTTCATCTGCAATGAAGACGAACGGGAGTCCTTCCACATTGTCTTCTGGAGGTGGCAAGTCCAAGCTGCCAGTCTGGAGACGCCTGTAGAACTCTGTCTGGGCGATGACTCCACCATCGGACATCCGGCCATTCTTCCCCATGTCCACATACAGGAACTCGTAAGTAGCCGACACCACTGCCAACATTACAATATTATTGAACCCCTTATAGTTGAAATAGTATGACCCCGAGTTGGGTGGTGGGACGATGTGGACATGTTTCCCATCAATTGCCCCAACCGCTGGGCAAAGTGGGAGGCCACAGTCTGCCATTTCTGTGGCGTGGAAGGAAACTTTGGAGTCAAACAAGAAAAACAAATTAGTCATTTTGCACATAAACAGGGAAAGCAGATTAGACACAAACATTCTTGGCCAACATCAAGATAACATTTATTTGAGGGAGTTTTTAAAGACCAAAGTATAAGGTACACCTATCAGATCCCCCCCCCCCCATGGACCATTTCTAACATTTTAGGGGGGGGGGCTCTTGGACAGGTAACCCTCTCCACTTCATTGAGAGATGAATGCCTAAATAATGGGTATTACTTTGGCCAGCCCCTCCTTAGTTACACTATTGGCAGCCCACTGGACAGGTAAGAAGTGTCATAATACAAAGATATAAATACACATTGTACACATTTGAGCACATTTGGAAATTCTACTATTACCTATCAAGATAATAATGGTATACAAAAACTTTAAACAGTACCATTTGAAAGTATACAGGCAGGCCCTTGCACTACATGCTTTGGGGAATTTATCCATACATCTGACCACAAAAGAGATGGGTATAGTGTGTCTGCAGTGGCATCACTAGGGTCGGTGTCACCTGGTGTGGTAAAACATGGTGTCACCACCTCTCCTGTCTAGGCTGCCCAGTGCCCTGCAGGCAGCGCACGCTCACTGGGTGCACCCAAAACTGGCCCTTGTAAATGATAGTATACGGTGATATAGTGGCAGGGTAGGGTAGTATAGGGTGGTATAATGGCAAGCTAGGGTGGTATAGTGGCAAGCTAGGGTGGTATAGTGGCAGGCTACGATGGTATAATGGCAGGTTAGGGTGGTATAGGGTAGGTTGGGGTGGTATAGAGCAGGTTAAGGTGGTATAGGGCAGGTTGCGGTGTTATAGAACAGGTTAGGATCGTATCTGGCAGTTTGGGTGATATAGGGTAATTTGGGGTGGTATAGGGCAGGCTGGGGTGGTATATGGCAGGTTGGGGTGGTATATTTGCATTTTGTGGTGGTATAGGGCAGTTTGGGGTGGTATATTGGCAGTTTCGGGGTGTATGAGGCAGTTTGGGGTGGTATATTGGAAGATTGGGGTGTATAGGGCAGTTTGGGGTGGTATATTGGAAGTTTGGGGTGTATAGGCCAGTTTGGGGTGGTATAGGGCAGTTTGGGGTGTTATATTGGCAGTTTGGGGGTGGTATAGGGTGGTTTGGGGTGGTATGTTGGAAGTTTGGGGTGGTATATTGGAAGTTTGGGGTGATTAGGGCAGTTTGGGGTGGTATAGTGGCAGTTTGGGGGGCTATAGGGCAGGTTAGGACTTACAGCTTACACAGCAACTTACAACATGCCTGCAGATGAAGACAGACACCCGAGCGGGGCTGCTGTGTCCTTACCTCTTTCTCCTTCTTCAGCTGCGGGATCAGCCAGAATGAAGGAGTCTGTGGGAGGAGTGGAAGAGACAGCCACACCCCAGCTCCGCACACCAACACCGGCTGCCTCGAGAGATATTGGAGGTCTCGAGTGACAGCTTAGACTGACTGCAGAGTGATACAAGCACCCTCCCCCGCACGGCTGGGTGCCCTGCTCGAACCGCTAGCTTCAAGCAATATAGTGCACCGTGTAGCATCGCCGGCCCCGGTGTCACTCCTCTGGCGGGTTTCCCCCGGTGCGGGCTGCACCCCCCTCACCCCCATAGCAACGCCACTGTGTGTATGGGTTTGGCAAAGTCAGGAGATAGATGATTGAGGATAGATAGAGAATTGTTATCAGCTGACTTAGCAGTTGGGGGGAGGGAGGGTTCCAAATGATTTGGGGACCCCCCAAAAAAAGCCTGAATTTAAAGTACAAATCACATTTAAAAACATTTTAGGGGGTGTTTGGGGTAAAGCACTACTATGGAGCTGATAAAATACATTGTTAAGTGACTACATGAGGTGACTATAGGGCCAGGAGACCATGCTGGGGAGGTAAGTGAAGGCAAATATGTATGAAGGAGAAAAAAAATTACATAAAAATGCAGCATGCATGAGGACAAAGGGGACATTCACAGCATATTACAATCATGGTAATTAGGGAATGAGGAAAGAAATACAATACATTAGCAAACATTAAATACAATAAAATTAGATATTAAAGGATACAAATCTTACCTTAATATACTCCTTCTGCAGGACCTGGATGATGGCAGAACAGGTCTCTGGGATAATGATTCCCAAAGCCTGGGGGGAGATGCCTGTCGAGAACTTCAAGTTCTGCAGGCTTCTCCCCATCGCCAAGTACCGCAGGGTGGCGACTAGCCTCTACTCCGGAGTGATGGCTTGCCTCATGCAGGTATCCTGCCTGCTAATATAAGGGGTCAGCAAAGCCAACAAATGGTGAAATACGGGGTCCGTCGTCCTGAGAAAGTTCCTGAAATCATCAGGATTATTCTCACGGATCTCACAGAGCAAAGGCATATGACAGAACTGGTCACGCTGGAGCAACCAATTCTTGGTCCATGAACTCCTCCCCACCCTGTTCATGGACTGGACTTGTGTCAAGGTCAGGACCCCAACACCAAGCCCCCGCACAGCACTATGAGGAGTACGTATACGCAACATGGCTAGAAAACGGTCGGCTGCTCAGAACGAGGTAACAGAACGCACTGAAGAACAGCAAGGCCTGTGAAGAGTGATCTGAAAAACAGTAACGAACGAACAATAACACAAGGACAAGAGTCAATAATACTCGCTGCACGCACTGAAGAGCAGATACAAACCCACAAGCACAAACTGAACAGCAGAAAACGATCTGAAAACCACGAGTCTGGAAAAGTGCGAATCATCTTACACCAAACTTTTACTAACACGAGATTAGCAAAAGGAGCCCAAAGGGTGCCGCTCTTGGTTCTGAACTTGCCTTTTCTAGTCTCGTCGTACGTGGTGTACATCACCACGTTCTCGGTGATCAGAAATTCCGACAACTTTGTGCGACCGTGTGTATGCAAAACAAGTTTGAGCCAACATCCGTCGGAAAAAATCCATGGATTTTGTTTTCGAAATGTCCGATCAATGTCCGATCGTGTGTACGGGGTAAAAGGGGATAAGAGAGGGGTAAGGGAGGGCGGATGAGAGAGAGAGAGAAAGGGGATGAGAGAGTGGTGAGGGGTAAGCGAGGGAGGATGAGAAATAGAGGGGGATTAGAGAGAGAGGATGCAAATGAGCATGCGTGGAGTAGCCTACCAATAGAGCCTCTTTGAGGTAATTTCAGTTACAATACCATCAGTTGCTACAGTTTTAGAATGATTCCTTCTCATTATTTGCCTATAAATGCAGCAGGTAACCTCAAGGAACCTCTACCATGAAAATTTTTTTTGATAAAGCTGACACTGAAGTTAATTGACAATTATGTATATTCTAGAGCAGTGATGGCGAACCTTGGCACCCCAGATGTTTTGGATGTTTTGGAACTACATTTCCCATGATGCTCAACTACACTGCAGAGTACATGAGCATTATGGGGAATGTAGTTTCAAAACATCTGGGGTGCCAAGGTTCGCATCACTGTTCTAGAGATGCTGCCATAACATGTATTCATTTCGGACATTAACCACTTGCAGACCGCCCACAGTATATATACTGCAGCAGGGCAGCCGCTCTGTGCCAGATTACGTACCTAGTACATTCAAAGTAATGTTTAAAATTAGCGGTCAAGTAATACGGGCAGAGGAGTCCTGTGGATCGCTCGGCGTGGAAGGCAGAAGGAGAGGCAAAGGCTGGAAAGAATGGTGTGTTCTTAAAGAAGGAAAACAACGGGTTGTGGGGGGACTGAAGCACAAAAGAGGTCCTAAGTTTGTCCGAAAGGGAAAGGGAGTGTACCGTGATTGAATTAGAAAGATTCTTACAATCAAAGGGGCGAAGCCACTGGAGATGGCAATGGACAAGGGGTTGCCAAACACAATCAACCCAAAGAGGGGTTTCATGAACCACATGATGCTTAGGCGAATCAGATAATTGTGCAGCCTGATAGTATTTGGAGAATATGGTGGAGACCCAGTCCGCCAAGGAGTCTAGGGAGCAGTAGCATGCAGTTAAATAGACAAGGCTTTGTAATCCCCCAATTATAGTGCAAAATTCAACGTTGGAGTATACACAAAAAATGCGCCGGGGCTGGTACAGGTAAAACTCAAAATAAATAATGTATTTTTGGTAGTATTGTAATTTTCACCACATTGATCATACCAATTCATGAGATTGGAAGGGGGAACCAACGAGAGAAAAGAGATGTTAGGTGAGAGAACATTGGGCGTAATTAAGTCTATACATGTCATCCAAAGTACAAGGGAGCTTTATACCCAGGTACAGGAGCTATTGTGGGGCCCAAGAAAATGGAAAGGTAGCTTGTAAATTTAGCTCCGTCAAAAGAGGCAGGGATACATTGAGAGCTCGGGATTTCTGTGGGTTAACTGTCAGGCCAGATATTTGTCAGGCCAGGGGACATTTGCCTTCGGGTGCCTCTGCATATGCTGCCACATTGCCCCAGCTTCCCTATTGTCTAAGTAAGCAGTGTCTTTGTACCCTTCTCAGAATTTAAATTGAATGTATACAATATTAAAGATAATAATTCCCATGTCTTGAAATATGTATCAACAACATTAAGGATGGTTTGAATTTGTAATTACAATTGCAATCTATTTTACTAGATGCTTATAACTGGCTCCTTCTGAAGAAGCAGCTTTTGCTGCAAAACTTGTAAAGGACATTTGCCAAGACGCATAATACTTCACACCCCACCTCAACCTTGGGGGTAATTTTCATCCTATTGTCTGTACAATTGTTTGAAGCAGCATGTAAGGCTGTAACTATCAACTGTATTAATTATGTCAATGTGGTTTTGTTCCACCATGTTTTTATATTCTATATACTATTAAACAATTTTTATACAAACTATACATACTTTTGTCTATGTCCTTGAGGTACCGAGATAGTCCAAACCCTTTTCTCACTTTCCAGGGGCACTTCTGAGGTGACCCCAGGCACCCATTTACAGGCCAGATATTGTTGCAAACCTGTCTAACATTTGGAGAAGGGTGGGCAGTGAAGTCAGCAGGGAACTCAGGAAAAGAAGGATGTCATCAGTGAAAATGCATAGTTTATGCTGAACGCCCCCCAACTCAACCCCTGGATATTAGGATTAAGACAGATCAAAAGGCTCAATGGTTAGGGCAAACGGGGGGGGGGGGGGGGGGTCAGCCTTGTCTTGTGCCTCGGGCTATGTGGAACGTGTCAGAGTGGTAACCGACACAACTCACATAGGCGTGAGAGATATGATAAAGAGACATGACCCAACTCATCCCCTGAAGCCACCAGAAAGACCACCATTGATGCTTACTCTTTAAAGCGCTACTGGACCTGTATACGGGTCTATATTTGAGATGAGCGTGCATGCTGGCAGGTGGTAGAGCACAGTTACACTGTTTGATTAGAAGAACCACGGGTGCTGCTTGTGAAAAGTCACATGCTATTTGGGACTATTATTCATTTGCCCTCTATAAGATTTATTGGGGCATGAGTTTATTGAATTGAATCACTCATTGCTTATATATTTACTTTGGATGGTGCACTTCTATACTGCATTTGTTTATGTTTTCATACTGTCATATATATGTGTTTTTTATTTGCTATTTAATTTGTTATAGTTAATGCATCACATTTATCACTTCACAAGGTGTTTTACATCTCTGAAGGGTGTTTACATTAAATGTGCATTTATATTTTCTTCTTCACAATTTTTGTTAATATGCTGTGATTCACTCTTTTTTGTATATTATTTGATTTAGTGGGGTTAGCACCTGACTCTGGCGTTTATTTTTGTTTTTTAGTTTTTCAGTGAATTGTGTATACACGCTATATATGCTTATAGCGTGTTGGTTTTTATACACATTTATCTGCTAGTAGTTGGGCTAGCCCCTCTGTAAGGCATTTATTATTACTGTATATTACTTTTTTTCTGGGTGGGTGAGCAGTGCAGCATAATTTTTTCATTTAATGTATTTTATATTTGCTGTGGGAACACATTAGGATGCCTGCAGCACCTCCTGGATATTGTTGTTGAGTTGGCAGCACATGAGACCTCTTTATTCACTATTTAAATTTAAGTGTCTAATACAGTGATCTCCAGCTTCCAGAGGGATCCCAAAAGTATGGTGTATGCATATTTACTGTACATTTGTCCAAGCTGGACCAATGTGACTATGTAAAAATATTCATACTTGGAATTCTTCTTTAAATAAGTGAACATTCAGTCTATTGCTTTAGTAAACCAACTCATCTGTGTTTATTGTAATCATATGTCAGAGTGCCTTATAAATAAGTGAACATTCAGTCTATTATACTAATGAGACCTGACACAACCTGATTATAGCAGTGGCAAGCCTCCATCCCTAATGTGTGTTAAACAACAGAAAAGAGAAAGGAATGGGTCTTTGTATGAGGCATGTCACTGAATGGATACCTTATTCATATCATTCATAGAATTATTTATTAATTACAAATCACGTTGTAAAAAGTGTCAATCTGTGATACAGGACACGGACTCATGCCAATCATCAGGAGTAAAATGCTCTGAAATTAAATCAGTGATATCTATAAATATAGGATACCCTTTAAACGGAGAACAATCTCTCAAAATAAAGGTCTATAACCTACAATGTGGCCCAGTGGTGACGCCCAGCCTATGTCCAAGGGAAGACAGCGGACAGGGTTGATGATCTCCTCCTCCACCTCCTGGATATTCTTGTTGAGTTGGCAGTGCATGAGACCTTTTTATTCTCTATTTAAGTGTCTAATACAGTGATCTCCAGCCTCCAGAGGGATCCCAAAAGTATAGTGTATGCATATTTACTGTACATTGGTCCAAGCTGGACCAATGTGACTATGTAAAAATATTCATACTTGGAATTCTTCTTTAAATAAGTGAACATTCAGTCTATTGCTTTAGTAAACCAACTCATCTGTGTTTATTGTAATCACATGTCAGAGTGCCTAATGCCGCGTACACACGGTCAGACTTTTCGACCGGACTTGTCTGACGGACGCCAACGGACCAAATCCGGCGAACAATCTGATCGTGTGTGGGCTTCACTGGACCTTCAGTAAACTTTTCCAGTCGCAAATCTGACGGACTTTAGATTTGGAACATGCTTCAAATCTTTACGTCGTAACTCCGCCGGACCCAGAAATCCGCTCGTCTGTATGCTAGTCCGACGGACAAAAACCGACGCTAGGGCAGCTATTGGCTACTGGCTATCAACTTCCTTATTTTAGTCCGGTGTACGTTATCACATACGAATCCATTGGACTTTGGTGTGATCGTGTGTAGGCAAGTCCGGTCGTTAGAAAGTCCGTTGAAAGTCGGCCAAAAGTCCGCCAAAAGTCCATCGAAAGTCTGTCGAAAGTCTGTCGAAAGTCTGTTGGACGGGCTGTCGGACTTTTGTAGCTGAAAAGTCCGACCGTGTGTACGTGGCATAAGGCTTCATTCACACTTGTACGACTCCAAAGTTGTGCTGACTGGGGAGTGCAACTTTGATGCAACTTTGACAAGTGGCGGCCGCTCATAAGGGGGCCTAATCCATGCGCCCGGCCCCCATCTACATGCAGGGTGCCGGATGCATGGCTTTCAATGGGGTTTTTTTTTAAGCACATGATTAGAGCCTGAGGCTCTGATTGGCTTCAAAAAGGGTGGGCTCAGGCGCAGAGCACTGCGCCCCTAACCCACCTACTTGTGTGACATTAGTGAATTAATATTCACTAATTTCTTCCTGCTTCTCCTCCCGGGAGTCCTAGGAGCCAATTGGCCGGGAGTCCTAAGACCCGATTGGTCGGGAGGAGAAGCGACTGCTGTGACTCTGGAGGAGACTCGTTGAAGCTGCAACCTGGATGGGGCTAGTTAGCGGGCGGCCTGGCGCCCTCCCCAAAAAATTGAGTACCAGCCGTCACTGACTTTGATGCAACTTTATCGCAGCTTTGGATGGATGAGACTTGGATACAACTTTGGTCTTGTTCAGTGATAATAGACAACTGTTGCACAACTTGTATAACATTCAGGTATGACTTGTATGCAACCTTTGAGGGTTACTGTTGAAGTCTATGCCCCCCAAGTTGCATGAAAGTCGGACCAAAGTAGTGCATGAACTACTTTGAAGTCGCTGTAACTTTTAGTCGCACATATATGAATGCAAAAGTGAAGGAAAAGTGGGACTTTGAATGAGATGGATGACTTTGTGGAGGCAAAGTTGAAAAAATTTTATTAATGAAGAATGTTATAGAGAATATGGCAATATTATAACCACATATACATTCAGTACAATAATTCATATAGGCTCCACCCACACATAACTTGCATGAGTATGATATTTTTAAAACAGTTCAATGATACATTGCATGGGGTTGTTAAGTAGAGCCTTGAAATAAAGGACATCAACGCCAATAGAGCTGCATTTGTCTCATGTATGTTTACTTCAGAATATGCATTGTACATACAGCGGATCACATCTTCCAAGGGAATGTGATACAGAATACAAGTTGATACAGCCTTTTATAGAAAATCATAACATTGCAGTCTATGGTGGGCACAAACTCAAAGTTACACATCACAAGTACGCATTTTACTAAGTATTTCAACATAACTTTTGGCCAGCTTGTTGGGTCATCTTGACCTGGCTGATTTATAGGTGACAAGTTATTTTGATAAAAAGGGAAGAATAATTATTTCAAGGGATTTAATTTGACTTTTAAACAGGGACTTTCCGTATCAACATCTTTCCATATCAACATCTTTTCCAAGAATTGTGTCATGTCATTAGCAGAACATTTCATGTCAACTGGAGGCCAACCAAGACAGCCACATGTGTTGCAATACCAAAAGAATTCAGAAACATTTTACTCAAAATAATAAGAAATACATTTTGATGTTGAAGAGTAGGGATGAGCTTCGTGTTCGAGTCGAACCCATGTTCGACTCGAACATCGGCTGTTCGATCGTTCGCCGAATTGCGAACGTTATGGGCCGTTCGCGCTAAATTCGTGTGGCGCGTCACGGCCCATAATTCACTGCGGCATCGCAGTGCATTGCTGGCTGATGATTGGCCAAGCATGCACTATGACCCGCATGCTTGGCCAATCACAGCGCCGTCAGTAGAGAGAGCTGTAATTGGCCAAAGCCAGGGTGGCTTTGGCCAATTATGGCTCAGGGGATTTAGTACACACCCCACACTATATAAGGCCGCCTGCACGGCGGCCCTGTGTAGTGTGTGTTCCGGTGTGCTGAGAGATAGAGAGAGAGAGAGACAGTGTCATTTGATTTGAGTTAGATAGATTAGGCAGAACAGTCAGTCAGTTAGCTGCACTTACAGTGTATTGTGTATATATATGCATCCCAGGTGTTGCATATATATATATACACTGTATTCAGTTTAGCTAGATCCGTTCCTGTTATCTTCTATCTAGACTATTTACATTTAATGCAGTGCGTCCTGCTCACAGTGTTCAGCTAGATCCGTTCCTGCTATTTACATTTAGTGCAGTGCGTCCTGCTCACAGTGTTCAGCTAGATCCGTTCCTGTTATCTTCTAGACTATTTACATTTAGTGCAGTGCGTCCTGCTCACAGTGTTCAGCTAGATCCGTTCCTGCAATTTACATTTAGTGCAGTGCGTCCTGCTCACAGTGTTCAGCTAGATCCGTTCCTGCTATTTACATTTAGTGCAGTGCGTCCTGCTCACAGTGTTCAGCTAGATCCGTTCCTGCTATTTACATTTAGTGCAGTGCGTCCTGCTCACAGTGTTCAGCTAGATCCGTTCCTGCTATTTACATTTAGTGCAGTGCGTCCTGCTCACAGTGTTCAGCTAGATCCGTTCCTGTTATCTTCTAGACTATTTACATTTAGTGCAGTGCGTCCTGCTCACAGTGTTCAGCTAGATCCGTTCCTGCAATTTACATTTAGTGCAGTGCGTCCTGCTCACAGTGTTCAGCTAGATCCGTTCCTGCTATTTACATTTAGTGCAGTGCGTCCTGCTCACAGTGTTCAGCTAGATCCGTTCCTGCTATTTACATTTAGTGCAGTGCGTCCTGCTCACAGTGTTCAGCTAGATCCGTTCCTGCTATTTACATTTAGTGCAGTGCGTCCTGCTCACAGTGTTCAGCTAGATCCGTTCCTGCTATTTACATTTAGTGCAGTGCGTCCTGCGCACAGTGTTCAGCTAGAGCCGTTCCTGCTATTTACATTTAGTGCAGTGCGTCCTGCTCACAGTGTTCAGCTAGATCCGTTCCTGTTATCTTCTAGACTATTTACATTTAGTGCAGTGCGTCCTGCTCACAGTGTTCAGCTAGATCCGTTCCTGCTATTTACATTTAGTGCAGTGCGTCCTGCTCACAGTGTTCAGCTAGATCCGTTCCTGTTATCTTCTAGACTATTTACATTTAGTGCAGTGCGTCCTGCTCACAGTGTTCAGCTAGATCCGTTCCTGTTATCTTCTAGACTATTTACATTTAGTGCAGTGCGTCCTGCTCACAGTGTTCAGCTAGATCCGTTCCTGCTATTTACATTTAGTGCAGTGCGTCCTGCTCACAGTGTTCAGCTAGATCCGTTCCTGTTAAATTCCTACTGACCGGCAGGCTTGTCTGGTTACAGTATATAAAGCTACCTGAAGAAAATTACAGGTGTTCTATTTGATCCTATTAGTACCACGGTCAGGCAGCTAGACTATTTACATTTAGTACAGTGCGTCCTGCTCACAGTGTTCAGCTAGATCCGTTCCTGTTATCTTCCTACTGACAGGCAGGCTTGTCTGGTTACAGTATATAAAGCTACTTGAAGAAAATTACAGGTGTTCTATCCCAGCTTAGTGCAGCTACAGGCCATTAGTATGTCTGGAAGGCCAAGAAGGAGAGGCAGACAGTCACAAGCCAATAAGAGAGGGCAAGCAGGCTCTGTGTCTAGTGCTGGTCGTGGAGACGGTGCATCCTCATCAGCACGTGGCCATGGGACACGCTTGGCCTTTTTTTCGGCAGCTGGCCATGTTGAGCCGCAACATGCGGAAGACTTGGTCGAGTGGATGACCAAGCCGTCCTCATCCTCCTCATCCTCTCTCACCCATGCCCAGGGTGCTTTGTCTGGCAAAGCAGCGGCCTCTTCCCTCAGCTCAATGTCATCAGTGACTCCTTCCCTAGCTCCACCATGTCCTCATGAGGATTCCCTCGAACTGTTTGACCACAGTGTTGGGTACATGCTCCAGGAGGATGCCCAGCGTTTGGAAGGCTCTGATGACGATACTGAGCTCGATGAAGGCAGTAACATGAGCGCGGACAGAGGGGGTGCCCAAGAAGGACAGCAATCTGGCAGTCATGCTCCCCCTGCTGCAGCATACTGCCAGGTTTGCTCCAGTGATGAGGAGGGAGGGGATGATGAGGTCACTGACTCAACGTGGGTGCCTGATAGGAGGGAGGAGGAGGAGGAGGAGGAGGAGGAGGAGGCGGCAGCACATCACCAACGAGGCAGGATGCCCTCCAGGGGCCAGCCTAAGGGCAGCACATTGACTGCATCACACCCCAAAGCTCCACATGTGCAGGGCGCTGCAGTCTCTGCGCGTTATTCAAAAAGTTCTTTGGTGTGGGCCTTTTTTGAGACGAGTGCATCAGATCGCACCGCTGCTATTTGCAACATATGTCTCAAGCGTATCTCGCGTGGCCAAAATATCTCCCGCTTGGGTACCACATGCTTGACCAGACATATGTTGACCTGCCATGCAGTTCGTTGGCAAGCGTATCTAAAAGACCCACACCAAAGAACAAAGAGGATCTCTCCTTGCTCCTCATCAGCTGAGATTTCCAACCCCACTAGACCTTCAGTCCTCTCTGAGACCTGCAGTGAGAGGAATGAAGGTGTAGAATTAGGTGTGTCACAGCCAAGTACTTGTGGGCAATCTGCTTTTGGTACACCGACGTCAGATTGTACCAGGCAAATTTCCCTGCCCCAGCTGCTGCACCGCCGAAAGAAGTTTGCTCCCAGCCATCCACATGCCCAGCGGTTGAATGCTAGCTTGGCAAAATTGCTAGCACTTCAACTGCTGCCTTTTCAGTTGGTAGACTCTGCCCCCTTCCGTGAGTTTGTGGAATGTGCGGTTCCTCAGTGGCAGGTACCCAAACGCCACTTTTTCTCACGGAAGGCGATTCCGGCTCTCTACCGGCATGTGGAAGGCAATGTCCATGCCTCGCTGGACAGGGCAGTCAGCGGTAAGGTGCATATTACCGCTGACTCATGGTCCAGCAGGCATGGACAGGGACGTTACCTAAGTTTCACGGCGCATTGGGTGACTCTGCTGGCAGCTGGGAAGGATGCAGGACAAGGTGCAGTAGTGTTGGAGGTTGTTCCGCCACCACGCCTCCAAAATGCTGATTGTGACACACCTCTCTCCTCCACCCCCTCCTCTTCTTCTTCCTCCATGGCCTCTTCCTCGGAACCAGCGGTGCTCCGTAGGCGTTCAAGGGGCTACGCAAGTACGCAGGCCAAAAGATGCCATGCGGTGCTTGAGCTGGTGTGCTTGGGGGACAGGAGCCACACTGGGGCAGAGGTTCTGTCAGCTCTGCAGGGGCAGGTTCAGAGGTGGTTGACGCCACGCCAACTTAAGGCAGGAATGGTGGTTTGCGACAATGGCACCAACCTCCTCTCTGCCCTCCGACAGGGACAAATGACCCATGTGCCCTGTTTGGCTCACGTCCTTAACTTGGTGGTGCAGCGGTTCTTGGGCAGGTACCCGGGCTTACAGGATGTCCTGAGGCAGGCCAGGAAAGTCTGTGTGCATTTCCGCCGGTCATATAATGCCAGTGCTCGGCTGACGGACCTCCAAAAGGAGTTTAACCTGCCCAAGAACCGCCTAATCTGTGACATGCCCACCAGGTGGAACTCAACGTTGGCCATGCTGCAGCGGCTGCACACGCAGCAGAGGGCCATCAATGAGTACCTGTGCGACTATGGCACCAGGACAGGGTCAGGGGAGCTTGGTTTTTTTTCCCCACGCCAGTGGGCCATGATCAGGGATGCATGCACTGTCCTGTCACCATTCGAGGAGGCCACGAGGATGGTGAGCAGTGACAGTGCATGCATCAGTGACACTGTCCCCCTTGTCCACCTGTTGGAGCACACGCTGCGTGGAATAATGGACAGGGCACTTGAGGCAGAACAGAGGCAGGAAGAGGAGGACTTCCTTAGCTCTCAAGGCCCCCTTTATCCAGACAGTGTTCCTGCGTGCCCGCCGATCACACAGGAAGAGGACGAGGAGGAAGAGGAGGAGGAGGAAGATTGTGTCAGTATGGAGGTGGAGCCTGGCACTCAGCATCAGCAGCAGTCTTTAAGGGATCAGTCCCAAGAAACACATGGACTTGTACGTGGCTGGGAGGAGGTGGCTGCGGACCATGTCGTTCTTAGTGACCCAGAGGACTCCGGACCGAATGCCTCAGCAAACCTACGCTGCATGGCCTCCCTGATCCTGCAAAGCCTGCGTAAGGATCCTCGTATTCGTGGTATCAAGGAGAAGGACCAATACTGGCTGGCAACCCTCCTTGATTCACGTTACAAGGGTAAGGTTGCGGACCTTATCTTGCCATCGCAGAGGGAGCAGAGGATGAAACATCTTCGGGAGGCCTTGCAGAAAGGTCTGTGCAACGCGTTCCCAGAGACTGGGAGGTTACAAACTCCTGTTTCTGGACAACGTGTTGCTGAGGCTTCGGTCAGTCAAAGAAGGAGCGGTGGAGAAGGTGGCCGTCTGACCGATGCGTTCAGACAATTTTTTGGTCCGCAGCCCCAAGGTATGATCGGTTCCAGCAACCATCGCCAGCGTCTGTTTTACATGGTGCAGGAATACCTAGGGGCAAGATCAGACTTGGACACCTTTCCCACCGAAAATCCTCTGGGTTACTGGGTCTTGAGGATGGATCACTGGCCAGAGCTTGCACAGTATGCAATTGAGCTACTGGCCTGTCCTGCATCCAGCGTTCTTTCGGAACGCACATTCAGTGCTGCTGGAGGCGTGGTAACCGATCACAGGGTGCGTCTGTCCACCGACTCGGTCGATCGGCAGACCTTCATAAAAATGAATGAGTCTTGGATCACCACCAGCTACCAAGCACCTGATGCTGATGTAACCGAATAATTTTTTTTGAAATCTCAGATCCCTTCAAAGACTGCCTATGCTGATGCTGAGTGACTATCCCTGAGTAATTATCCTCTTCCTCCTCAATCATCACGCTGATAGCTTGTAAGAACATTTTTGGTTCTGGGCGCCACCACCAGTGCCTAAGGCACAATTTTTCAGCCCCTGTTTAACAGGGGCGTGTAATTACAATTTTTGATGTAATACTTTGCAGCAGGGCTCGTTCCTGCATTCCAACTAGAGTGTCTGTGAGGGGTTGCAGTGTTGTGGCACCAGCACCAGTGCCTAGGGCCCAATTTTTCTGCCCCTGTCTAACAGGGGCGTGTAATTACAATTTTTGATGCAATACTTTGCAGCAGGGCTCGTTCCTGCGTTCCAACTAGAGTGTCTGTGAGGGGTTGCAGTGTTGTGGCACCAGCACCAGTGCCTAAGGCCCAATTTTTCTGCCCCTGTCTAACAGGGGCGTGTAATTACAATTTTTGATGCAATACTTTGCAGCAGGGCTCGTTCCTGCGTTCCAACTAGAGTGTCTGTGAGGGGTTGCAGTGTTGTGGCACCAGCACCAGTGCCTAAGGCCCAATTTTTCTGCCCCTGTCTAACAGGGGCGTGTAATTACAATTTTTGAAGCAATAATTTGCAGCAGGGCTCGTTCCTGCGTTCCAACTAGAGTGTCTGTGAGGGGTTGCAGTGTTGTGGCACCAGCACCAGTGCCTAAGGCCTAATTTTTCAGCTCCTGTTCAACAGGGGCATGTAATTACAATTCTTGATCTAATATTTCACAGCAGGGCCCTGTGAGGGCTTACAGTGTTGTGGCCACAGCAACACCTAAGGCCCAAATTTCTGCTGAGTATATAGGGCAGGACCCTACTTTCAAACATCTAACTTACAAACGACTCCTACTTGCAAACGGAAGGAGACAACAGGAAGTGAGATGAAATCTACCCCTAGGAAGGGAAATTCTCTCCTGTAAGAGTTAATATGGGAAAACAATTTCTCCTTTCCACTGATGCTTTCCAATCCTTGTTCCACAAAAAAACCCAAATTTTCAAAAAACATTTTTCATTGGGACAAAAAAGTGAGGTGAAATCTTCTGAAGAGGAGGAAAGACAGCAAAACAAATGTCACAGGGGTGATAACCCTTCCCTATGTTTTCCAAAAAGCTTAGAAAAGATTTTTTGGCTGGAGCTAAACACGTTAAAAATGTTCAAAATTACAAACAGATTCTACTTAACAACAAACCTACAGTCCCTGTCTTGTTTGCACCGCCTGTATACTGCTGTTCAGAGTATATAGGGCCTGGTGGCCCCACACCTTTCCTTATTTTAATTTGGGTGCGGGGTTCCCCTTAATATCCATACAAGACCCAAAGGGCCTGGTAATGGACTGGGGGGTACCCATGCCGTTTGTCTCACTGATTTTCATCCATATTGCCATGACCCGACATGACATTAAACCCGCAAGCAGTTTTAAATGAGATTTTTTCCTTTAAAAATGACATTTGGTGCAGGGACTGTTCTAAACATGGGAAACACGCGTCACTTTACAGGCATACTATAGACACCCCCCAGGTACGATATTTAAAGGAATATTTCACTTTTTTTTTTGTACTTTAAGCATCATTAAAATCACTGCTCCCGAAAAAACGGCCGTTTTTAAAAGTTTTTTTTGCATTGATACATGTCCCCTGGGGTAGGACCCGGGTCCCCAAACCCTTTTTAGGACAATACCATGCAAATTAGCCTTTAAAATGAGCACTTTTGATTTCGAACGTTCGAGTCCCATAGACGTCAATGGGGTTCTAACGTTCGTGCGAACTTTTGGTCCGTTCGCGGGTTCTGGTGCGAACCGAACCGGGGAGTGTTCAGCTCATCCCTATTGAAGAGGAACTCTAGATACATAGAAAGATATGTCTTGTATATTTCATATCTTCACAGCCCCTCCTGTGTTTAGAATTCTTTCAGTATCCCTTTTAAGCTTCTTCTGTGTCTTTAGGTTGATCTCCAGGTATACGGACCACCATCTCATGAGCAGTTCTGACTCGAGACCTTGAGGGCTCAGATGAAGCAATATTAGTACAAGCACGTGTGGTTATCTTCAAACAACATTTGCATAACATAGGTGCGCATTTAACTATTAAGATTATGAGGACTATAATTCCTACAATATATAGACTACCATGTAAAATACCAGAAAACCATCCCGCAATACCAGAAAACCAGTTGAGAGGATTGAGCCAGGAGAGCCAGCCTTCCCAGCTACCCTCAACCAAAGCAGTTTCGGTATGCTCTTTGTGAAAATTAACCTTCATTTGTTGTACCTTTTCTACATGCGAAATGATAGCATCTTCAGGCTTAGTATCATTTCCAATGTAGTTACAACAAGTAGTTCCCACTATGGTGCATATTCCTCCTTGACTGGCCGTGATCTAGCACCAGCCGGTGCTGCAGAACCTCTTTTTTGATCATCTTTAATTCTGTAGCAAGGGCTATAAAGTTTCTATCATACAAGGCAGTAATGTTATCCATCAGGTCTGCCAAATCAATGATGAAACTGAAAGCCTTTTTAATACAACATCTATTTACCCAAGGAATAGAAAACAATGGTTTAATCTCTCTATCATGTGATTCAATATTTGTAAGGTTATCATCTGACTTAGGATAAGATGTAGGCCTATCAGGATAATTGTCATTTTTTACATTAGTTTCAGAGTCTTCTTCTTCATCTTGTCCTGGGGGTTCATCTTCTCCTGGAACTGACTGACCAGTGAGGTCCCTTTTGCTAAGATGCACAAAGTGTTTTTTAAGAAAGTGTATAGGTATTTTGTGGAGCTGTGTTTTTTGAAAGTCATTATCCTCCATATACCAAGTAGCAGGTATGACTCTACCAAAGTAACAAACCCCCTTAGAATTCAAAGGAACCCAAGTATATGCTTTCTTTCCACATATGAAGTAATAGCCTGGTGGGGCAGCACAAGCTTTATTGAAATTATATCCTTGCAGGCACATCAATAGTTTCATATTGTTCTGCCGGGAATGTTGACGATGTGTTTAGTCATGTAATTCCTGATATCTGTCAGTACTCCACACAGTATCCTTACCATCAAACCAGTACCTGATATCAGCATTATCCATGCATTTGGAGTTCCTAATCAGTCGGGTAGTACTCTGGTAACCCTGGGAAAGCAACTCAGGTGTATAGGTTCGAGTAAACTTAATGCAGATAGCTGGTTTTCTCAATGGGGCATTTGTGAACAGTAGAAGTGAAATGGCTCTGTCAATCATTGTTCTACTGACTTCACCAAAGTGTGCACTGTCCTCTATTTCAGCTAAAGTGCTAGGTATTCCTAACAAAGGTATAGTCTTATGATAAATAGGTGCATGTGTGCATATCCAGCAATTAATGATATTCAGTTTCTTGGCGGCTTGCAGGTACATAGATACAAAAGAGTTATGGAAAGGCTTTGCTAGTTTGACATGATATTCATGTGCGGCTTCCCTCCGTGCTCATAGGTCAGCATCTGAAACTGGTTCAAGTTGTGACATTTCTTCCATTACAGTAGCATTTAAAAGAAAAGTATCTTGGATCTTACCCTTTTCCTTCTTGTATATCCATTCATATGCCATGACTATAATCCATACCACCGCTCCACCGCAGAGGATAACACTCTAGAGCTTCACATTCATCTTAGGCCCTAGGAGATTCATTCTGCAGTCTTCTTGCTCGAGCACGAGTCAGTGGAGGAGACCTGGAAGGTAAAGGTACAGAAAAATTCTTGCCAGTAGCAGACCGGCTTATATTCTCTTTTGGAACTACAGACTTCTTACAGTGTGAACCATGCACCCAATACTTATAGTCTTTCAGCTTCACTGCAGTAGGAGACACAAGAATGACCTAAAATGGTCCTTTCCACTTAGGGGACAAAGTAGTCCTGGGTGTGTGATTTTTTATATACACCCAATCTCCTGACTTTAGTTTGTGAGTTCCTTCACTTGTGTCCACAGGTTGTCCTGCTTTGGCTCTGGAAAAAGTATCAGAAAACACATTTGCCAATTTGCGAACATATTCTATCATGGAATCTTGACCATTTATTAAAGTCACTGTCTCTGGCTGCACAAGGGATGAATGTAGTCTTTTAGGCGGACGCCCAAACAATATTTCAAAAGGTAACAGTCCATGTTTCTCCTTAGGGGTAGTCCTAATGGTCCCCAAGGCTATAGGTTACGCTTCTACCCATGTGCTTTGTCCATTAGCAGTTATTTTGGCTAAATACCTCTTCAGGGTTTGATTGCTGCGTTCCACCATCCCACTAGCCTGAGGTCTGTAAGGAGTGTGCAATTGCTGTTTCATACCCAAAATATTCACTACTTCTGCTATGAGTTTGTTATCAAAATGGGATCCTTGGGATCAATTCCCTCGTTAGACATTTTACTACAGTTCTGGCATCATTTTTCACCGTGGGCCAGGCTTCTGGCCAACTCGAAAATTGATCAATGCAAACCAAAAGATACTTAAATCGACCACAAGGGGGCATATCTGAGAAGTCAATTTGCACAATTTGAAATGGCTCCTCAGTATGTGGAATATGCTTCATGGGAGTGGGCACTGACTTTCCAATGTTATGCATTTGACATATAGAACATTCAATAACCTGTTTAGCAGCATATGCAGGAAAACCTGGAGCCCACCAATCTCTGGCTACCACCCGACACATCCCTCCTGTTGAGACATGGCAAGGCCCATGGCTCAAAGCAAACAAAGAAGGGAACAAAGTCGGAGGAGCAACCAGTCTGTTTTTTAATCTCCATAGACCATCTGCCCCACAAACAGCTCCTTTTGTGGTCCAAGAGGATGTATGAGGCGAGCTTGCCTGCAGGGCTGATAGGATGTCCAGATCCACTTGAAGATCTGTGAGCAGGAATGTTGGAAGCACTGTAATTAGCTCATAAGAATGTATAGCATCTTTAGCATACCTATCAGCCAAAGCATTCCCAAGGGATATATTATCATCTGCTCTGGTATGTGCTTTACATTTAATCACTGCAACTTTAAGAGGCAGCTGGACCGCTTCCAATAGTCTGACAATTAACTCTTTATGCTGTATTGGAGTTCCTGCCACTGTCAGATAACCCCTCTCTTGCCAGAGTTGTGCAAAACTATGCACTATGCCTACAGCATAGACTGAGTCACTATAAATATTTACAATAGCCCCTTCTGCTTGGGATTAATAAATTGCTGGCATAAGGAGCAAATCTAAAGTCTCCCTTTACTTCAAGTATATTTTACTTCCATTTCTTCAGAGGTTAAAACTATAGTTAGTCCTATATTTATTAGTATACATCTGTCTAGCAGACTGCCAGGGGAGTATGGCGATAAAACAAAAGAACATTAATGACACTGACCCTCCATTCTTACCTATAGAGGCTCAGTGACTTTGGCAGTAATGACATCATTACTTACCCCGACCAAAATTACCTGCTGATTCGAAGTGGAAAAATTGGCATCACATATATTTAACTCTTTGAATTGCCTTTATCTATTAAACACAGGATAGATAAACCATTAACTGACACATCAATCATTGGTTCTGTATTTTGTCCCAAATTCAAGACAGCAAGCTCAGGGAAGGAATTAAATTTTCATTAATCAAATCACCACACTCCACTATCTGCTGAACCAGAGCCCCCACTCTTGGGGCATTTCTAAAATACATCTTAGTTCTGCTAGACTTAGCTTGTCTTTCCCTTACAATTTGAACAGCCAAGACCTACACCTCAATACTTTCCATATGCAGTGCTGCTTTTCCCGATACGGGAACTTGTTATACATTCATTATTGTTTATTTTTATCTCTATCCTTATTAATCTCTCAGATTCTGTAGAATTCAAAATTCATTAGTTCTAGCGATGGCTTCTTTATCCATTCTCTAACTTCCTGTAACAATCCTCCCATGAAACTGTCAACCAGACCCTGTCTTGGACAAAGTAGTTTCATCTACTGGGATCCAATCCTTATGCTTTTGAATAGCATCTTTAAATCTATTCTTCTGAACAACATCCATCAATGCTCGCATATCTTGCCCCTTATCAAAAGTGGTTGTTACCCAATCTCATAGATTTCATTCAATCTGCTAATTGTCTCTTCATACTCAACCGGGTCTAGTGGTGGATCTTCCACCTTCATTATCCCTTGATCATATGCTCCCTTATTTCTTACAAATACATTCCATACATCCACATACTTTTCAGGCACAGCACAATCAATCAGAATCCACATATCGGTATATGTAGCTTGTTGCGTTTTCTCTATCCACATCAGCTTTTTATACCATTTCTTTGAACATTTCTCTAAGCTGGGTAGATCAGCAACAATTGCCCTAATTTCATTGGGTTTCCAGGGGACATAAACTTTTCCTATCCTTGCTGTATAATTCCCCCGGGCATCTTCCTCCCCTGGCAAAGCTATCTCTCTCAAGGGCATTTGTCCAAATGGTTCTAATTGGGATCTAAAATATTCTTTTGTCCTCTGTCTATCTTCTGGAGTACGCTGAGGCACTAATCCCAACTGTTTTGCCTGTTGCCTAGTTAGCACAGGTGAGGCAGGATCCCTGGATCCCCCTGCTGGAGGAGTACTAGTATCAGATCTACTTAATTTATTAAATCTTGCCAAGACATCTGCTCTTGCTGGAGTGTACTGCCACAGTTCCTCATCTTTTTCAAACATCATTGTACCATCTACATCATAGAATAGTTCCTCTCTACGGTAATGTGGGGCATAGTGTTTAGAAACAAGTTTACCTATGTGTCTACGCTGTGGGGTTTCTGTCATAATACTTGGAGTGGCCTGCTGATAACCAGATGCTTCTCCTATATCACTAGTTGACTCCCCTCCTGTAGTTTCCACTTGCTGTACCATAGGTGCAGACGCTCCTGACAATTCCCTTCTTATTAAGTCATAAGGGGAAGCCCAAGCATTGAGCATCTCATCCTCATCTTCTACATGTAAAGCAGCTTTTTCTGAGCACATTTTATAGGGGGGGGGGTTTATATCCTTCCTGGATACTTCTTCCCAGGCTGCTAAACATTCAATCCCCCCACAATCAGACATTTTAAAAAACAGGTTAAATAATGCATCAATTGTAGGTGCATCAAGGGACCCTCTGGCGGCCACCATTTAGATGGGTCATCTTATACTCCTTCTTTGTTAGTTTACACCATTTCACATGATTTTTCTGGGCAATTTGGGTCTCCACTCACCATCATTATGATGATAGGAGCACTTGGTTGTAATTTGGCAATACTTAGCCCTGTTGCTTTTTCTATTTTTAATAACTTTTTTGCCCTATCTTTTGTTAACCCAAATTTATTCATGACAGGTAAAACATTTTTTTCAAGCAAATTTTCCATATTTATCACAATTTATCATTACTCTCTTCAGAAATGACAATAATTTGGAACTCAGGGACTGAGAGCTCCACCGTTTATCGTTATGGCTGTGTACCAGCAGCCCAGTACAATAATCTGAGATATCTCACTCGTTCTACTCTCAGAGGACCTCTCCTTTCTGAGTGGCAATAGGCTAGTCCCTATCTAGACTCCCTACTCCAGAGAACATATAGCAGGTCACTCACCCATTTGTGGCTATCCGCTGAAGGCAAATCTATCCGCCTTAGGACCACAAATGTTCAAAAAATCATACATACAAAAAATTCAACACCACCAACTTCTACTCACTCTTTAGAAATTGTGGTACCTGCACTTATACATCCCTTTACAAAATATATATACATTGTCATTTCTGGGGATAAGGAGAAAAGGCAAGCGCTTAAAATGATCATTCCTTAGCATGCTTAAATTGTAATAGGTACCTTTAACATTCTCAGTAATCATGCAGAGACAGAATGCAGGCAAAATCAAATAGGAAACGTGTTTACCTTCTGTGGCTGCACTCCCCCAACCGTCCCCTCAACACCGCACAGAAAAGACAGTTCATATCATGAGAAATATAAATTTTTCTCACCTGAGGCCTCTTTGCTGCTGTCCGTCCTGGTGCGGGTGGAGAGCTGGTGGTGGAGATGCAGACAAGAAGACACAAATAGGGGTCACCAAATGTTAAGTAGAGCCTTGAAATAAAGGACATCAACGCCAATAGAGCTGCATTCGTCTCATGTATGTTTACTTCAGAATATGCACTGTACATACAGCGGATCACATCTTCCAAAGGAATGTGATACAGAATACAAGTTGATACAGCCTTTTATAGAAAATCATAACATTGTAGTCTATGGCGGGCACAAACTCAAAGTTACACATCTCAAGTACGCATTTTACTAAGTATTTCAACATAACTTTTGGCCAGCTTTTTGGGTCATCTTGACCTGGCTGATTTATAGGTGACAAGTTATTTTGATAAAAAGGGAAGAATAATTATTTCAAGGGATTTAATTTGACTTTTAAACAGGGACTTTCAGTATCAACATCTTTCCATATCAACATCTTTTCCAAGAATTGTGTCATGTCATTGGCAGAATATTTCATGTCAACTGGAGGCCAACCAAGACAGCAACATGTGTTGCAATACCAAAAGAATTCTGAAACATTTTACTCAAAATAATAAGAAATACATTTTGATGTTGAAAAGGAACTCTAGATACATAGTAAGATATGGCTTGTATATTTCATATCTTCACAGGTAAATTTGTATATATACATGTGACATATAGACAGCACCAGCAACAGGAGTATGGATGTAGGAAATAAAACCATGATAGATGAATAAATAAATGTCAGAATTAATAATCTACTGCAGACCAAGATTCAATGTGTCCATTACGGACACAGGTCAGCATCATCATTGATGTACAGGCACAGTGCACTTTTATACTTGCTTCATTACAATTGTATTCTGGTACGCATATTCTGTTAGGGGGGCATCTTTGATGTAATAACATTTTTAAAACGGTATCACACTATGTGGACATTTCATTCCTCCCATATGGCTTATTTGGAGCGCCAGACTGCGTGACTGACACCTGGTGGACGCATTCGTTGGAGCGCTGGAGAAGTCTTATCAAGGCGTGTTAATGCTGTACTTCTGGTGAGTGCATCCCCATAGGGAAAGTTTTCCCTCACATGGTGAAATATATGGTGGAAGTTCCCTGTACAGAACACTGCGAAAGTCACAGCTAACCTCCTCCGCTGCCTATGTTGTCTCATATATAGACTGTATATGTTAGCTTGTCCTTCTGGAACAGTTGGGACATGAAGCGCTGCTGCAATATTTAAAGAGACTTTTTACCTTGAGACTTTTTTTATTATTGCATTTCATATTTATGGTTTTATCTTAAAGTAGCTGCTTTTTTAGTGCTATTACACAACTTTTATTATTATATTGTTACCACTGGAATTCCTCGCCCAGGGTGCAGAGTGATGTTTTGTTAGGCGGGCACATTTTTTACAGAAACATCTCTTTTCACATTATCCATATACTATAATAAATATATCATGCATCCGTTGCTGTTCAGTAAACCAGTTTAGATCAATCAAACAGTATTTTGGTGCCACATTACATTTACATCTATCTGCTAATTAAGAGAGGCCAATGAGCAATTTATTTCTCACTAACATAGCTGCACACACACTGCAAACTGTCACTGGTACTCAATGGTATTCAATATTTTTCACGGATGCTTGTGTGTTATTGTGAAAAGGTACAATAACGTTAAACCAAAACTTGTCACAATAAAAGATGAAAATTCTGTAAAACTACTGTGTATAGTTTTCTTCCTTTTTTTTCTTCCTCTCAACTACTGGAATAAACTTTAATTTATAAAACTGTGAGTCCCTGTCTCAGAATGAGAACAACTTGTACAGAAGTCCATTCCCACTTGTACAGAATAACACATCTCAGTACAAACCTTGCACCTCTTGAAACCAGTCATGTTTGATGTGATTATGATCAATGATGCCTTGTTCCACTTTGTTGCTTTATTGGAGTTGAAGTCATTTTTTTTCTTTTCAAATTTCCTAGTATTCATTCATTTCCCATGGTACATGCTGTCAATGTTCATGATATGAAATCAACAGAGATCTGTCAGTCCCCTGCAAAGTGTACAAACAGCTTGTTCACATTTAAAAACATCTTTCCCAGACACAGGACATGTAATGGCTTATAATTGCCTTGTTGAGAAGGTTGACAGAAGCTATAACAATATTCTGCTGCCTGGGTTGTGAAAATCAACCTGCTTAACAGCCTAAGAACCAGTGATGATTAACCTTATGTGCCTGTGAAGGAAAAAGTATTTTACTTTTGGGTGATAAAAATTATTTACAAAGAATATTCTAACAGCATACAAAGTTAAATGTTTAATTTAAGTATTGTGTTACATTTGCATAATCTTATAGCATTTTGTAAAATATTAGGTATGTTCTTTTTAGGTTATAAAGAGAGCATTTCAGCAATAGATGTTAATTCTCCCATTTTAGCAGTTACCATTTCATAGACTGGTAGTTTTATGGAGAATATTACTCGTAATTATTTCATTATTCCTATATCAAAATGCATCTGACAATGTCATATGCCAAATGTTAGCAGGTTACAGTCTTAACTAGGACTGCATAGAGGTTAAAAAGCAGATCTGACATATAATGAGTTCTCTTGCCTTTGCATTGTCACAGCAACAAATATTCTTACTGGAATGGAATGTTATATAGGTGTGCAGTGCAGCCCTTCAAAGGTCTTATTTACTTTCTGACCTAGGTGGCATTAAAGATTTGGTAGCCCCTGTCTGGTAATGGTACAATAGTAAATCTTCTGTGACCACAAAAGGGCTTCAGTCAAGGTTCATCTAAATTTAGATACCACAGGCTAATTCATTGAAAAGCATTGCTAAAACTTGTCATTGTTGTTACAGAGCAAGTCAACAGTTAGCAAGGTAGAACTGGGCACAGTTAAAAACAGGGCTTTTTTTCAGTGGGAACACGGGGCAATGCAGTTCTGGCACCTCCAGCGCTTAATGTATGTAATGGCAAGAGGTGCTGAAGTGTGCTAGATGGTCTATTGATGCCAGCTATTGATGCCAGCTGCTGGGGAATCTATTGTTGCTGGGGTAGTCTATTGTTACTGGTGGGGGATCTATTAATGCTTGGGGGGGTCAGTTTTTGCTGGGAGGAATCTACTGTTGGGAGAGAGGTCTATTGTTGCTGGCTGCTGGTAGATCTGTTGTTTCTGGTGGACAAATCCCTTTCGGGGTGTATGCATTTTCTTGTTATCATTTTCAAATAACTTAGCATTACAAAATGATACTTGGCGCTGTATTCTCTAAAAGGGGCGGTATGCGAGATGGGTAGGGGGTGGGACCAAAGGATAGGGCTCAGAGGTGGTGTTGGAAGGCAACATGGTGGAGGTCAGAGAGAAGAGGTGACCCAGAAGGAGAGAGTACCTGCATCTATTCTCAGTGAAAAAAGTCCTGGTTAAAACATATCCTGTCACCATGTAAGAATACAGTTTGTTGAAGCATGTAAGCAATGATGTCATGACAGTTGTTATTCAGAACCTTTTGGTCCAAAGGTTCAGCATATTTCCACAGTCCTGAATAGTTGTTGTCCAGATTACAGCTTCAGAAGTGCCAAAGGACACAGTCCAGGACACACACAAGAGTTGAGGAGTGTGTTTTAGGAGTTTAGGCAATATGAAGTTGGTACGAAGTTTGGGGATTAATGGTGGGAAAATGCTGTTCTAGAGTCATGAAGTGGGGTTTGAGGGTGTCTTGGAAATGTATCCTTTAATATCCTGCAAGCTAATATATACAGGAATGGCATTTAAGCTGTAGTCATTTATGCTATGAGAAATGGTTTGCTTTGGTACTAAGAATTACAGGGTTAAAGAAATTTTGCGAAAAAAAAACATTCAGAGTCATTGCTAAAATCCTAAAAGGCCAAGGACACCCTGCATACCTAGATTGTTTTGGTGTGGTGCTTGAAACATATGTTGAAAAACAAATGGGTGTCTTTTGTACCCCTCCCACTCCCATCTTCTTCTTTACTATCTTTTACCTTTGTGGTCTTTTTTCCCCTAGCCGCTGAACTCAGAACTGAGCCAATAGTACTCTGGCCCACTGGTAATAGGGATCCCAGGCCTAGGAAAAAAGAAAGACAATGAAAAAAACACCTTATGTCGCACACACACGATCGGATTTTCTGACAACAAAATCCATGTTTTTTTCCCAACAGATGTTGGCTCAAACTTGTCTTGCATACACACGGTCACACAAATGTTGTCGGAACTTCCTAACATCAAGAACGCAGGGAAGTACAACACATACGACGGCACTATAAAAGGGAAGTTCAGTAGTCAGTGCGCCACCCTTTGGGCTCCTTCTGCTATTCTCGTGTTTATCTTGTGTTAGTAGAAGTTTCGTGAGAGACGATTCACGCTTTTCAGAATCGTGCTTTTCAGATCGTTACTGCTCTTCAGTTTGTGCTTGTCGGTTCGTATCTTGTTTTCAGTGCTTGCCCCCCCAAAGCGCACGCGAGGACCGTATAAAATATATGGAGTACATGGCGGGTAGGGGGGCCATTGATATGCCAGAAAATGTTTAATAAACATTTTAAAAATCTTTTTTTTTAGTTAAACTGAAATAACATTTCCTTTGATTTACTGCTTGTGTTTCTTTTAGCTGTCTCCTAGGTTATCCAATGCGCTTTTTTTGGCCATTTTCTTCAATAGTGCAAACGTAAATTATTTAATACACGAGGTGACAATCTCTTCTTCAGCGAAATATTATTACGTTGTGGGTCTGCTACACACACACCTTGTTTTTGTTGTTAATGTATGTAATACATTACGGATAAAAATATACATCATTTTCCTTGTCAAAAGAAGTTTATTGAGTATACAATGTTATAAAGATACATAAAGTAAGTTTACAAGAATCTATAAAGTTAGCTCATTATTTTACAGTAGGGTTTATATAGGTAAATATCATGAAATTTCAAATATTAAACATTGGGTTCACGTAAACCTAAATTAAAGATATATATATATCATTTCCTTAGTTACTTTTGTAGGTATTTAAATGATTTATACCTACTATACATATTGTTTACAAGTAGAGTGTATATAGGTCAAATAAATTCTGATAATGAGCTTTAATCGTAAGGTGGAGAAAAGGAAAGAGAAAGAAGAAAAAGGGTTGAAAGGTAGAGGTATGGTCCACAAGGTTGTCCCGCTTGTCAGTTTATTATTCTTTTTAGTTCTCTTTGAAGCCTTAGAATGGGTGTCTTTGTAAGTCATTTAATCTGTTACCATGGCAACAGGACAGAGTCATTGAAGTTTGACAGGAACTGTTTTATCCAAGGATGCCAAAGTTTTTCAAATTTTGGAATTTGATTTTGATCGATGGCTACCATCTTAGCATGGGACATTGTATTATTCATTCTGTGAATTGTTTCTGCTAGTACCAATGTAGGAGATTTCCATGCCTTGGCCACTGTTTGTTTTGCAGCCGTTATTAGTTGGATCATAAGTTTGAATTGAGAGAGTGTTAACCATTCCGGTTTTAGATTAAGTAAAGTTAAATATGGATCTGGTTGTATTATTTTTTTAAATATTTTAGATGCAATCACGAAGACTTCCTTCCAGAAGGTTTGGATTACTGGGCACGTCCACCATATGTGTAAATATGTGCCTATTTCTGGGCATCCTCGAAAACAAAGAGCTGAGGTATTAGGTGAATATTTTGCCACTCTAGCGGGTACAAGGTACCAGCGAGTTAGGACTTTATAATTTGTCTCCAGTGCTAAGATGTTGGGTGAAGATGACTTAGATGTGAGCCATATGTTAGACCAGTCCGTGTCTTCTAAAGTTCGTCCCAGGTCCTCCTCCCACCTCTGAACGTAAGAGGGTCTATTAAGATTTGCTACTCCATATAATTGATTATAAAGTGATGAAATTGTACCTTTAGCAAATGGATCTTTTGTACAGATTGATTCAAAAATGGATAATTGGGATAATGGCGTATCCCCCTTTAGGAATGGTGTATAGAAATTTTTGATTTGGAGATATCTAAATATCTCAGAGTTTGGTAGATCATATTTTTCTCTAAGCGATGGGAATGAAAGGAATGATTTAGATGCTATGAAGTCATTTAGTGTCTGAATGCCTGATGTTGTCCAAGCTTTAAAAGAATTTGGGTAGATCCATGCCTGATAAAAGGCCGGATTTCTGATAAAAGAAAGGAGAGGATTGTGTGGAGATTGTAACTGATATTTGGTTTTTAGTTTATCCCAGAGAGATAAGAAGTGTTTAGTTATGGGATTATGAATTTTAAAGCGGTCTTTAGGATCAAGCCATAATAAATTTGATATTAATAGAGGGTCATTTTCTGAAGCCTCTATAAATACCCATAATGGGATTTCCTGTTTTGCATGGTATTTGGACAGACTGGCCAAATGTGCTGCTCTGTAGTAGTTAGTAAAATTAGGGTATCCCAGTCCTCCTTTATTTTTGGGAAGATGTAGTGTGTGTATAGGTATACGTGGTTTAGAAGAGCCCCATATAAACGAAGTTGCTCTTTTTTGTACTATTCTCAAAAAATAGGAAGGAATTGGAATAGGGAGGACTCTGAATAGATAAAGCAATTTGGGTAGAATAGTCATTTTGATTGCATTAATCTTCCCTATCCAGGATAAAGGAAGTTGCGACCATTGTTTTATTAGATTTGTGATCTGTCTTAATACAGGAGGATAATTGGTTGAGAATAAGTCAGAATGAGATGCTGTTAAATGAATTCCAAGATATGGGATTGATTTTTCTGCCCATGTGAATGGGAGTGCAGCCCTAGCCGGGATCAATTCCATGTTTGTGAGTGAAATATTAAGCACTAGGCATTTCTTAGGATTAATCATAAGGCCGGATAGGGCTGCAAATCCATCAAGAGCTGGTATTAAGTTAGGACCAGAGACCTGTGGTGATGATAGAAAAAGTAATATATCGTCTGCAAATATACATAATTTGTGTGTAATACCTCCTACTTCAATGCCAGTTATAGTTTGGTTTGTTCTGATGTATTGGGCCATGGGTTCGAGTATAAGGGCAAATAATAAGGGAGATAATGGGCAACCCTGTCGGGTACCTCTTTCGATATTAAAGGCTTCAGATTTGTATCCAGCATATTTTATATAGGCTTTGGGTTTATTATATAATGCTTTGATCCATGTTAAAAAGTGGGGTCCAAAACCCCATTTTTGTAATGAATATTGCATATATTGCCAAGATACTGTGTCAAATGCCCTCTTAATATCGAGAGATAGAAAACATAAAGGGATTTTCCGTTTTTTAGCAATATGTGCCAATAACACTGCCCTGCGTATATTATCGCCTGCCTGTCTATTTGGCATGAAGCCTACTTGATCTATATGTATTAATTTTCCTATAATGCTATTGAGGCGTTTTGCTATTATTTTTGCTAATAATTTAATATCGAGGTTTAACAGAGAGATAGGCCGATAATTCACACAGGAAGTATCATCAGAAAGGGGTTTTGGGATCATACAAACAATTGCCATTAGTGTTTCTTGCCGAAAAGAATGTCCATCTAGAAGTTTGTTAAAAGTTTCAGTGAGAATGGGAGAGAGTATTTCTGAGAATGTTTTATAGTATAAAGCCGAGTAGCCGTCTGGGCCTGGTCTTTAGTTTTAGGTCTTTTATGGCGTTAGCAACTTCATCTATAGTTATAGGCTCATCCAAACTGCTTTTTTGATTCTGAGATAACTCAGGTAAGGTTATTTTTGAGAAGAAGGATTCAGCCTCTGTAGGATTAAATTCATTGTTTGTCTTGTATAAAGTTGCGAGATGTGAGTGAAATTTATGGACTATTTTAACTGGATTACAAGTGTAAACATTTTTTGATAATTTCAAACGTATTGGTTTGAAAGATTTGTTAGTTGAATTTAATGCCCGAGCCAAAT
This sequence comes from Aquarana catesbeiana, assembly GCF_042186555.1. Taxonomy (NCBI): domain Eukaryota; kingdom Metazoa; phylum Chordata; class Amphibia; order Anura; family Ranidae; genus Aquarana; species Aquarana catesbeiana. The sequence continues at coordinate 460,091,411 of NC_133324.1, read as the reverse complement.
ATGTACCTGGTTTGTTTGTATTCATGTAGAAATTGTGTTTGGAGCGTTTGAGGGATTTATCAACTGACTCAGTGAGAAATAGATCGTATTCCAATCTAGATTTTTCCAGATGAGATTTTGTACTCTGAGATGGATTATCTTGAAATGATATGTAGGCTGCATTAAAATTGAGTTCTAGTTTTTTGCTAGATTTTTGCGTTCCCGTTTAAATAGTGCCATTTGTCTTTGTATTGTACCACGCAAGACAGGCTTATGAGCTTCCCACAGTGTTATTGGGGAGATGTCTGTTGTATTATTAATTGATATGTATTCCTTTAAAGCTTGTTCAATGGCCATCTGATGTAGTGGGTGTTTGAGCATTATGTCCGGTAAGTACCACGTTGGGTCATGCGCTTTTGTTATGGCTGAGGCTATAGTAGTGTATACTGCATTATGGTCAGACCACGGAATCGGAATTATATCTGATGCAATAATTTCTGATATCATTCCTATTGTTAGAAAAATATGATCTATTCTGGTGAAGGTTTGATGAGGGTGCGAGAAATAAGTGAATTTCTTTTTCATTGGGTTACTTTCTCTCCACGAATCTACCAGATTGTATTTGGAAAGAAGTTGAGAAAAAGGTAATCTAGAGGTTATTTTGGATGGTGTAAAAGGTGATTTATCTAGAAATGGGAGAAGGACCTGGTTTGAATCCCCACACATTATCACTGTTCCTATTTTGTGTGTATTAATCACTTGTAATATATGTGAGAGGAATGGTGTAGGTTGTTTGTTAGGAGCGTAGTAGGAAATCACTGTGATTGCTGTATCCATTATATAACCCATGAGTATCAGGTATCTACCTTCTGGGTCTTTAATTTCTGATGATAAGGTGAATGGTGTGGATCGGTGAAATGCAATTAGAGTTCCCCTTTGCTTGGTACAGGCAGAAGCTGTGTAAATTTGTTGATAAAAAGGAGAAATATATATTGGAGTAGAATCTTTGGTGAAGTGTGTTTCTTGGAGGCATACTATGTGAGCCTTCTTGTTATGGAAAGTATGGAAGGCTTTGGTCCTTTTTTGAGGGACATTTATTCCCTGAACATTCAGGGAAAGTATATTCAGTGGTGCCATGGCAATAGATCAAATAGTTTTGACTTACTTTTTGTTATGCAGAGCTGACTGCGCAGATCAACCTGTGTGGACTGAAGAGATGAATAGATAGAAAAGAAACCAGTGAATTCTGGAGTAAAGAGTAAACAAAAAACATATGAGATTAGATGATACATTGTATAAATTATTTTTTGCAAGTAATCACAATTTACCCGTGAAAGAGAATAAATATCTCTCTCAGGGGAATAAGTGCCTTCGTCACACTCCCACATAATATGGTTGGGAGAATGAGGAGGGCTAATGGGGGTACACGGATCTTCCGCTTACAGGAGAGAAGTGCTATGTCAAAAGACATCAAAATGATGTTTCATTAATTGGAGTGCAGAATATAGTTTTTGTTGAAATTATTTATTCCAGGGTGGTTGTATATGGTTAGTCTTGCCCTAGGCTAAATAATTCAGTTAGAAAGGTACTGTTAATAACTTTGGTATTGATGAAGATAGTTTGAATTATTTTGGGATTTTAACCCTTTTAGAGTAAACAATTACATATTTTATTCATATGTAACTGTTTAGATATGTTAACTCATAAAATTGAGGTTGTATTGCTTCAGATTAGAATAAACAAAAACATAATTCTAGGAACTAGTTAGGTAATAATATATTTGTTTTAAGAAAAGAAAGAAAAAGCTTCCATTACTTCTGGATTATTGAACATATTTGTCCTAAAAAGTAATAAATCTATTGTTATTACCTGATAATATATAACTGAACAAGAATTTCCTTATTTCACTTATATATTCTAAGGCTATATGAATCAGAAGTAATAAGAAATATAACTGGAATGTAACATGATCCCACACAGTGTGTGACTATCAGAATGTAGTTACATTCAGTTATAAATACAGGTTTTTTATAGAGAACCATCTCTTAGTATAATAAATGAAGAGATATCAGGAATTAGGATGTCAGTCCATTGAATCTTCTTGGTCCATGGATGATGTGGCATAACGGCCTCTTTTGTGAGAATGATGATTCCCATTTTGTTCTGAAATTTTCTGGGTGCTGCCTGAAGGTGAAGATGATGCCATTCTTCTGCGTGTGGGAGTGTTGCTGCTTGTGGGTTCTGTCAGATTTAATTTTAAAAGGGTTTGTTGTAGTTCATCTGCTGATCTGCTTCTGTAAATTGTACCTTGGTAGTTAAATCTGACTGAAAAGGGGAAGCCCCATTGATACATAATGTTGTGACGTTGCAGTTCCATTAGTTGGGGTTTCATGGATCGTCTTTTAGTAATAGTAAGTTGGGATAGGTCAGCAAAAATTTGATAATTGTGTCCTTGAAAATTAAGTTCCTTTTTTTCTCTTGCAGCAATTAGTATTTGTTCTTTCGTTCTGTAATAATGAAATTTTGTGATTATATCACGTGGGGGTCCATCTTTCTTTTTGGCTGTGAGGGCTCTGTGTACTCTGTCCAGTTCTAAACGTTCAATAGGGATATCTGGCTTTAGTTCTTGTAATAGAGCAGTAATAGTAGATTGCAGGTCTGTCACAGTTTCAGGTATTCCCCTTATGCGCAAGTTTGAACGTCTGGCTCTATTTTCGTAATCTTCGAGCTTAGTTTGAAGTATTAAATTCTCTTTTTTTAATTGTTCCAATTCTGTTATATTTTCTTGGGTTGTAATTTCAATTTCATCCATTTTTATTTCTAAGGCTGCGGTGCGGTTTCCCAGCTCTCTTATTTCTTTGGTTAGGCTTTTTGTTATTTGGTCTGAGGTTTGTTTTAAAGCCTTATGAAGCATCTTTTCAAATTGTAATAATATTACTGGGGATACTGAGGAGGCTTGTGGAGAAGTTTGTGAGAGGATTTGTTCTGTACCTGACTCAAATGGAGAGTCTTGCTGTGACATTTTCTGTCTGTGAGAGCGCCCTGATGCTGTATCTTGTGAGGTGACTGGAGCTGCTTCAGCTGCAGTGAGTGCCTGTGAGCTCTTTGTGAGGTGATTCTTATTTCTGCCACGGTTTCCTCCCAGTACCATATTTCCTGCCCAAACTTTCACAGTTTGTTCCCTGGGGCAAAAAGGTTCAAATGGATACCTTTTGAGCCTGCAGGCTCCGCTTTGTCCTTCTCTTCTCTCCTCAGCGGTGTGGAGCTCTAACAATGCATGTCTGCTCCGCTAGGCTCCGCCTCCTGCCCCCTCAATATACATCATTTTCAGCACCATGAATGAATTTTGGTGAGTCACGAAAATGGCATGATTGTGGCAAATTATAAAGCACTGTGGGAGTTATTTACTAAAGGAAAATCCACTTTGCACTCAAAGTGCACTGCAAAAGTGCATTTGAAACTGCACTGAAAGTGCACTTGTAGTGCAAAGTGGATTTGCCTTTAGTAAATAATCCCCATTTCAGTGTAAACACCAACTTATTCCACAAAATGACATTGAGCATTGAAAAAAGAAGCCACACATTGTTGAGTAGTAGACAGTTGCATTAGTTTTGTCTGAATGCATTTTCGTCCAAATTTCAGGTATTTTCGTTATCGTTTTAACAAACGATAACGAAAGTGCAGAATACGAAAAAGGAAAGATCCAACATAAACAAATGCTTTATTTTCATTTTCGTTGTGACAACAGTTTGATATAGATAGGAGATTCAACATGACGCTGACAATAACAATCTGTGTCTATCGAACCTGTGGTCGAATGTGCCTAACCTTAACTCTATTAGTCCAAGTTTATTCATACAGAGAGAGAAAAGATTTGACATAGAGAGAAAAAGATTCGACATAGAGAGAAAAGATCGCTGCTGGAATTGGGTGGGGGAAGTAAAATAAAAATAATGATGATGATGAATGTTATTGGCCGATTGTAACCAAAGAAGAGGGGCAGTAAAATAGCCAGAACTAAGTACACATGTACAGCCAACTTACTTTCACTTACGATTTGCTAGCAGAGAGAGACACACACACTGAATCATTTCAGAAGACAGTCAATCTTAGCTGGTCCGTTTGTCAGAGAACCTGAATTATTTAGCAATTAAGTATAAGCACAGCAGCAGAACAATAGTGAAACAAGCTACAGTTCAACTTAACTTTTTCAAAATAATCTGCTGATATTGTGTTATGCCCCATACACACGGTCGGACTTTGTTAGGACATTCCGACAAAAAAATCCTAGGATTTTTTCCGACGGATGTTGGCTCAAACTTGTCTTGCATACACACGGTCACACAAAGTTGACGGAAAATCCAATCATTCTAAACGCGGTGACGTAAAACACGTACGTCGGGACTATAAACGGGGCAGTGGCCAATAGCTTTCATCTCTTTATTTATTCTGAGCATGCGTGGCACTTTGTCCGTCGGATTTGTGTACACATGATCGGAATTTCCGACAACGGATTTTGTTGTCGGAAAATTTTATATCCTGCTCTCAAACTTTGTGTGTCGGAAAATCCGATGGAAAATGTGTGATGGAGCCTACACATGGTCGGAATTTCCGACAACAAGGTCCTATCACACATTTTCCGTCGGAAAATCCGACCGTGTGTACGGGGCATAAGTGTTGTGAACTTGATAGTGATACTAGTGTTGCTAGTGTTGTGATAGCCTCAGAGGCTGCCCGTGTTGTGGGGGGGATTTATTATTATAGATTCTATATTATAATGCCATATCTGCGCCCGCCATTGCACTTGGAAATTGAGAAATGAATGTGAAAGTTGGCTAACTGTTGGGGTAGAGTAGACCATTCAACATGAATGACGAAGATTCGACAAAGCAACGAAAAACATACAAACGTTGAAACTTTGGCTTATGGTGTCTGTTGAAAGTTCTAAGAAGATTTGACGGAGCAGCTAAACTGTACGACGCTGCAATCGTACATTTCCGGTCAAATGCATCCGCCCATAGGCTGTACAAAAATTCTAATGTTGGTTGACTAGTAAAATAATTAATAAATATAATTATTACTAGTCATACAACATTAGAATTCTACTACAGCTAGCTTGTAGGCGGAAAATTCGACCGGAAATGTACACGTACGGTTTAGTTGCTTTGACGAATCTTCTTTGAACATTCGACAGACACCATAAGCCTTCAATGACAGATTCGACCTTAATTAATTTGGATTTTCGGACGAATGCAATTTTTAACGAAAAACAAAATAAATAAAAACAAATTTCGGGAGTAACTAAATAAATGTATTTTTCGGACGAAAACGAAATTCCGAAACGAAATATTTCAGTGTGCACATGTCAGTAGAAAACGTTTTACTCTGTGCACATTCACATGTGCGTTAGAAAAGGTTTTTTGAACAAACCAACATATTTTAGTGATAACATATTTGTTTTTGACAGTACAGATAGCCTTTTTTGTGTTAAAACAGGCATGTTTAAAACCATAAAACAATACACAACTCAGGAACTTACAAAGTTCAACTTTGACAAACTGAAGGCAATAGCAGACATGTCCAAACTGTGTTGATATTGCCTTCATCAGATGGGGTGATGTCACCCCTGTGAAAGCCAACATTTGAAGACACAAATTCTGAGTCAAAATGTGGATTTCTCTCCTGATCCCATGCCCAATGTCAACATGTACTAGCTTCCATCATGGGGGATCAATGGATGTGTTTCGGGGGTGCAACCCCTTCCTCTCATCTACTTTAGTTGCGAGGAAGGGGTTGCACCCCCAAAACATGTACCTTGATATCCCGTGATGGCAGATAGCACATGTTGACACACTGTGTGCATGTTCAAAATTTGGCTTTCTAAAAAATATTTAAATGTGTGAAAATAATAAAAATACAAACAAACTAGAAGAATTTTGGGGTGTTTTAGATTCTGCCTAAAACATCAATGATATTTTTGAGTCTTTTTTCCACATCATTGATGTCTTACTTGATCTTCTGTAAATCACGATTGCACACCATGATCTCCCCGATGAGGACGTGTGCACTTGCACTTGTGAAATGAGATTCTTCTTCCACAACATCCACATCACCTAAAATAAAAAACACACCATGTATTATAAATATGCAGGGTTCCATCCCACGTCCTTCGCTAACAATATCCCCGAAACAGCAGTCCCAGCAGTCCAGGATAGGATAACGTCGTTGCAATCCAATTTTCAGAGAATTCAAGACACACTACACAAAACCCAGGAGGACTACAAGAAACAGTACGACCGGGGCAGAAAGGCAAACCCAAGATTCGACGTAGGAGACGAGGTCTGGCTGTCCACCGTTAATCTGAGATTACCTCTGCCATCTCGAAAACTCGGGCCTAAATTCATTGGGCCTTTTCAAGTCAGGAGGATCATCAACCCTGTGGCTGTGGAGTTGACACTTCCCAAGACATACCGGATTCACCCCGTTTTTCATGTGTCACTATTGAAGCCTGTGGTGCCCAGCCCCTTTCCGGGAAGAAAAGAACCTCCTCCTCCGCCAGTCAGAATCGATGGCGAGAATGAATTCGAAGTGGAATCCATTCTTGGTTGTAGAAAGAGGGGCAGGCAGCTACAATACCTGATTCAATGGAAGGGGTATCCCCCCGAAGATAACTCCTGGGAGCCCGCCCGGAATCTGCATGCCCCACAGTTAATTCAAACGTTTCATCAAGATCATCCGGAATTGATGGCCAGCCTTGGTGTCCAGTGTCCGCCCTTAGGAGGGGGGCACTGTCAGGAGCCAGGGAGCGCCTCCGCTCGCCGGGCTCTGGTGTGCATGCGCACGGGACGAGCGCTTCGCCGCACACCCGTCCGCGGCCTGATGGTGCGGCGCGCGCGGGTGCACGGCGGTCCCCGTGTGCGCGCCGTAGCCCGTGCGGGTGCCCGGTAGCGCGTCACACTGACGCGCTCGCCGGGCAGGGAGGCTTTATCTGACGACTCCAGCACCCAGTCGGGTTGCTGGTTTGTCGTCAGCTCTCCCTGTTCCCTGAGCCTGTGTTCCCTGTGATATTGCCTGATCTGTGTACCGAACCTCTGCTAGCCTGTTTAACTACTACTCTCCCGGATTGCCCTGTACTGATTGCCTGATCTGTGTACCGAACCTCTGCTAGCCTGTTTAACTACTACTCTCCCGGATTGCCCTGTACTGATTATACCTGCCAAATCTGTGTACCGGACCCTGGCCTGCTTAACTACCGCTCTGCTGGATCTTGTGATACCCTGATTACCACCTGTTGTTCTCTAACCTCTGCTTGTGTTCTCAGCCCTGTATCCTGCGGATCCCAAGACACCCGCTTCCAGCCTTTGGTACCAACCACCCTACCGGAAGCCCGTGCCTCCGCGTGCCTCCAGCCCTCTGTACCCATTTCGGGGGTCTGGGTGCGCGTGGTCGTAAGGGCGAGCCGCTCTCGGCATCTCGGCCTCGGTGAGTATTTGTCTCTGACACAGATATTTGAGGCAAGAAATAGTAATATGAAACATTGCTTGGAAGTGTTGTACAATTGTCTTTTTTGGCAGAGTTCCAAGCTGAAGACTTTGTTTTTTTCCCTTTATAAAGCCGGAATACTTACCTTTTTTGTACAATTTTCACACATGGAGACACCCCTAGTATCCACTGGAGCGCCTGTGTGGGAGACACCCTAAAAAGGGTGTTCTGGTGTCCCACACTAGTGCTCCTGTGTCCAGATGTGTAAACAGCTGCTGAGTGACCTCTCCTTACACTGAATCAAGTTTGCATTTCATTCTAGTTACAAACCCATCTAGACAACAAACTTCTTTCAATACAAATAGGCATGAACAAATGTAGTTAACCTGCATCTGCCAAAAAATTGTATTAGTGGGCGAACGAACAATGTTTACTGCGAATGATTACTGTGCCCACGAACCTGAAAGTTGCCATTTTAAACTGTACAACAGTAAAGAACAGTAAAGAAAAGCACATGGAACAGCATGCAAGTAGCAGCAGAACATGCTAACTGAAGGGTCTGAAGGGTCTGGTATGGATTTTGAGGGGGACCCCCATGCCATTTCTTTTTAATTTTGGTGCGGGGTTTCCCTTAATATCCATACCAGACCTGAAGGACCTGATATGGAATTTGGGGGGACCCCCACCCATTTTTTAAAAAATTTTGGTTCGAGGTTCCCCAGTGGGGGAATCCAATGCCGTTTTTATCAATTAACTTTTATGTGTATTGCCGGGACCGACAATTCATTATAACCACGAGTACTTTCAAATTACTTTTTTTCCTTTAGAAATGTCATTTTGCTCTTGGACTGTTCTAAACACGGGAACATGCTCTACTTTAAAGGCATACTATAGACACCCCCAGGTAGGAAATTTAAAGGAATATTACACTTTTATTGTTTCACTTTAAGCATTATTAAAATCACTGCTCCCGAAAAAAACGGACATTTTTTAAACTTAAATCACCCGATGTTCGAGACGAACTTACGTTCGACTCGAACATCGGGCTCATCCTTAATAGGAACACACAACAACAACTTACTTTTTTTGAAGAACTCTCTTGATCCTTCTGTACTGATCCTGCTCCCTCAATTTCAGGTCTGACCAGCCTTTCCTCAATTGATCCTTGGATCGTCGTACCCCAAAATTCCTGTGCAGCCTTTTCACAGCTTTAGTCATGATCTTGGCCTTTCTCACATTTGGGTTTGGGTAAAGGACTCCAAATATGTCCTATAAAGGACATATTTGAAGCCTTAAATCTCCTCCGGGATCGGGACGTTCATGGCTCCAGCCTTTTGTCGTTGCTGCTGTTGTCTGCATGCACTTGCTCTTTCTCCGCTATGTGCTCTCCCACTGCGCCGAAAGACAAGGGACGGGGAATAGACTAGAAAGAATGTCATGGGCAGGCGGAGTTTCACGCATGCGCAGTGTATATAAAGCATAACATGTGTGCGTCGTACGTATAATCTGTGAGCGGAGGAAGGAGTAGCAAAAGCGCTGAACATAATAACAAAGGTACAATTTGAACTTGGTGCATCAGTGGCCTATACTGCTTCTAGATTGAGGCCTATATTGGGACAATATTAGAAGAGTTTAGCCTGACATTAGGGTTAGTCTTGTGTTGTGTCTTGCAGAGAAAATGGATTCATTTAATGATAGGCGATATTCATTGCTATGTTCAGGGAGCTGCCCTGTCTGTGGCAGGTGAACCACCGTTTTTTTAATAAACTAAGAAAGAGGAAGGCAGTGCCGGAGAAACTGTTTGAATTTGGGAAGGTGATGATCCCCACGGCAGACATCACCTATTTGGTGGCACGAGGAGTACTTATCTCAGGGAGCAAAAGAAGGTCCAGAATTCCCAGAGATCAGGAGCAGCAGATGATGTTTATGTACCCAGGCTGTGGCACTATGACAGACTGCATTTTCTGTCAGACCAGTGTGAACCCAGGCCAGCACTCTCCACTCTTCCTTCAAGGCATCCTTCCACCTCAGCTGAGGCTTCTGATGTCCAACCTGGGCCTTCCACCCAGGAAGATGTGGAGGAGCCCAGCTTGAGTCAGGTAGAGCATTGTTCAACATAATTCTTGTCGTAAAAATAATGATGTTAACTAGATGTTATTATTGATCAATTGCTGATTTCACAAAGTGGTTTACATATCAGTAGACAGTAGTGGCCAAAAAGGATTGGGACAAGAATGAAAAATGCTGGGCTCAGAATGATAGTCTTTTATATTTGTTAATATTCAATTTGCAACAGTCATGAGCTCAAAATTGTGTGTGATTGATGACCAAAAAACTAAAACTATGTCCCTTTTTCATACACAGGAAAGCCTCAGCCAGGAGGTGGTGGGGGTAAGTGGCAGCCAGGAGGTCGACCATCATCCTCCTCCACCTCCTGCCACAACTCCAACACCAGAGCCACAGCCTGGAAGGAAGCGTCTAAAGAAGACAAGAGTGTGATGGCCTGGGTTCAGTCTGGTCTGGCAAAAGATGCAGGCTGTTGTATGACCACAGCCTGGGGACATATATGTCATCTGCTGCTGTTCCTGATATCTTGGACTCCTGGACCAGATTTTGCTCACTATTATATGGACTCCTCAGACCGCCAATTTTGCCTGTAAAATAGTTTTGATGTGTGCCCTGGGGTACAAAGGCTTCGCAAATTTCACCAGTTTATCCAGCCTTGCCTTCCTCTTTATTTTGTTATGACCCGTAATAAATGGCTATTGTTTTTTTTAAATACTCGCCTATGTGTTTTACTTCAAAAAGGACAGTTTGTTTGTGATTAGGCAGGTACATTTCAAAAATACAATGTCAAATTAATAAGGGACACCAACCAACCTCCATGAGGTTAAAAAATATTAATGTTGTTGTGGTAACTTGACACACAAAACGAAAAAAAAATATTATGGAGATCACTAGAAAAAAATAAATAAAACAGGAGATCTTGATAAAAAAAAAATCACTATAAAAATAAATACAAAACATTATTATGGAGAGCTGATGAAAAAAATAACTAATATTATTCATGAGATCATGAGAAATAATAAAGAAATAATTTTTTCAGAATATCAGCAGCAAAACAATTTCATTATTCTAGCATTAAAAAGAAGAGAATGCGTTGCATTAAAAGATTTAAAAATTTGCAGCATGATGAATGTGCTATCTCCATTATGAACACTAGTTTTACCAGACCGAACGCTTCCGTCGTGTAATTGATTCAGAGCATGCATGGAACTTTGTGCGTCGGAATTGTGTACACACGATCGGAATTTACGAGAATGGATTTTGTTGTCGGAAAATTTGAGATCCAGATCTCAAATTTTGTTTGTCGGAAATTCCGACGGAAAATGTCCGATGGAGCCTATACACGGTCGGAATTTCCGACAACAAGCTCCCATCGAACATTTCCCGTCGAAAAATCTGACTGTGTGTACGCGGCATTAGAATGTCAAATAATCTGATGCCTTGGAATACATATTATTGGTCTTTTAAATAACCTATAAATCTTTGAATCATGATCTGGGTCTAATATACCTTTCTTCTAATAAAATTGACTTTGATCAACTGAATTGTATACATATTATGACTGAAATGAAAAATCAAATGTATTACATTTGCTTAAAAAAATATATTAATTCAAAAATAGACAAACTGTGTTTGACCACTTTCTGTCCTTAAGCCATTTTAAAACCTCCTGGACTAAAACAAGCTCAAGACTGCATCTTCAACCATAATTTTTACATTCTTGAGATGTATCACACACCCAAAGCCACCCATGGTGGTTACTGGGCTCTCCCATTACTCCAGGATTGGGACTGTGGTAAACTGCCGGAACTGCAGTGAAAGCTGGTGGAGCTTGAGGAACACCCATTCTCTGATCTCCACCGAGATTAGTGGAGCTGGAAGCAGCCAGCATTTTTGTGATGTCTGGCTTTGAAGCTGTCATTTCCTGGCTTTGTGGCCAGGGAAGCAGCTAATCAATCTGTGCTTGATTAGCCACAGTGGAGGGCAGGTGAGAGATGGGTCTAATAGACCCATGATGTCTCTGTAAAGGCTACCTGTCTCCTTCCCATACTATCACATTAGGGGGCTTTTTAATCTCTTTGTCACAGCAATAAAGTTAAATGAAAAAAAAAATGTAAAACATTTTTACTGTAATAAAATAAATAAAAATAATTAAAACAATTAAAAGTACCTGTCTTTCCCAGGGCATACACGTGAATGCAAATGGCATAGGTCATGTACATGCATGTTAACAGTGATTGCACCACACATGTGAGGCATCACCATCCATGAATATCAGAATGAGAGCAATCATTCTAGTGTTATACTTTAAGATTACCTCTAAACCGATAATCCTGTAAAAGTCTTTAAAGGGCCAGAAAAGATTTTTGGAGATCATATTTTCTGTCTTTTCACAGGAGCACACAATTTTGAGTTTTTTGGCATGATTGGTATTTATTTACTCGATGCAATCCCATATTTTATATTTTGACAAAAAATTGGTATTTTATTTTGTTTACATGCACTAAAATTCATTTTAGTGTCCTTTTGTTTTCAGAAAATATATGTTTGACAAATAGCTGCGCAAATATTGTGAGACATACAAAAGTGCAACTGCCTGCATTTTATTTTCTAGGGCCTCTGCTTTCAGAAAATATATAATATTTCTAGTCTGTAAGTAATTTGCTAGCAAAAAAATGCTGATTTTAACATGTGTGAAAAATTAAAAAATTTCCCAGCAGGAAGATAAAAAAAAAAAAATTCACCAATCCTTACATGGGAGGTGGATGGAGGAATCCTCCTTACTGTTCCATTGTCTTCTGACAGCGGGAGTCCCCCGCTTTCAGAATTCACTGAGGCTGCAAGCCGCTGATTGACAAACATTTTCCAACAGTCCCGTTCAACAAAAGTCGATTGTCATATTGACTTGGGTTGAGCAGAAACGGCCATGAATCTATGAAAATTTGACCAGACTCATGCCCCATTTTGGTTGAAAGGGCTTCAAAGACACGCACATGGTTGTGATCATGTGTTGTACTGATGAGCCAAACACACCTGGATTCAGTATGAGCAGGTATTGGCAAACGTGAGTTCTGTTACCAAATTTGAACCCCATTGAAGTCAATTGGAGCTGACTCTTTGGGTCTAGTATGAATTTAAGGGGGATCCCATGCAAAAATCCAGAAAAGAAAGTATGGGGTCCCCCCCAAAACTTCATACCAGACCTTTATCTGAGCATTCAACCTATCTTCCCAGGAAAGGGGGGAAGCAATTGCCTCACCTTCTGAACAATACCAAGTCATATGCCCTCAACATGGGGGGGAACCTTGGAGCCCCAGGAAACCCCCCTGGCAAAGCACCTTATGTTGATAGGGACAACCCTGCGAGTTGGGGGAATATCTGGAAGCCCCTTTAAAATGTTACATTAAAAAAACAGTTAAAACACAAATACACAAGTTTCTGACATGTCCTTTAATGCAAAAAAAGTAATTCAGCCATGTAGATCCACCTCAATAATGGTGCCGCTGACCCACCATAAGAAAAGAAACATGCACCATGCCAACACAATGTTGCCGTGATGACTGTTTGCACACTTCTGACAGCTCTAATGGATGACAGCTTATATATACAAAGGGACACCATTGACCATGTTCGGTCAATGATGTAACAGTGACGCCACAACTGTTGACTCATCTCTAATGTATTGGTTTCCAGGCATTACCCTACTAGGTTTTGAATATGTAATATAGCAATGTAAAATATGCAATACTAAAAATGTAATTTATATGATAACATGCTGGATGTCACCTTTACCTGTGTATCGTTCCAGCACTGGATTTTCTCATCAGAAGGCCATCAGTGCTACAGTCAATCCATACCAAAAATGTGTCTTAAAGGGATTGTAAAGTCTCGTTTTTTTTGTTAAAAAATAACAAACATGTTATACTTACCTGCTCTGTGAAGTTGGTTTTGCACAGAGCAGCCTGGATCCTCCTCTGCTCGGGTCCCTCTTCGCTGCTCCTGGCCCCTCCCTCCTGTCAAGTGGCCCCTTTCAAGCAGCTTGCTATGGGTGCACCTGAGCTGAGTCACAGCTCCGTGTGTCCATTCAGACATGGAGCCTCCCCCCAGCCGCACTCCCTCTCTCTTCTGATTGGCTAACTGACTTTGATTGACAGCTACGGAAGCCAATTGTGCCACTGCTGTGTCTCAGCCAATCAGCCACAGCGCATCGGCGTCACGCACAGCGGCTCCATGGGTGGCGCCATGTTCGGCGCCGCAGCGGGGCCGCCTCCTTTGGTCATCTGGCCGCCAAGTTGAGCCATGGGCGGCGCATGTTGTGCACGTCCAGGTTTTCCTCTTGGCGTGCGCGTGACGTTGGTGGTAGCCCCTCCCCCCTCGGGCGTATTTAAGGCCACTCTTGGAGCGCAGTTCCCTTCTCCTCACAGATATGATAGCACGTCTACTGTTTGGAAGCCTCCTACTACTTCTACCCCAGGTATACTTATATAATATTCTACTTTAGTGCTTCCTTAACATGATTCATTTTCTTCTCAGCTTTCTCATTGCATTGTGATTTTTCTCTCTATTTAACACATACAGGTGGTTCATATCACCACTGGCCGGGACATGAAACAGAATGGCAAAGAAATAGTGCTCTCTGTTTGCAAACTATTTATTATAAAAAATATTTATTATAAAAAGTTAAAAATGTACACTCACATAGGAAGCACTCAATAGTGCATGTCAGCAGTCAAATAAGGAGAAACCTCCGTGTAGCTGTGTGGACGAGCGGCGGCTGCGGGTGACGTCACGGCGTATCCTCGTTCTGCTGATGAAGTCCCCGCCCACTGGGACGCAACGCGTCCAGAACGAGGATACGCCGTGACGTCACCCGCGGCCGCCGCTCGTCCACACAGCTACACGGAGGTTTCTCCTTATTTGACTGCTGACATGCACTATTGAGTGCTTCCTATGTGAGTGTACATTTTTAACTTTTTATAATAAATAGTTTGCAAACAGAGAGCACTATTTCTTTGCCATTCTGTTTCATGTCCCGGCCCCATTGGAGTGTTTGATTCCGGAGCCCTATGGTCTTACTGGAGTGTGTGTCACCTGTACCCTGACGGATGCTGCATCTTGTGTGATCACAATTATAAGGCGATTTTTGACCCTCTGTAATTAAAGGGTCCATTCCCCCAGGTGAGAGGCCATCTTATCCTTTGGTGGAGGGCTGCCTGAACCACTTCTCTACCTACGGGTGTCCGTTCGCACTTGAAGACATTTTATCTCCTTTATGGACTGAATTTATGTTTTTACATGTTGTATTTGGATTTTAGCGCTGCACTATTTAACTGTCATGCATACCTACTGTTTTATACACATTTTATTAATCTATTGTTATGACGTGCTGACTATACAGAACTGCGAACATGACGGTACTATTTGTATTTACATGTCATTAATTACTCAATGATTTATTATGTATTACACCACTGTCATCAAATTAACTATTTGTTTTGTATTCCAACAATAAATTTGTTATATTTTTATCTACACGTGTCAACCACCTCATTTAAAGTCCCAAATTTCCTTTGTTTTTGCCCTAAAGTGATTGTAAAGTCTCGTTTTTTTTGTTAAAAAATAACAAATATGTTATACTTACCTGCTCTGTGAAGTTGGTTTTGCACAGAGCAGCCTGGATCCTCCTCTGCTCGGGTCCCTCTTCGCTGCTCCTGGCCCCTCCCTCCTGTCAAGTGCCCCCTTGCAAGCAGCTTGCTATGGGGCACCTGAGCTGAGTCACAGCTCTGTGTGTCCATTCAGACATGGAGCCTCACCCCAGCCCCACTCCCTCTCTCTTCTGATTGGCTAACTGACTTTGATTGACAGCCACGGAAGCCAATTGTGCCACTGCTTTGTCTCAGCCAATCAGGAGGAGAGTGCCAGATGGCTAAGACACTTGTGGACATCGCTGTGGCTTCCTATTTTCCTTTTCCTAGTTCCTTCTCTGTGATCCAGTGCACTACAAGTGAACTTCCATCATTCTTGCACCTGGGTGCTTTGTGTTCTCCAAGAGAGTTCCAGACATCCTGCATCTGTGTGCTCTAATTCAATTTCCAGCATTCCTGCATCTGTGTGCTCTTTGTGAGTTTCCAGTAAACCTGCTTCTGTGTCCCCTTTATATTCCAAGTGAGCCTCCAGTGTTCCTGCACCAGTCCTTCCTGTGTACATCTAGTGAGAACTCTAGTGCTTTGTCACTTCTGCCTTCTGTAATCCCAGTACCCAAGTGCTGTAGGAAACTTTTTCTATTTCTCCTTTACTCTCCCAGTCATAACTTCAAAATATATAGTTACATATATGGTTACATAGTAGGCAAGGTTGAAAAAAGGCACAAGTCCATCAAGTCCAACCTATGTGTGTGATTTTATGTAAGTATTACATTGTATATCCCTGTATGTTGTGGTCGTTCAAGTTCTTATCTAATATTTTTTTTTAATTATCGATGCTCCCCACTGAAACCACTGCCTGTAGAAGGGAATTCCACATCCTAACCGCTCTTACAGTAAAGTACCCTCTATGCACTTTAAGGTTAAATTGCTTTTCTTCTAATTTTAGTAAATGGCCGCGTGTCTTATTAAATTCCCTTACGCCGAAAAGTTTTATCGCTATTGTGGGGTCACCAGTAGGGATGAGCTTCGTGTTCGAGTCGAACCAATGTTCGACTCGAACATCGGCTGTTCGATCGTTCGTCGAATTGCGAACGATATGGGCCGTTCGCGCCAAATTCGTGTGGCGCGTCACGGCCCATAATTCACTGCGGCATCGCAGTGCATTGCTGGCTGATGATTGGCCAAGCATGCACTATGACCCGCATGCTTGGCCAATCACAGCGCCGCCTGAACAGAGAGCCATAATTGGCCAAAGCCAAGGAGGCTTTGGCCAATTATGGCTCAGGGGATTTAGTACACGCCCCACACTATATAAGGCCGCCTGCACGGCGGCCCTGTGTAGTGTGTGTTCCGGCGTTCATTGAGAGAGAGAGAGAGAGACAGACAGTGACATTTGATTTGAGTTAGATAGATTAGGCAGAACAGTCAGTCAGTTAGCTGCACTTACAGTGTATTGTGTATATATATGCATCCCAGGTGTTGCATATATATATATATATATATACACTGTATTCAGTTTAGCTAGATCCGTTCTTGTTATCTTCCTACTGACAGGCAGGCTTGTCTTGTTACAGTATTTACAGCTACCTGAAGAAAATTACTGGTGTTCCTTTGATCCTATTAGTACCACAGTCAGGCAGCTAGACTATTTACAGTTAGTGCAGTGCGTCCTGCTCACAGTGTTCAGCTAGATCCGTTCCTGTTATCTTCTTACTGACAGGCAGGCTTGTCTTGTTACAGTATATACAGCTACCTGAAGAAAATTACTGGTGTTCTTTTGATCCTATTAGTACCACAGTCAGGCAGCTAGACTATTTACAGTTAGTGCAGTGCGTCCTGCTCACAGTGTTCAGCTAAACCTACAAGTTAGTGTGGTGCGTCCACCTCACAGTGTTCAGCTAGATCCGTTCCTGTTATCTTCTTACTGACAGGCAGGCTTGTCTTGTTACAGTATATACAGCTACCTGAAGAAAATTACTGGTGTTCTTTTGATCCTATTTGTACCACAGTCAGGCAGCTAGACTATTTACAGTTAGTGCAGTGCGTTCTGCTCACAGTGTTCAGCTAAACCTACAAGTTAGTGGGGTGCGTCCTGCTCACAGTGTTCAGCTAAACCTACAAGCTAGTGTGGTGTGTCCACCTCACAGTGTTCAGCTAAACCTACAAGTTAGTGCAGTGCGTCCTGCTCACAGTGTTCAGCTAGATCCGTTCCTGTTATCTTCCTACTGACAGGCAGGCTTGTCTTGTTACAGTATATACAGCTACCTGAAGAAAATTACTGGTGTTCTTTTGATCCTATTAGTACCACAGTCAGGCAGCTAGACTATTTACAGTTAGTGCAGTGCGTCCTGCTCACAGTGTTCAGCTAAACCTACAAAAGTTAGTGGGGTGCGTCCTGCTCAGTGTTCAGCTAAACATTCAAGTTAGTGCGGTGCGTCCTGCTCACAGTGTTCAGCTAGATCCGTTCCTGTTATCTTCTTACTGACAGGCAGGCTTGTCTTGTTACAGTATATACAGCTACCTGAAGAAAATTACTGGTGTTCTTTTGATCCTATTAGTACCACAGTCAGGCAGCTAGACTATTTACAGTTAGTGCAGTGCATCCTGCTCACAGTGTTCAGCTAAACCAACAAAAGTTAGTGGGGTGCGTCCTGCTCAGTGTTCAGCTAAACCTTCAAGTTAGTGCGGTGCGTCCTGCTCACAGTGTTCAGCTAGATCCGTTCCTGTTATCTTCTTACTGACAGGCAGGCTTGTCTTGTTACAGTATATACAGCTACCTGAAGAAAATTACTGGTGTTCTTTTGATCCTATTAGTACCACAGTCAGGCAGCTAGACTATTTACAGTTAGTGCAGTGCATCCTGCTCACAGTGTTCAGCTAAACCTACAAGTTAGTGGGGTGCGTCCTGCTCACAGTGCTCAGCTAAACCTACAAGTTAGTGTGGTGCATCCACCTCACAGTGTTCAGCTAGATCCGTTCCTGTTATCTTCTTACTGACAGGCAGGCTTGTCTTGTTACAGTATATACAGCTACCTGAAGAAAATTACTGGTGTTCTTTTGATCCTATTAGTACCAGAGTCAGGCAGCTAGACTATTTACAGTTAGTGCAGTGCGTCTTGCTCACAGTGTTCAGCTAAACCTACAAGTTAGTGGGGTGCGTCCTGCTCACAGTGTTCAGCTAAACCTACAAGTTAGTGTGGTGCGTCCACCTCACAGTGTTCAGCTAAACCTACAAGTTAGTGCAGTGCGTCCTGCTCACAGTGTTCAGCTAGATCCGTTCCTGTTATCTTCCTACTGACAGGCAGGCTTGTCTTGTTACAGTATATACAGCTACCTGAAGAAAATTACTGGTGTTCTTTTGATCCTATTAGTACCACAGTCAGGAAGCTAGACTATTTACAGTTAGTGCAGTGCGTCCTGCTCACAGTGTTCAGCTAAACCTACAAGTTAGTGGGGTGCGTCCTGCTCACAGTGTTCAGCTAAACCTACAAGCTAGTGGGGTGCGTCCACCTCACAGTGTTCAGCTAAACCTACAAGTTAGTGTAGTGCGTCCTGCTCACAGTGTTCAGCTAGATCTGTTCCTGTTATCTTCTTACTGACAGGCAGGCTTGTCTTGTTACAGTATATACAGCTACCTGAAGAAAATTAATGGTGTTCTTTTGATCCTATTAGTACCACAGTCAGACAGCTAGACTATTTACAGTTAGTGCAGTGCGTCCTGCTCACAGTGTTCAGCTAAACCTACAAGTTAGTGGGGTGCGTCCTGCTCACAGTGTTCAGCTAAACCTACAAGTTAGTGGGGTGCGTCCTGCTCACAGTGTTCAGCTAAACCTACAAGTTAGTGTGGTGCGTCCACCTCACAGTGTTCAGCTAAACCTACAAGTTAGTGTGGTGCGTCCACCTCACAGTGTTCAGCTAAACCTACAAGTTAGTTGGGTGCGTCCTGCTCACAGTGTTCAGCTAAACCTACAAGTTAGTAGGGTGCGTCCACCTCACAGTGTTCAGCTAAAGCTACCTGTAGAAGGTTGGTGGTGTTCTCATACTACAGGCAGGCAGTTGATTTTGCTAGCTGCAGTATCAGTACATATATATATATATATATATATATATATATATATATATATACATATCCCAGCTTAGTGCAGCTACAGGCCATTAGTATGTCTGGAAGGCCAAGAAGGAGAGGCAGACAGTCACAAGCCAATAAGAGAGGGCAAGCAGGCTCTGTGTCTAGTGCTGGTCATGGAGACGGTGCATCCTCATCAGCATGTGGCTGTGGGACACGCTTGGGCTTTTTTTCGGCAGCTGGCCGTGTTGAGCCAAAACATGCGGAAGACTTGGTCGAGTGGATGACCAAGCCGTCCTCATCCTCCTCATCCTCTCTCACCCATGCCCAGGGTACTTTGTCTGGCAAAGCAGCGGCCTCTTCCCTCGGCTCAATGTCATCAGTGACTCCTTCCCTAGCCCCACCATGTCCTCCTGAGGAGTCCCTCGAACTGTTTGACCACAGTGTTGGGCACATGCTCCAGGAGGATGCCCAGCGTTTGGAAGGCTCTGATGATGATACTGAGCTCGATGAAGGCAGTAACATGAGCGCAGACAGAGGGGGTGCCCAAGAAGGACAGCAATCTGGCAGTCATGCTCCCCCTGCTGCAGCATACTGCTAGCTTTGCTCCAGTGATGAGGAGGGAGGGGATGATGAGGTCACTGACTCAACGTGGGTGCCTGATAGGAGAGAGGAGGAGGAGGAGGAGGAGGCGGCACATCACCAACGAGGCAGGATGCCCTCCAGGGGCCAGCCTAAGGGCAGCACATTGACTGCATCACACCCCAAAGCTCCACATGTGCAGGGCGCTGCAGTCTCTGCGCGTTATTCAAAAAGTTCTTTGGTGTGGGCCTTTTTTGAGACGAGTGCATCAGATCGCACCGCTGCTATTTGCAACATATGTCTCAAGCGTATCTCGCGTGGCCAAAACATCTCCTGCTTGGGTACCACATGCTTGACCAGACATATGTTGACCTGCCATGCAGTTCATTGGCAAGCGTAACTAAAAGACCCACACCAAAGAACAAAGAGGACCGCTCCTCATCAGCTGAGATCTCCAACCCCACTATACCTTCAGTCCTCTCTGAGACCTGCACTGAGAGGAATGAAGGTGTAGAATTAGGTGTGTCACAGCCAAGTACTTGTGGGCAATCTGCTTTTGGCACACCGACGTCAGATTGTACCAGGCAAATTTCCCTGCCCCAGCTGCTGCACTGCCGAAAGAAGTTTGCTCCCAGCCATCCACATGGGCAGCGGTTGAATGCTAGCTTGGCAAAATTGCTAGCACTTCAACTGCTGCCTTTTCAGTTGGTAGACTCTGCCCCCTTCCGTGAGTTTGTGGAATGTGCGGTTCCTCAGTGGCAGGTACCTAAACGCCACTTTTTCTCACGGAAGGCGATTCCGGCTCTCTACCGGCATGTGGAAGGCAATGTCCATGCCTCGATGGACAGGGCAGTCAGCGGTAAGGTGCATATTACCGCTGACTCATGGTCCAGCAGGCATGGACAGGGACGTTACTTAAGTTTCACAGCGCATTGGGTGACTCTGCTGGCAGCTGGGAAGGATGCAGGACAAGGTGCAGTAGTGTTGGAGGTTGTTCCACCACCACGCCTCCAAAATGCTAATGATTGTGACACACCTCTCTCCTCCACCCCCTCCTCTTCTTCTTCCTCCATGGCCTCTTCCTGTGCTTTGTCCTCGGAACCAGCGGTGCTCCGTAGCCATTCAAGGGGCTACGCAAGTACGCAGGCCAAAAGATGCCATGCGGTGCTTGAGCTGGTGTGCTTGGGGGACAGGAGCCACACTGGGGCAGAGGTTCTGTCAGCTCTGCAGGGGCAGGTTCAGAGGTGGTTGACGCCACACCAACTTAAGGCAGGAATGGTGGTTTGCGACAATGGCACCAACCTCCTTTCTGCCCTCCGACAGGGACAAATGACCCATGTGCCCTGTTTGGCTCATGTCCTTAACTTGGTGGTGCAGCGGTTCTTGGGCAGGTACCCGGGCTTACAGGATGCCCTGAGGCAGGCCAGGAAAGTCTGTGTGCATTTCCGCCGGTCATATAATGCCAGTGCTCGGCTGACGGACCTCCAAAAGGAGTTTAACCTGACCAAGAACCGCCTAATCTGTGACATGCCCACCAGGTGGAACTCAACGTTAGCCATGCTGCAGCGGCTGCACACGCAGCAGAGGGCCATCAATGAGTACCTGTGCGACTATGGCACCAGGACAGGGTCAGGGGAGATTGTTTTTTTTTTCCCCACGCCAGTGGGCCATGATCAGGGATGCATGCACTGTCCTGTCACCATTTGAGGAGGCCACGAGGATGGTGAGCAGTGACAGTGCATGCATCAGTGACACTGTCCCCCTTGTCCACCTGTTGGAGCACACGCTGCGTGGAATAATGGACAGGGAACTTGAGGCAGAACAGAGGCAGGAAGAGGAGGACTTCCTTAGCTCTCAAGGCCCCCTTTATGCAGACAGTGTTTCTGCATGCCCGCCAATCACACAGCAAGAGGACGAGGAGGAGGAGGAGGAGGAGGAAGATTGTGTCAGTATGGAGGTGGAGCCTGGCACTCAGCATCAGCAGCAGTCTTTAAGGGATCAGTCCCACACATGGACTTGTACGTGGCTGGGAGGAGGTGGCTGCGGACCATGTTGTCCTTAGTGACCCAGAGGACTCCGGACCGAATGCCTCAGCAAACCTACGCTGCATGGCCTCCCTGATCCTGCAAAGCCTGCGTAAGGATCCTCGTATTCGTGGTATCAAGGAGAAGGACCAATACTGGCTGGCAACCCTCCTTGATCCATGTTACAAGGGTAAGGTTGCGGACCTTATCTTGCCATCGCAGAGGGAGCAGAGGATGAAACATCTTCGGGAGGCCTTGCAGAAAGGTCTGTGCAACGTGTTCCCAGAGACTGGGAGGTTACAAACTCCTGTTTCTGGACAACGTGTTGCTGAGGCTTCTGTCAGTCAAAGAAGGAGCGGTGGAGAAGGTGGCCGTCTGACCGATGCGTTCAGACAATTTTTTGGTCCGCAGCCCCAAGGTATGATCGGTTCCAGCAACCATCGCCAGCGTCTGTTTTACATGGTGCAGGAATACCTAGGGGCAAGATCAGACTTGGACACCTTTCCCACCGAAAATCCTCTGGGTTACTGGGTCTTGAGGATGGATCACTGGCCAGAGCTTGCACAGTATGCAATTGAGCTACTGGCCTGTCCTGCATCCAGCGTTCTTTCGGAACGCACATTCAGTGCTGCTGGAGGCTTTGTAACCGATCACAGGGTGCGTCTGTCCACCGACTCGGTCGATCGACTGACCTTCATAAAAATGAATCAGTCTTGGATCACCACCAGCTACCAAGCACCTGATGCTGATGTAACCGAATAATTTTTTTTTAAATCTCAGATCCCTTCAAAGACTGCCTATGCTGATGCTGAGTGACTATCCCTGAGTAATTATCCTCTTCCTCCTCAATCATCACGCTGATAGCTTGAAAGAACATTTTTGGTTCTGGGCGCCACCACCAATGCCTAAGGTACAATTTTTCTGCCCCTGTTTAACAGGGGCGTGTAATTACAATTTTTGATGCAATACTTTGCAGCAGGGCTCGTTCCTGCGTTCCAACTAGAGTGTCTGTGAGGGGTTGCAGTGTTGTAGCACCAGCACCAGTGCCTAAGGCCCAATTTTTCTGCCCCTGTTTAACAGGGGCGTGTAATTACAATTTTTGATGCAATACTTTGCAGCAGGGCTCGTTCCTGCGTTCCAACTAGAGTGTCTGTGAGGGGTTGCAGTGTTGTAGCACCAGCACCAGTGCCTAAGGCCCAATTTTTCTGCCCCTGTCTAACAGGGGCGTGTAATTACAATTTTTGATGCAATACTTTGCAGCAGGGCTCGTTCCTGCGTTCCAACTAGAATGTCTGTGAGGGGTTGCAGTGTTGTAGCACCAGCACCAGTGCCTAAGGCCCAATTTTTCTGCCCCTGTTTAACAGGGGCGTGTAATTACAATTTTTGATGCAATACTTTGCAGCAGGGCTCGTTCCTGCGTTCCAACTAGAGTGTCTGTGAGGGGGTTGCAGTGTTGTGGCACCAGCACCACCACCACCACCACCAAAGGCCCAATTTTTCTGCCCCTGTTCAACAGGGGCATGTAATTAAAATTCTTGATCTAATATTTCACAGCAGGGCCCATTTCTGCACCCACCAAGAGCGAGTGAGGACTTACAGTGTTGTGGCACCAGCACCACCACCACCACCACCAAAGGCCCAGTTTTTCTCCCCCTGTTCAACAGGGGCATGTAATTACAATTCTTGATCTAATATTTCACAGCAGGGCCCTGTGAGGGCTTACGTTGTTGTGGCCACAACAACACCTAAGGGCCAAATTTATGCTGAGTATATAGGGCAGGCCCCTACTTTCAAACATCTAACTTACAAACGACTCCTACTTGCAAACGGAAGGAGACAACAGGAAGTGAGATGAAATCTACCCCTAGGAAGGGAAATTCTCTCCTGTAAGAGTTAATATGGGAAAAACATTTCTCCTTTCCACTGATGCTTTCCAATCCTTGTTCCACAAAAAAACCCAAATTTTCAAAAAACATTTGTCATTGGGACAAAAAGTGAGGTGAAATCTTCTAAAGAGGAGGAAAGACAGCAAAACAAATGTCACAGGGGTGATAACCCTTCCCTATGTTTTCCAAAAAGCTTAAAAAAGATTTTTTGGCTGGAGCTAAACATGTTAAAAATGTACCCGTTCAAAATGACAAACAGATTCTACTTAACAACAAACCTACAGTCCCTGTCTTGTTTGCACCGCCTGTATACTGCTGTTCAGAGTATATAGAGCCTTGTGGCCCAACACCTTTCCTTATTTTAATTTGGGTGCGGGGTTCCCCTTAATATCCATACAAGACCCAAAGGGCCTGGTAATGGACTGGGGGGTACCCATGCCGTTTGTCTCACTGATTTTCATCCATATTGCCAGGACCCGACATAACATTAAACCCGCAAGCAGTTTTAAATGAGATTTTTTCCTTTAAAAATGACATTTGGTGCAGGGACTGTTCTAAACCCGGGAAACACGCGCCACTTTACAGGCATACTATAGACACCCCCCAGGTACGATATTTAAAGGAATATTTCACTTTTTTTTTTTTTACTTTAACCATCATTAAAATCACTGCTCCCGAAAAAACAGCCGTTTTTAAAAGTTTTTTTTGCATTGATACATGTCCCCTGGGGTAGGACCCGGGTCCCCAAATCCTTTTTAGGACAATACCATGTTAATTAGCCTTTAAAATGAGCACTTTTGATTTCAAACGTTGGAGTCCCATAGACGTCAATGGGGTTCTAACGTTCGTGCGAATTTTCGGTCCGTTCGCAGGTTCTGGTGCGAACCGAACCGGGGGTTGTTCGGCTCATCCCTAGTCACCAGTATGGTATTTGTACATTGAAATCATATCCCCGCTCAAGCCTCTCTTCTCCAGAGAGAACAAGTTCAGTGCTGGTAACCTTTCCTCCAGACCCTTTATTAGTTGTGTTGCCCTTTTCTGGATTCTCTCCAGTTCCAGCACATCCTTCCTGAAGACTGGTGCCCAAAACTGGATGGCATACTCCAGATGTGGCCGAACCAGAGTCTTGTAGAGTGGGAGAATTATCGTTTTAGCTCTGGAGTTAATCCCCTTTTTAATGCATGCCAATATTCTGTTTGCCTTGCTTGCAGCCTGTCATCTACTAGGACCCCCAGGTCCTATTCCATCCTTGATTCCCCCAAAGGTTCTCCCCCCAGTGAGTAGATTGCATTCATATTTTTGCCACCCAAAAGCATTATTTTACATTTTTCCACATTAAATCTCATTTGCAATGTAGTTGCCCACCCCATTCATTTGTTCAGATCTTCTTGTAAGGTTGCCACATCCTGTGGAGAAGTTATTGCCCTGCTTAGCTTAGTATCATCCGCAAATACAGATATTGAATTGTTTATTCCATCCTGCAGGTCGTTTATGAATGAATTAAATAGGATTGGTCCCAGGAGAGAACCTTGGAGGACCCCACTTTCCATCCCTGCCCATTCCGAGTACTCCCCATTTATCACTACTCTCTGAACTCGCCCCTGTAGCCAGTTTTCAATCCATGTACTCACCCTATGGTCCATGCCAACAAACCTTACGTTGTACAGTAAATGTCTATGGGGAACTGTATTGAATGCTTTTGCAAAATCCAGATATACCATGTCTACAGGCCTTCCTTTATCTAGATGGTAGCTCACCTCCTCATAAAAGGTTAATAGATTGGTTTGGCAAGAACGATTCTTCATGAATCCATGGTGATTACTGCTAATGATACAGTTGTCATTGCTAAAATCTTGTATATAGTCCCTTATCATCCCCTCCAAGAGCTTGCAAACTAATGATGTTTGGCTAACTGGTCTGTAATTCCCAGGGATGTATCTTGGCCCTTTTTTAAATATTGGTGCTACATTGGATTTTCTCCAATCAGCTGGTACCATTCCAGTCAGTAGATTGTTTGTAAAAATTAGGAACAATGGTCTGGCAATTACTTGACTGGGTTCCTTAAGGACCCCCCGGGTGCAAGCCATCTGGTCCCAGTGACTTATTAATGTTAAGTTTTTCAAGTCTATTTCTTATTCTGACCTCTGTTAGCCATGAGGGTTCTTCCTGTGATGTGCCATGAGGATAAAAATTGCAGTTTTGGCTACTGAAGCCCCCTTATTCCCTCGTGAAGACTGAGGAGAAGAATAAATGCAATACCTTCTTCATCTCTCCATCCTTAGTAACCAGATTCCCTTCATCATTTTTTATGGTACCAATATGATCTAGAAAATAAAAAACCGCGCTATAAATCTTATATAAAAAGTCCAGAAAACACAAATCCTAAGTGGAAGACGTGAATTCTTTAAGTTACAATCTTGTAGATGAGTAATCAAATGAACACATATAAGAGGTAGTGCGCTTACCAGAAGTAAGCCAAAATAAAGCGAGTGGCTTAAAACCCAGCCGGGGCCTCTGGAAACACCCAAAAAATGGAGTAGAGTCTCACTCCAACCGTAGGGGCAGATCCGTCAAGGATTTTCAAAGATATATGAGAAAAAAAACATAGCGTAATACTGATAACACAACAAATGAAAAAAGGAAAAAGGAAGACAGCACTCCACTAAACAAAAAATCATATGTATTCATACACCACATCCAGTGCTTCAACACAATCGGATAGGTAAGTGAGTGCCATGCAATCATGCAATAAGTGAAAAAAATCGCTGAGTATGTAAAGCCTTACAAATAATCTGCTTACCAGACAATTAAAGGCTAATAGACATATAACCATCACCATAAAAAATATGAAAAAGAATCCCTCAGGGTGAAACAAGTGATTTGTAGAATCTGCTTACCAGAAGTCTGATAAGAATAGGCAGGTTCAATGGACTAAATTCCACACCACATAGGAAGTGACATAAGATAAGAAGTTCCGCATACCAGGTGAAAGTACTTCTTACCAGATGTCAAATAAGGCAGGCACATTGACTCATACACAGAGCGGGAGTCCCAGCAAGAAAAGCGTGGATGCGTCCTGGTGGTCCTGACTTGCGCTCGGCAGTGTGGAATCAAGTAAAAGAAATGGCCAATAGTGTGATATTGTATAAAACCAGGACTTTAATAAAGGAAATGCACTTACAATCAATAAAAGGATAACAAACGTTGCCGGCCGGCACAAAAAGCAAAGCTCCCGTCCTCAACAGGGCGACGTGGTGACGTCAGCACGTCCCTCCCTCCCAATATGATCTAACCTCCCTTTCTTACTTTTTATGTACTTAAAGAATTTCTTGGGATTTTTCTTACTCTCCTCCGCTATGTGCCTTTCGTGTTCTACCTTAGTAACCCTGATTGCACCCTTACATTTCTTGTTGCATTCTTTTTAAAGTTGGAATGCTGATGATGATCCCTCAGCCTTTTATTTTTTGAAGGCCTTCTCCTTTGCTTTTATATGCATTTTTACATTGGAGTTAAGCCACCCAGGACTTTTATTAGCTTTTTTAAATGTATTTCCTATTGGGATGCACTGGCTAATGCCCTTATTTAATATGCTCTTAAAGCATACCCATTTCTGCTCCATGTTCTTTGCTCCTAAAATGTTATGCCAATTTGTATCTTCTAGCAAGGCTCGTAGTTTAGGGAAGTTGGCTCTTTTGAAATTCAGTGTCTTTGTATTGCCCTTATGTTTCCTATTAGTGTGATTTATACTGAAACTGTCCTGTCAGCTGAAGCCTAACCGGGTTTGCTTAAGGACCTCAATCTGGAAGCTGTTCCGCAGAAAGCTTGTGGGGTGCAAACAGTATGTGGGCTGCACTAAGCAGTCATTAGCTAAATGGGTTAAGGTAAGTTTGAGAAATATAGAAAAAGGGAAAAAAGATAACAGTATCCCTGGACAAGTTAAGTGTCACACTTACTGAACTCCCAAGGGACAAAAATGTATAGCTATTCAGAAAGTTGGACCGAAATAGAGAGCAGGAAACCCCATAGAAGCCTTAAACAAAAAGAAAGCAGAGTGGATGTTTAGCTTAAAGACATTTACCCCTGAGGGTCTTAATGCTGATTTTAATCTCAATTTTCTTTTATTAACAAAGTTATTTACCGGTATTTATTTAGCACTACTTTATACAGCAGTTTACTTGGGATTTGTACTAAGGACTCTTGTACTGTAAGGGAGGATTGCTGGTTATTAAGCTACTGTGCTGCCCTTACATTGCTTGCATAATTTAGGCATATTTTAATTTAGAAAGTATAGGGTTATAATTTGTGTTGTTTAAGAAACATTTAAATTAGCGATGAGCTAGAGTTTATAATTGTACAATCAGTAGAAATAAGGGACTTTTGAATATGCACCTCATATTTAGACATTAAAGTTCAAAATCATCCCCCCATGATAGTAGTCAAGAGTAGTCTATGCGTTTTGCTGATGTCCTTCAGGACATGAGATGTATTCTCATATAGATCCTTATAACAATATCAGTCCATCTACAGTATAAAGATAGAAGTATGCATGAGAATAAACATATGTACTGTATATGATACCATAACCTCTATGTATTCAATCATAAGGATCAAAATATATCTTGTGGTAACTGTCCCATATGTAGTGGCAAGGAGGGAAGGGGAACAGAACATATTCTTACCTAAAAACATACATGCCCAATCATACAGCTAACATACAGCTAACTCTTTTGACCTCCCAGCCTGTGAGGAGGTCAAAAGAGCAGATCAAACAGAGAGGGTGAACCTAAATTGCATGAAAAGAAATAAGAAAATCATTCTAAATACTATCTCAGTTCAATTAATTCCAAATGAGAGTTGTATATACCAAACAAATAATAAGTCGCACTTATAGGATGTACGCTCTAAATTTTAATAGAAGTCCAAGATGTCTTTAGGAGGAAAGGTATTTCCCCAAACATCACATATCATTGTGAAATTCCAAAAAATCATCTAGAAGTCCCATGTCCACACAGTTTTCACGAAAGAAAGCAGCCATAAAAGGGGGAAAAACAAAAAGAACAGGGAAGACAATTAGTATTAGCACCTTACCAATCTATGGCCAATTCAGAATAGAGTGTCCAGTCTGATAGCGCACCACAATTAAATGGACAGTATGCTAATGAGTGTGTTTCCTCCTTATATACACAATGCTCCACCTCCCAAAGACCACCCTATAGCTCCCCAATGGCATGCTCCCCCTGCCAAATTTGAGCTTAAAAATAACCCGCCAATAGGAGGATAAGGGCCGTTCTCTCCCCATGTGTGCCTACCTGCAATTAACTGCCTACTATCCAACCATAGTGTGCTCAGATTTGAAATGATGCAAGCGGAAGTGATGCCATCCAAAAACAGGAAATTACATCCAAGTCTTCAGAGTAGCACTGTGCCCAGGAAGTGATGCCATAAAAAAACAGGAAATTACGTCAAAGTCTTTAAGAAGCCTTCTATATGTGCACCATGGTGCAGAGCAAGCAGAACTTTCTCATATATGTAACTGCTTGATCCCAAATGTTTTTAATGTCTAAATATGGTAGATTTTAATGATATCTATAATTAAAAGATGTATTGATTTTATGGACGAATTCCATGTTAATCTAATGACTTCATGAGGTGCATATTCAAAAGTTCCATATATCTACTGATTGTACAATTGATTCATTTGGAATGATGCCCTTATGAATTTATTTGTATATGTTTTTAAAACTCCACAAGATTACTGTTTCCCTTATGATTCCATAGACTTTATTTTTGGTGCATTTCTCTAGGTTTAATAATGTCCCGATATCAACCCCTGTCTTAGTTGAAGGTTTTCCGAGGCAAAAATATTGAGTTTTCATACAGTTTGCTCAATGTTAACTACATTCACTTGTATGTATTATTCTTTTTATATTCTCAGCAATTGGACAATTATATTTTCTACACCAGATTGCAATCCCTTTATTTGCCCTGTATAATGCTTAATTGTTTTGTCTTGGTTCTGAAAAATCAATCAAAATGAAATGAAAAAAATCAATGCGTGTACACAGTATCTAATACAGTGTGCACAGTTTCTACTACACTTCTGGTGGTGTACACAGTACAAAATACAGTGCAGCTGTAGTACAGTTTCTAATAAAGTGCAGGCGGTGTACACAGTATCTAATTCAGTGTGTACAGTTTCTACTACACTTCTGGTGGTGTACACAGTACACAATACAATGCAGCCGTAGTAGTTTCTACTATTTTTCTGGTGGTGTACACAGTATCTAATACAGTGTGTACAGTTTCTACTACACTTCTGGTGGTGTACACCATACACAATACAGTGCAGCTGTAGTACAGTTTCCAATAAAGTGCAGGCCATGTACACAGTATCTAATACAGTGTGTACAGTTTCTACTACACTTCTGGTGGTGTACACAGTATAAAATACAATGCAGCCATTGTACAGTTTCTAATACAGTGACGGTGGTGTACACAGTATCTAATACAGTGTGTACAGTTTCTAATACACTTCAGGCGGTGTACACAGTATCTAATACAGTGTAGTGTGGTGTTGCAAAACAAAAAATACATCATGTACGGAAGGCCACCAAGGAGAGGCAGCCGCTCACAGGCCACTAAAAGAGGGCAAGCAGCCTCTGTGTCTACAGTCAACAGTGGTGGTCATGGACATGGTGCATCCTCTGCATGTGGCCGTAGGGCACGCTTGTCCTTTTTTTCTGCTGCTGGCCATTAGGGATGAGCCGAACCCCCCCCCGGTTCAGTTCGCACCAGAACCTGTCAACGGGCCGAAAATTTGCACGAACTTTAGAACCCCATTGAAGTCTATGGGACTCGAACGTTCAAAAACAAAAGTGCTAATCTTAAAGGCTAATTTGCATAGTATTGCCCTAAAAAGGGTTTGGGGACCCGGGTCCTGCCCCAGGGGACATGTATCACTGCAAAAAAAAGTTTAAAAAATGGCCATTTTTTCGGGAGCAGTGATTTTAATGATGCTTAAAGTGAAAAAAAGTGAAATATTCCTTTAAATATTGTACCTGGGGGGTGTCTATAGTATGCCTGTAAAGTGGCGCGTGTTTCCTGTGCTTAAAACAGTCCCTGCACAAAATGAAATTTTTAAAGGAGTAAAAGTAATTTAAAACTGCTTGCAGCTTTAATGTAATGTCGGGTCCCGGCAAAATGGATGAAAATCAGTGAGACAAACTGCATAGGTACCCCCCAGTCCATTACCAGGTCCTTTGGGTCTTGTATGGATATTAAGGGGAACCCCGCACCTAAATTAAAAAAGGAAAGGCTTGGGGCCCCCAGGCCCTATATACTCTGAACAGCAGTATACAGGCGGTGCAAACAAGACAGGGACTGTAGGTTTGTTGTTAAGTAGAATATGTTTGTAATTTTGAACTGGTACATTTTTAAAGTGTAGCCCCAACCAAAAAATCTATTTTAAGCTTTTTGGAAAACATAGGGAAAGGTTATCACCCCTGTGACATTTGTTTTGCTGTCTGTGCACCTCTTCAGAAGATTTCACCTCACTTTTTGTCCCAATGACAAGTGTTTTTTGACAATTTGGAGTTTTTAGTGAAACAAGGATTGTTGATAAAACATCAGTGGAGAGGAGACACGTTTTTAACATATTAACTCTTACAGGAGAGAATTTCCCTTCCTAGGGGTAGATTTCATCCCACTTCCTGTTGTCTCCTTTTGTTTGCAAGTAGGAGTCGTTTGTAAGTTGGATGTTTGAAAGTAGGGCCCTGTCCTATATACTCTGCAGAAATTGGGGCTTTAGGTGTTGGTGTTGCCACAACACTGTAAGCCCTCACAGTTACTCTTGGTGGGCGCAGGAATGGGCCCTGCTGTGAAATATTAGATCAAGAATTGTAATTGCATGCCCCTGTTGAACAGGGTCAGAAAAATTGGACCTTTGGTGGTGGTGGTGCTGGTGTCACAACACTGAAAATCCTCACAGTTGCTCTTGGTGGGTGCAGAAACGGGCCCTGCTGTGAAATATTAGATCAAGAATTGTAATTACATGCACCTGTTGAACAGGGGCAGAAAAATTGGGCCTTTGATGGTGTTGGTGGTGGTGGTGTTGCCACAACACTGTAAGTCCTCACAGTTACTCTTGGTGGGCGCTGGAACGGGCCCTGCTGTGAAATATTAGATCAAGAATTGTAATTACATGCACCTGTTGAACAGGGGCAGAAAAAGTGGGCCTTTGGTGGTGGTGGTGCTGGTCCCACAACACTGTAAGTCCTCACAGTTACTCTTAGTGGGTGCAGAAACGGGCCCTGCTGTGAAATATTAGATCAAGAATTATAATTACATGTCCCTGTTGAACTGGGCAGAAAAATTGGGCCTTAGGCACTAGTGCCACAACACTGCAACCCCTCACAGATACTCTAGTTGGAGCGCAGGAACGAGCCCTGCTGCAAAGTATTGCATCAAATATTGTAATTACACGCCCCTGTTAAACAGGGGTTGCAAAATTGGGCCTTAGGCACTGGTTCCACAGCACTGCAACCCCTCACAGATACCCTAGTTGGAGCACAGGAACGAGCCCTGCTGCAAAGTATTGCATCAAAAATTGTAATTACATGCCCCTGTTAAACAGAGGTTGAAAAATTGGGCCTTAGGCACTGGTGCCACAACACTGCAACCCCTCACAAATACTCTAGTTGAGCGCAGCAATGAACCCTCTTTGCAAAATATTGCACCAAAAATTGTAATTACATGCCCCTGTTAAACAGAGGCTGAAAAATTGGGCCTTAGCCACTGGTGGAGGCACCCAGAACCAAAAATATTCTTACAAGATCATTGAGGAGGAAGAGGATAGTCACTCAGCATAACAGGATAGTCACTCAGCATCAGCATAGGCAGTCTTGAAGGGATCTGACATTTAAAAAAAAAATTATTCAGTTACATCAGCATCAGGTGCTTGGTAGCTGGTGGTGATCCAAGACTGATTCATTTTTATAAAGGTCAGTCGATCGACCGAGTCGGTGGACAGGCGCACCCTGTGATCAGTTACAAAGCCTCCAGCAGCACTGAATGTGCGTTCCGAAAGAACGCTGGATGCAGGACAGGCCAGTAGCTCAATTGCATACTGTGCAAGCTCTGGCCAGTGATCCATCCTCAAGACCCAGTAACCCAGAGGATTTTTGGTGGGAAAGGTGTCCAGGTCAGATCTTGCCCCTAGGTATTCCTGCACCATGTAAAATAGACGCTGGCGATGGTTGCTGGAACCGGGGCTGCGGACTAAAAAACTGTCTGAACGCATCGGTCAGACAGCCACCTTCTCCACCGCTCCTTCTTTGACTGAGCGAAGCCTCAGCAACATGTTGTCCAGGAACAGGAGTTTGTAATCTCCCAGTCTCTGGGAACGCATTGCAGAGACCTTTCTACAAGGCCTCCCGAAGATGTTTCATCCTTTGCTCAATCTGCAACGGCAAGATAAGGTCCGCAACCTTACCCTTGTAACGTGGATCAAGGAGGGTTGCCAGCCAGCCATCCCTCACCTTGATACCACTAATACGAGGATCCTTCCGCAAGCTTTGCAGGATCAGGGAGGCCATGCAGCGTAGGTTTGCTGAAGCATTCGGTCCGGAGTCCTCTGGGTCACTAAGGACGACATAATCTGCAGCCACCTCCTCCCAGCCACGTACAAGTCCATGGGTTTCTTGGGACTGTAAATGATCACTTGAAGACTGTTGTTGATGCTAAGTGCCAGGCTCCACCTCCATGCTGACACAAAACTCCTCCTCCTCATCATCCTCTTCCTGTGTGATCGGTGGGCATGCAGGAACACTGTCTGGATAAAGGGGGCCTCTTCCTGCCTCTGTTCTGCCTCAAGTGCCCTGTCCATTATTCCACGCAGCGTGTGCTCCAACAGGTGGACAAGGGGGACAGTGTCGCTGATGCATGCACTGTCACTGCTCACCATCCTCGTGGCCTCCTCAAATGGTGACAGGACAGTGCATGTATCCCTGATCATGGCCCACTGGCGTGGGGAAATAAAACCAAGCTCCCCTGTCCCTGTCCTGGTGCCATAGTCGCACAGGTACTCATTGATGGCCCTCTGCTGCATGTGCAGGCGCTACAGCATGGCCAACGTTGAGTTCCACCTGGCGGGGATGTCACAGATTAGGCGGAGCTCTGCAGTGTAATGCAGTCAGTGTGCTGTCCTTAAGCTGGCCCCTGGAGGGCATCCTGCCTCATTGGTAATGTGCCTCCTCCTCCTCCTATTTCCTATCAGGCACCCACGTGGAGTCAGTGACCTCATCATCCCCTCCCTCCTCATCACTGGAGCAAAGCTAGCAGTATGCTGCAGCTGGGGGAACATGACTGCCAGCTTGCTGTCCTTCTTGGGCACCCCCTCTCTCTGGGCTCATGTTACTGCCTTCCTCTAGCTGAGTACCATCATCGGAGCCTTCAAAGCGCTGGGCATCCTCCTGGAGCATGTACCCAACACTGTGGTCAAACAGTTAGGCGGACTCCTCAGGAGGACATGGTGGGGCTAGGGAAGGAGTGACTGATGCCATTGAGCCGAGGGAAGAGGCCGTGTTGGAAGCTGCTTTGCCAGACATAGTACCCTGAGCCTGGGTGAGAGAGGATGAGGAGGATGAGGACGGCTTGGTCATCCACTCTACCAAGTCTTCCGCATGTTGCGGCTCAACATGGCCAGCTGCCAACAAAAAAGGACAAGCGTGTCCCACGGCCACGTGCTGATGAGGATTCACCGTGTCCACGGCCAGCACTATTGCCTCTAGACACAGAGCCTGATTGCCCTCTTTTATTGGCTAATGACTGTCTGCCTCTCCTTGTTGGCCTTCCAGATATACTAATGGCCTGCACTGCAGTGAGATTGAACTGGGATGTATATATATATACTGATTAAACAGCAGCTAGCAGAATGTCTGCCTGTGGTATTAATAGGATCAGAAGAAGCACACCAACACTGGTCTTCAGGTAGCTATAGGTACAACTGTGCAGGGTACACAGTACACTAACTGTAAATACTTCAAGAGCCTGCCTGTGCTATTAATAGGATCAGAAGAAGCACACAAGCACTTGTCTTCAGGTAGCTATAGGTGCAACTGTGCAGGGTACACAGTACACTAACTGTAAATACTTCAAGAGCCTGCCTGTGCTATTAATAGGATCAGATGAGGCACACAAGCACTTGTCTCCAGGTAGCTATAGGTGCAACTGTGCAGGGTACACAGTACACTAACTGAAAATACTTCCAGAGCTTGCCTGTGCTATCAATAGGATTAGAAGAAGAACACAAGCACTTGTCTTCAGGTAGCTATACTGTAGGTGCAACTGTGCAGGGTACACAGTACACTAACTGTAAATACATCAAGAGCCTGCCTGTGCTATTAATAGGATCAGAAGAAGCACACAAGCACTTGTCTTCAGGTAGCTATACTGTAGGTGCAACTGTGCAGGGTACACAGTACACTAACTGTAAATACTTCAAGAGCCGATCAGAAGAAGAACACAAGCACTTGTCTTCAGGTAGCTATACTGTAGGTGCAACTGTGCAGGGTACACAGTACACGAACTGTAAATACTGTAAAAACACCTGCCTGCCTGTCAGTATATTAGGAATAGAATAACAGGAACGGATCTAGCTAAACTGAATACAGTGTATATATATATATATATATATATATATATATATATATATATATATATATATACAACACCTAGGATGCATATATACACAATATGTATATACAATAATTCTGCGCTACCTAAAGGGAAGGAAAGCAGCTAACACAACCAACAAGTATAGAGAACAGACAAGAAAACAAAATGAGTGTAGCGCTAAGGAAGGGGATAAAAATATATGGCCTAAGAACTGGCAGTTCAAAGTTCAAATGCTGACAAAAAACGTCCTTGGAGAGAAGTTGGAAGATGGAATATGAAGTCCAATGGAACAAATATCAACCACAGTACAATCCTCTGTGAAAGAAGCCCACACACCACCGATGATAATAAAGAGGCTTACCAGATTTGGTGGACCCAACAAGGCGTACGCCAGGTGGGGTCAATCAGGCTTAGGCGGTGTTGGGCTGGAACAGGTACAGAAGAGCAAGGATGGTGGAATGACTTCCACGTGGCTGTGTCCCTCAGACGTAGTCCGGCTCAGAGGTCATAGCACTCAAATCCGTGTTGGAATGAATGGAGGAAGAAAAGGATGGGCCAAATAGTGTGAATCCGTTTAAACAAAAATGTATTAAAATTATAATATACACTTACATGGAAAGTGTCTAGAAAACAGCGCTGTGAAGAAGTGGCGACAGTGGGGTCCTACCTGACGCGTTTCGTCTGCATAGACATCATCTGGGGGGATCCCCCCACTGTAGCCACCAGATTATATATAAAGAAACCATAAAAATTATGCAAAACAGCTCCACGGATGCTCAAAGTGTCACTTCCAGTATTGGGGGAAGATGGCCGACAGGCGTGCGTTCCACGCCAGCCGGCATGCGTTCCACGCCTCATGGTGATGGGCGCCGGAAGTAAGACAAAATTAAGTAAAATAACATAACTGAAGTGAAATACAAAACCCCTATGGGGTTAATACAGGGGGGCCCTATATTACTGTGGTTGACTTCCTATATACACAATACACTGTAAGTGCAGCTGACTGACTCGACCTGCCAACTCTATCTAACTTAAATCAAATGACACTGTCTCTCTGTCTATCTATCTCTCTCTGCCGCCGCAACACACTACACAAGGCTGCCACGCAGGCAGCCTTATATAGTATGGGGCGTGTACTAAACCCCCTGAGCCATAGTTGGACAAAGCCACCCTGGCTTTGGCCATTTATGGCTCTCTGTACATACAGCGCTGTGATTTTCCAAGCATGTAGGTCATAGTGCATGCTTGGCCAATCATCAGTCAGCAATGCACTGCGGTGCCGCAGTGAATTTGGCGCAAATGGTCCTTATCATTCACAATTCGATGGTCGAACAGGTGATGTTTGAGACGATCATGGGTTCGACTCGAACTCGAAGCTCATCCCTACTGGCCATGTTATTGAGCCACAACATGCAGAAGAGTTGGTGGAGTGGATAACAAAGCCGTCCTCATCCTCCTCATCCTCTGTCACCCAGGCTCAGAGTAGTTTGCCTTCCAACGGAGCTGCCAAAGCGGCCTATTCCACTGGCTCCTTGTCCACAGTCACTCCTTCCGTAGCCCCACCATCTTGCACGGAGGAGCCCCCTGAATTATTCAACCACAGTGTCGGGTACATGCTGCTGGAGGATGCGCAGCAATTTGAAGGCTCTGATGTTGGTTCCCAGGTTGAAGAAGGGAATAACGTGAGCCTAGAGAGAGGAGGTGCCACAGAGGGACAAGAAAATGGCAGCCATGTTCCTCCAGCTGCAGCATACTGCCACGTTTGCTCCAGTGACGAGGAGGTAGGGGTTAATGAGGTCACTAACTGTACTTGGGTGCCTGAGAGAAGAGAGGGGGAGGAGGAGGCACAACTCCAACGAGGCAGGATGTCCTCTAGGAGGCAGCTTAAGGGCAGCCCCCTATTGCATCACACCATAGAGCTCCGCAGGTCCAGGGCGCTGCTGACTCCCACTGACTTTTAAAAGTTCCTTGGTGTGGGCCTTTTTCAACATGTGTGTAGCATATCGCACCGTTGCTGTTTGCAACCTATATCTGAAGCGGATCAAGTGTGGCCAGAACAGCAGTCGCTTGGGCACCACATGCTTGACCACACACATGACAACCAGCCATGCAGTCCATTGGCAACAGCACTTGAAAGACCCACATCAAAGAAAAAGGCGGACTTCTCCTTGCTCCTCATCTGGAATCTCCAACCCTACTATACTTCCAGTCCTCTCAAAAACCTGCACTGAGAGGAATGAAGGTATAGCAATAGGTGTCCTACGTATATGCAGCCAATCTGCTAGCAGTACACCACCATCTGATTTTAGCAGGCAAATTTCCCTACCCCAGTTGCTGAACCATAAAAAGAAATTTGATCCCAGCCAACCACATGATCAGCGTCTAAATGCAAGCTTGGCCAAATTGCTAGCACTGTAACTGCTGCCTTTTCAGCTGGTAGACTCTGCCCCCTTTCGTGAATTTGTGGAATGTGCTGTACCTCAGTGGCATGTTCCAAAACGCCATTTCTTTTCACGGAAGGCCAATTCCTGCTCTCTACTGGCATGTGGAAGGCAATGTTTTGGCCTTGTTGTACAGGGCTGTCAGCAGTAAGGTTCATATTACCGCTGACTCATGGTCCAGCAGGCATGGGCAGGGATGTTACCTTTCCTTCACGGCGCACTGGGTAACTCTGCTGGCAGCTGGGAAGGATGCAGGACAGGGTTTTGTGTTGTTGGAGCTTGTTCCGCCACCACGCCTCCAAAATGCTAGTGGTGATTCTGCCACAGTTCTCTCCTCCACCCCCTCCTCTTCTTCTTCCTCTATGGCCTCTTCTGCAGATTTGTCCTCTGAACCAGCTGTGCTCCGTAAGCGGTCAAGGGGCTACGCAAGCAGTCAGGCTAAAAGATGTCATGCAGCGCTTGAGTTCGTCTGCCTAGAGGACAGGAGCCATTCTGTCAGGATTCTGTCAGCTCTGCAGGGGCAGGCTCAGAGGTGGTTGATGCCACACCAGCTTCAGCCATGTATAGTTGTATGCGACAATGGCACCAACCTTCTCTCCACCCTCTGACAGGGACACTTGACCCATGTTCCATATTTGGCACACATCCTGAATTTGGTGGTGCAGTGGTCATACAATGCCAGTGCTCGGCTAGCTGACATTCAAAACGAATGCAACCTGCCCACCAACCGCCTCATTTGTGACATACACCCACCAGGTGGAACCCAACGTTGGTAATGCTGCAGCAGCTGCACACACAGCAGAGGGCCATGAATGAGTACCTGTGTGAGTATGGCATAGGACAGGGTCAGGGGAGCTTGGCTTCTTTTTGCCACGCCAGTGGCTACTGGTCAAGGATGCATGCACTGTCCTGTCATCATTTGAGGAGGCCACAAGGATGGTGTGCAGTGACAATGCATGCATCAGTGGCACTGTCCCTCTAGTCTTCCTGCTGGAGCACATGCTTTGTGGAATCATGGACAGGGCACTTGAGGTAGAACAGCGGGAGGAAGAAGAGGAATTCCTTACCTCTCAAGGCCCCCTTTATTCAGATAGCATTCCTGCGCCAAAAACACAGGAAGAAGAGGAGGAGGATTGTGTCAGCATGGATGTAGAGGATAACACTCAGCAGCAGTCTTCAAGGGGTGGTTTTCAGTCCCCAGAAACCCAAGGAGTTGTACATGGCTGGGAGGAGGTAGTTATGGATCATGTGATCTTTAGTGACCCAGAGGACTCAGAATTGAATGCCTCTGCAAACTTACGCTGCATGGCCTCCCTGATTCTGCAAAGCCTGCGAAAGGACCCTAGGATTGGTGGTATCAAGGAGAGGGATCATTACTGGCTGACAACCCTTCTTGAGCCACGTCACAAGGGTAAGTTTGCAGAACTCATCCTGCCTTTGCAAAGGGAGTAGAGGATGAAACATCTTCAGGAGGCCTTGAAGAAAGGTTTGTGCAACGCATTTCCAGACCCTGGGAGGTTACAATTTCCTGGTGCTGGACAACGTGTTGCTGAGGCTTCTTTCAGTCAGAGCAAGAGCGATGGAGAAGGTGGCTGGCTGACCGATGCCTTTAAACAATTTTTCAGTCCTCAGCGCCAAGGTCTGATCGGTTCAAGCAACAATCACCAGCGTCTGCATTACATGGTGCAGGAATATCTAGGGGCAAGAGCAGACTTGAAGACCTTCCAACAGAGCATCCACTGTGTTACTGGGTCTTGAGAATGGACCACTGGCCAGAACTTGCTCTATATGCAATTGAGCTACTGGCCTGTCCTGCATCCAGCGTGCTTTCTGAATGCACATTCAGTGCTGCTGGAGGGTTTGTAACGGATCAAAGAGTGCGCCTGTCCACCGACTCCATTGATAGGCTCACATTCATAAAAATGAATCAGTCTTGGATCGGCAGCTGTCAAGCACCTGATGCTAATGTAACTGATTGAATTGGCTATGGATGTCGGATCCCTAGAAGACTGCCTATGCTGACTATCCTTTCCTCCTCAATCTTGAGGATGCTAGCTTCCAACATTATTTTTGGCTTAGGGCACCACCACCACCACCCAAGGCCCAATTTTTCTGCCCCTGTTTAACAGGGGCATGTAATTACAATTTTTAATATAATATTTCAACGCAGGTCCCATTCCTGAGCCCAACAAGAGTAACTGTGAGGGCTTAGAGTGTTGTGGTACCACCACCAAAGGCCCAATTTTTCTGCCCCTGTTTAACAGGGGCATATAATTCAAATTTTTGATATAATATTTTTAACACAGGGCCCGTTCCTGCATGGAATTTCATGGTTGGAATTTCTCCAACTTGTCTTGCATACACATGGTCACAGAAATGTTGACCAACAATTATGAACGTAGTGACATACAAGACGTACGATGAGGCGATAAAAAGTAAATTTAATAGTTGTGCGCCACCCTTTGGGCTCCTTCTGCTAATCTCGTGTTTATCTTGTGTTAGTAGAAGTTTGGTGAGTGATGATTTGCGCTTTTCAGCCTTGTGCTTTTCAGTTTGTTTCTGCTTTTCAGGTTGTGCTTGTCGGTTCATATCTGTTCTTCAGTGCGTGCTTGTCAGGTCATTTCTGTTTTTCAGCGCGTTCTATTTATAGTTCGCTTCTGATTTTCAGTGCGTGCTTGTCCGGTCGTTTCTGATTTTCAGGTCGTGCTTGTCAGGTCCTTTCTGATTTTCAGTGCGTTCTGTCAGTTCGTTCTGAGCAGATCGTGCTTTTGTTGGGCTTGGTGTTATTGCTTTGACCCAAGTCCAGTCCATGAACAGGGGGAGGAGGAGTTCTTGGACCAAGAATTGGTTGCTTAATCATGACCAATTCTCTCATATGCCTTTGTTGTGGGAGCTCTAGAAGAATAATCCTGATGATTTCAGTAATTATCTCCGGATGACAGACCCCGTCTTTCAACGCTTGTTGGCTTTGCTGTCCCCTTATATTACGAAGCAGGACACCTGGATGCAGCAAGCCATCTCTGCTGAGCAAAGGCTCGTCACCACCTTGCGGTACTTGGAGATGGGGAGAAGTCTCCAGGACCCGAAGTTCACAACTGGGATCTCCCAGGCTCTGGGAATCATTATTCCAGAGACCCGTTCTGCCATAATTCAAGTCCTGCAGAAGGACTATATTAGGGTAAGTTTTATCATTTAACATCACATTCTACAGTATGTATTTAATGTTTGCTAATGTATTGTATTCTTTTCTTCATTCCATAATTACCATGAATGTAATATACTGTGAATGTCCTCTTTGTCCTCATGCATATTTGCCTTCACTAACCTCCCCAGCATGCTATCCTGGGCCCATACACACTTAGCCTACTATCTTAACAATGTATTTTGTCAGCTCCATTGTAGTGCTTACCCTAAACACCCCCTAAAATGTGTCCAAATGTTATTTTTGTCCTCCAATTCAGGCAGAGTGCAAGAGACATTTTTGGGGGGCCCAAACTCATTTTGAACCCTCCCTCCCCCCAACCTCTTGACTTTGCCAAACCCATACACACTATACCTACCTCTTTTGTAGTCATATTTATGGATGAATTCCCCACAGAATGTAGTGCAAGTGCCTGTCTGAATACATTCAAATGGTACTGTTTAAAGTTTTATTCTCCTATTATCTTGAAAGGTAATTGCAGAATTTTCAAAAAGGACAATCCACTTTGCCCTACAAGTGCACTTGCATTGCACTTGTAGTGCAAAATGGTTTTGCCTTTTTGAAATAAGCCCCAGTGTGTCAACATGTGCTAGCTCCCATCATGGGGGATCAATGGACATGTGCAACCTCTTCCTCTCACCTACTTTAGTTTGGAGGAAGGGGTTGCACCCACAAAACGCGTACATTAATATCTCATTATGGGAGATAGCACATGCTGACACACTGTGTGCATCTTCAAAATTTGGCTTTACAATTCATTTAAAATTGTAAAAACACATACAACATAACGACAACTTTAAAATGTATTTTTTGTTTAGATTTTGCCTAAAATATCTATGATGTTGCTCAGTCTTTTTTGAGCATCATGGATGTTTTGTTTCATCTTTTCAAAATCACTATTGCACACCATGATCTGACTGATCAGGATTTGTGCACTTGCACTGCTGAAATGAGTTTCTTCTTCCACAACATCCACATCACCTAAAAATAAAAAAACACACCATGTATTAGAAATATGCAGGCATTCATTTATTACCTGAAGCTGTGGTCTCAGACACTGACATGTTGTCGACACCATTTCTACCACTTCACCCAGCACTTCCTGAACATCTCCATCCACATCTTCAGGGTGTGTGGTGGGTTGCCTTTCTTTATTCGGTGTGGGGTTACTGGTGTCCTCAGATGTCCCTATTCTTTTCTCCCCTATGTGAATACAAAAAAGGTATACTTACCAGACAGATATGTTAGGCTAGAAATAGTAATATGAAACATTGCTTGGAAGTGTCTTCCAATTGTGTTTTGGCAGATTTCCAAGCTGAATACATGATTTTTTCCCTTTCAAAAGCTGGAATATTTACCTGTTTTGTGCAAGTTTCACACATGGAGAGACCCCTAGTATCCACTGGAGCACCTGCGTGGGACACCATAACAAGGGTGTTATGTCCAGACATGTAAACAGCTGCTGAGTGTCCTCTCCTGACACTGACTAAAGTTGTAATTTCATTATAGTTTCAAACACATCTAGACAACAATGTAATACATTTATTTTAATCAAAGTAGGCATGAACAAATGTAGTTAACCTGCATCTGCCAAAAACGACGTATTAGTGGTCGAACAAACAATGTTTAATATGAACGATTCCTGTGTCCACAAACCTCAAACTTGGCATTTTAAACTGTACAACAGTAAAGAAAAGCACATGGACCAGCACGAAAGTAATAATAATAATAATAATAGGAACACACGACAAATACTTACTTTTTTGCAGCACTTTCCTGATCTTTCTATACTGATCTTGTTCCCTCAATTTCAGGTCTGACCAGCGTTTCCTCAATTGATCCTTGGATCATCGTACCCTAAAATTCCTGTTCAGACTTCTGACAACTTTAGCCATGATCTTGGCCTTTCTCACATTAAGGTTTCTGTATGGCCCATGATTCCCATCATAGTCTGTCCTCTTTAAGATGTCCACCATCTCCACCATCTCTTCAAAAGACATATTTGAGGACTTATATCTCCTCCTGGATCTGGAACTGCCTTGCTCTGGGCTTTCGATGTTGCTGATAACAGCACACACCAGCTGTGTTTCCACCATGTTCTCTCCCACTGCCCGGAAAGAGAAGAGGCGGGGAATACACTAGAAAGAAGGTCAGGGGGGATTTTCACTCATGCGCAGTGTATGTAAAGCCTAACACGCGGGTGATGTAACGGATGTACATACAATCTGTGAGTGGAGGACGGAGGATCGTTATCGCCGATCGTTCGAACTAAGGTACAATTGTAACTTGGGGCATCAGTGGTTAGTGGCCTATACTGCTTATAGATTGAGGCCTATATTGGGACAAGATTATGAGAGCCTTTAGCCTTTAGAGAGTTTAGCCTGACATTAGGGTTTGTCTTGTGTTGTGTCTTGCAGATAAAATGGTTGATAAATTTACTGCCCCAGATTCTCTGCCAGACTTTATTGAAAAATACAGGGAGCTGCCCTGTCTCTGGCAAATACAATGAAGGGACTATTCAAACAAGCTAAAGAGGAAGGCAGTGATGGAGAAACTGTTGGAATTAGTGAAGCCTGTGTATCCCATGGCAGAAATCACCTATTTGAAGGCCAAAATTGGTAGCCTGAGGAGCACATATAATAGGGAGAGCAAGAAAGTACAGGATTCCCAGAGATCCGGAGCATTAGCAGATGACGTATATGTCCCCAGGCTGTGGTACTTTTTTGTCCGATCAGACGAAACCCAGGCCATCGCTCTCCACACTTCCTTCAACATCAGCTGAGGCTCCTGAGGTCCAACCTGGACCTTCCACCTAGGAAGAAGATGTGGAGGAGCCCAGCTTGACCCAGGTATAGCATTGTTGAAGATATTTATTGTCAAAAGTTGAATGATGTTAACTATTGAACACAAATTTCTGATTTAACAAAGTGGTTTACATATCAATAGACAGTAGTAGCCAAAAATGATTGGGACAAGAATGAACAATGCTGGGGTCAGAATGTTAATCTTTTCTATGTGTTAACATTCAATTTGCAACAGTCATGAGCTCAAAATTGTGTGTGATTGATGACCAAAAACCTAAAACTATGTACCATTTTCATACACAGGAAAGTCTCAGCCAGGAGGAGGCCGTAGCAAGCAGCCTGATCTAATTACAGGTTCCTCCCCTCCGCCCTCCAACCAAAAGGACCAGGAAGGCAAGGAACCTGGAGGAGGCCACGGCTGTTTCCTTCGACATGCTACTGTGGCAATTAGCATGGCCCCTGATGGCCAGGAGGCGTTTGGATGCGTCACAGCAAATAAATTAAAACAGATGGATGAGGCTCAACGCACTATATTCAAGGAGATAGTTCTGCCGGCCCTAAACAAGTGGATGAGGGGAAAACTCACCCATCAAACACACCTCTGTGAGTTGGACCATGCTCCTCCACCACCTCCACCAACAACACAGCCACCCCACCCACCACAGCAGCATGGAAGGAAGTCTGGAAGGAAGTGCT
Organism: Aquarana catesbeiana; assembly: GCF_042186555.1. Lineage (NCBI taxonomy): Eukaryota > Metazoa > Chordata > Amphibia > Anura > Ranidae > Aquarana > Aquarana catesbeiana. The sequence goes on along the minus strand of NC_133324.1, from coordinate 460,046,864 downwards.
GAGAGTGACGGCCTGGGTTTGGTGTGGTCTGGCAAAAAATGCAGGCTGTTGTAAGACCACAGCCTCGGGACATATATGTCATCTGCTGCTGCTCCTGATCTCTCGGAGTCCTGGACCGTATTGTGCTCCCTATTAAATGGACTCCTCAGGTTACCAATTTGAACAGTCATATAATTGATGTCTGCCCTGGGGTACAAAGGCTTCACTAATTCCAACTGTTTTCTCCATCGTTGCCTTCCTCTTTATTTTGTTATGACCTTGTGCTCCCTATTAAATTAAACCAAATTTGTTTTGAAAAATACTTGGCTATGTGTTTTACTTCAAAAAGGACTGTTTGTTTGTGAGTAGGCAGGTACATTTCAAAAATACAATGTCAAATTAACAAGGGACACCAACACCAACCAACCTCTTCTAGGTAAATAAATACAAGATAATAATGGTGTTGTGGTAACTTGACACACAAAACGAAAAAAAAAAAATTCTGGAGATCACTAAAAAAAAAAAATATTCTGGCGATCACTAGAAAAAAAATATTCTGGAGATCACTAGAAAAAAAAAATATTATTCTAGAAATCACTAGAAAAAAAATAATATTATTCGGGAGATCACTAGAAAGAAAAAAAAAATAATATTATTCTCGAGATCACTAGAAAAAAAATATTATTCTGGAGATCACTAAAAAAAAACACAAAAAAAATATATTATTCTGGAGATCACTAGAAAAAAAAAACACACAAAAAAAAAATTGTTCTGGAGATCACTAGAAAAAAAAAGCAGCTTCATTATTATACCATTATTAAGAAGAAGATTAAGAAGAAGAGAATGTGCTGCATTGAAAGATTTCATAATTTGCCACGTCACAAATGTGATATCTCCATTATGAACGTTAGTTTTACAAGACCGAGCGCTTCCGGCTCGTCCTTGATTCCGAGCATGCGTGTTTGTACTTTGGACATTTGTCCGACGGACTTGTGTACACACGATTGGAAAGTCCGACAACAAACATTTCTTGGCGGAAAATTTGAGTACATGCTAGCTAACATTTGTTGGCAGAAAGTCCGACAAAAATGTCCGATGGAGCATACACACGGTCGGACTTACCGTCAACAAGCTCACAGCCAACATTTGTGTACGTGGCATAACTGTGAGGGCTTACAGTGTTCTGGTACCACCAACACCTAAGGCCCAATTTTCTGCATAGTATATAGGGCCGGTCGTATAGTATATATACTGCTGTTCAGAGTATATACTGCCTGGGTGACCCCCATGGCATTTTTTTTTTTAAATTGGGTGCGTGGTTCCCCTTAATGTTCATACCAGACCGGAAAAACATTTGGGGGTGACATCCACGCCATTTTTTTTTTTTTTTGGTATTTTTGGTATTTTTTGGTACATTATTGCTGCAAGCAATTTTAAATGACGTTTTTTCCTTTAGAAATGTCATTTTGCTGTGGCACTGTTATAAACATGGGAAAGATGCGCTACTTTAAAGGCATGCTATGGACACCCTCCAGGCACGATATTTAAAAATATTTAATTTTTATTGTTTCACTTTAAGCATTATTAAAATCACTGCTCCCGAATAAACGTCCATTTTTAAAACTTTGTTTTGCATTAATACATGTCCCCTGGGGTATGATCTGGGTCCCCAAACACTTTTTATGGCACTAACTTGCATATAATCTTTTAAAATTAGCACTTTTGATTTTTCACATTCGTGTCCCATAGACTTTAACGGGGTTCAAAAAATTTTTTGCCTGTTCGCATGTTCTGCATTGAACCGAACCGGGGGGTATTTGGCTCATCCCTATTGAGGAGACATACTCCAATATGGATACCTGTTTTGGTAACAACTGTCTAGCAGGAGATTTCCTCTCACTCCCTATTGTGTATCAATGACAAGAAGAGGAGTCAAATCTCAACAGAACAAGGACAGCAAAACATTTACTGAAAAAAAACCTGTAATATAACATTTTTGGCTGTTACTATACAGTACTTTAATCACCAATTACTAGGGATGAGCTTCGTGTTCGAGTCGAACCCATGTTCGACTCGAACATCGGCTGTTCGCCCGTTCGCCGAATTCCGAACTTTATGGGCCGTTCGCGCTAAATTCGTGTGGCGCGTCACGGCCCATAATTCACTGCGGCATCGCAGTGCATTGCTGGCTGATGATTGGCCAAGCATGCACTATGACCCGCATGCTTGGCCAATCACAGCGCCGTCAGTAGAGAGAGCTGTAATTGGCCAAAGCCAGGGTGGCTTTGGCCAATTATGGCTCAGGGGATTTAGTACACACCCCACACTATATAAGGCCGCCTGCACGGCGGCCCTGTGTAGTGTGTGTTCCGGTGTGCTGAGAGATAGAGAGAGAGAGAGACAGTGTCATTTGATTTGAGTTAGATAGATTAGGCAGAACAGTCAGTCAGTTAGCTGCACTTACAGTGTATTGTGTATATATATGCATCCCAGGTGTTGCATATATATATATACACTGTATTCAGTTTAGCTAGATCCGTTCCTGTTATCTTCTATCTAGACTATTTACATTTAATGCAGTGCGTCCTGCTCACAGTGTTCAGCTAGATCCGTTCCTGCTATTTACATTTAGTGCAGTGCGTCCTGCTCACAGTGTTCAGCTAGATCCGTTCCTGCTATTTACATTTAGTGCAGTGCGTCCTGCTCACAGTGTTCAGCTAGATCCGTTCCTGCTATTTACATTTAGCGCAGTGCGTCCTGCTCACAGTGTTTAGCTAGATCCGTTCCTGCTATTTACATTTAGTGCAGTGCGTCCTGCTCACAGTGTTCAGCTAGAGCCGTTCCTGCTATTTACATTTAGTGCAGTGCGTCCTGCTCACAGTGTTCAGCTAGATCCGTTCCTGCTATTTACATTTAGTGCAGTGCGTCCTGCTCACAGTGTTCAGCTAGATCCGTTCCTGCTATTTACATTTAGTGCAGTGTGTCCTGCTCACAGTGTTCAGCTAGATCCGTTCCTGTTATCTTCTAGACTATTTACATTTAGTGCAGTGCGTCCTGCTCACAGTGTTCAGCTAGATCCGTTCCTGTTATCTTCCTACTGACAGGCAGGCTTGTCTGGTTACAGTATATAAAGCTACCTGAAGAAAATTACAGGTGTTCTATTTGATCCTATTAGTACCACGGTCAGGCAGCTAGACTATTTACATTTAGTGCAGTGCGTCCTGCTCACAGTGTTCAGCTAGATCCGTTCCTGTTATCTTCCTACTGACAGGCAGGCTTGTCTGGTTACAGTATATAAAGCTACCTGAAGAAAATTACAGGTGTTCTATTTGATCCTATTAGTACCACGGTCAGGCAGCTAGACTATTTACATTTAGTACAGTGCGTCCTGCTCACAGTGTTCAGCTAGATCCGTTCCTGCTATTTACATTTAGTGCAGTGCGTCCTGCTCACAGTGTTCAGCTAGATCCGTTCCTGCTATTTACATTTAGTGCAGTGCGTCCTGCTCACAGTGTTCAGCTAGATCCGTTCCTGCAATTTACATTTAGTGCAGTGCGTCCTGCTCACAGTGTTCAGCTAGATCCGTTCCTGCTATTTACATTTAGTGCAGTGCGTCCTGCTCACAGTGTTCAGCTAGATCCGTTCCTGTTATCTTCCTACTGACAGGCAGGCTTGTCTGGTTACAGTATATAAAGCTACCTGAAGAAAATTACAGGTGTTCTATCCCAGCTTAGTGCAGCTACAGGCCATTAGTATGTCTGGAAGGCCAAGAAGGAGAGGCAGACAGTCACAAGCCAATAAGAGAGGGCAAGCAGGCTCTGTGTCTAGTGCTGGTCGTGGAGACGGTGCATCCTCATCAGCACGTGGCCATGGGACACGCTTGGCCTTTTTTTCGGCAGCTGGCCGTGTTGAGCCGCAACATGCGGAAGACTTGGTCGAGTGGATGACCAAGCCGTCCTCATCCTCCTCGTCTAACAGGGGCGTGTAATTACAATTTTTGATGCAATACTTTGCAGCAGGGCGCGTTCCAACTAGAGTGTCTGTGAGGGGTTGCAGTGTTGTGGCACCAGCACCAGTGCCTAAGGCCCAATTTTTCTGCCCCTGTCTAACAGGGGCGTGTAATTACAATTTTTGATGCAATACTTTGCAGCAGGGCTCGTTCCTGCGTTCCAACTAGAGTGTCTGTGAGGGGTTGCAGTGTTGTGGCACCAGTGCCTAAGGCCCAATTTTTCTGCCCCTGTCTAACAGGGGCGTGTAATTACAATTTTTGAAGCAATACTTTGCAGCAGGGCTCGTTCCTGCGTTCCAACTAGAGTGTCTGTGAGGGGTTGCAGTGTTGTTGCACCAGCACCAGTGCCTAAGGCCTAATTTTTCAGCTCCTGTTCAACAGGGGCATGTAATTACAATTCTTGATCTAATATTTCACAGCAGGGCCCTGTGAGGGCTTACAGTGTTGTGGCCACAGCAACACCTAAGGCCCAAATTTCTGCTGAGTATATAGGGCAGGACCCTACTTTCAAACATCTAACTTACAAACGACTCCTACTTGCAAACGGAAGGAGACAACAGGAAGTGAGATGAAATCTACCCCTAGGAAGGGAAATTCTCTCCTGTAAGAGTTAATATGGGAAAACAATTTCTCCTTTCCACTGATGCTTTCCAATCCTTGTTCCACAAAAAAACCCAAATTTTCAAAAAACATTTTTCATTGGGACAAAAAAGTGAGGTGAAATCTTCTGAAGAGGAGGAAAGACAGCAAAACAAATGTCACAGGGGTGATAACCCTTCCCTATGTTTTCCAAAAAGCTTAGAAAAGATTTTTTGGCTGGAGCTAAACACGTTAAAAATGTTCAAAATTACAAAGAGATTCTACTTAACAACAAACCTACAGTCCCTGTCTTGTTTGCACCGCCTGTATACTGCTGTTCAGAGTATATAGGGCCTGGTGGCCCCACACCTTTCCTTATTTTAATTTGGGTGCGGGGTTCCCCTTAATATCCATACAAGACCCAAAGGGCCTGGTAATGGACTGGGGGGTACCCATGCCGTTTGTCTCACTGATTTTCATCCATATTGCCATGACCCGACATGACATTAAACCCGCAAGCAGTTTTAAATGAGATTTTTTCCTTTAAAAATGACATTTGGTGCAGGGACTGTTCTAAACATGGGAAACACGCGTCACTTTACAGGCATACTATAGACACCCCCCAGGTACGATATTTAAAGGAATATTTCACTTTTTTTTTTTTTACTTTAAGCATCATTAAAATCACTGCTCCCGAAAAAACGGCCGTTTTTAAAAGTTTTTTTTGCATTGATACATGTCCCTTGGGGTAGGACCCGGGTCCCCAAACCCTTTTTAGGACAATACCATGCAAATTAGCCTTTAAAATGAGCACTTTTGATTTCGAACGTTCGAGTCCCATAGACGTCAATGGGGTTCTAACGTTCGTGCGAACTTTCGGTCCGTTCGCAGGTTCTGGTGCGAACCGAACCGGGGGGTGTTCGGCTCATCCCTACCAATTACCCACTTTTGTCAGTGGATAAAGTTTATTCCAAAAAGGGTTCTAGAGCTGTATTGCTAAAGAAGGAACACGCAGGTCAATACATTCAGTGCTCCAAGACAGGGATGAAGATACTGAGGTGCTTGTCCTTTGGATCCATTACCAATTCACTCTCTGCATGCAGTATGTGCAAGAGTTTTTCCAACTGTACTCCCTTTCAAGTGTAGCTTATCTGCTCATTCTGTGTTCTCCAGTCATTTGAAAATCAGCATTTGTTAAATCTCTACATTTTTTTAAAATCCTGCTATAAATACTATGTAAAATTAACTTTTTATAACTTCCCTTCTAACCTCCATGCACATCAAAAGTCAGGCTTAGAGACTGGAGTTCCAGAAAAGCCCTATGGCTGCTATTGGATTCCTTTGAGCCTCCAACTCATTGCCCAGTGATGTCATTCTGACACGCTGAATACATTGGAAGGTGGGCAGATTTATGGAATGGAATGACCACAGGGGTAACATGCATAGTACTGTAATGGTTACTAGGAAATCTGTTTTGCCAGCGTCACTGTTACTTTTTTCTATGCTCGAAAGATATCAGCCTTGCATAGAGTTAACTAGCAAAGGGGCTGCATTTGATCCTGAAATATTATGGCAGAGTGTCCTATACTATCTTATGTAATAAACCAAAAGAGGAAGTACAAAAGTACTTCCCTTAAAAGTACATAGTAACATTTTTATTTTGGTATTTTATCACAGGTTTTAAGTCCTATGAGGCATTGCAAAGCTGACAGTTACAAGTATGACTCCCTCAGGCAGAGGCATGACGGGGCTTGTAGTTCAGCAACAGCTGGAGGGCCGCCAGTTTGACACCCCTATGTTACATCAAAGAGGGTGGGGAATCAACTAAACCACCTGAGTCCTCTGAAATTAAATAAAAGTGGGATCTATACTGGGACTGGGAGTTTTCAGTTTAGGGGAGGGAAGCCCACATTACAGCGTATACAATATGATTTCTTTACATTACATGCACCTGAAATGGTAATAGATACACACATGCCCATTTACCTGCCCACAGAATGAATCACTTTTCCCAGAGGTGATCTTCAGAAAACATCTGCTATCTGTGGGTCAATCTGATTCACTGCAAATCTGGATTTAAAGGTCAACTGCACCTTGGATTTAAACAATATTGTAATGAACCTAGAACATGTATTAAATCATTATTATAAGTGTTGTACCCATTTTCAACATAAACTATTTTGCCATGGTCTGTATAACTTAACTCCATTGCTAAAATCAACCAAAATGGTAAGTGACCAGTAGGGATGAGCCGAACACCCCCCGGTTCGGTTCGCACCAGAACCCGCGAACGGACCGAAAGTTCGCACGAACGTTAGAACCCCATTGACGTCTATGGGACTCGAACGTTCGAAATCAAAAGTGCTCATTTTAAAGGCTAATTTGCATGGTATTGTCCTAAAAAGGGTTTGGGGACCCGGGTCCTACCCCAGGGGACATGTATCAATGCAAAAAAAACTTTTAAAAACGGCCGTTTTTTCGGGAGCAGTGATTTTAATGATGCTTAAAGTAAAAAAAAAAAAAGTGAAATATTCCTTTAAATATCGTACCTGGGGGGTGTCTATAGTATGCCTGTAAAGTGACGCGTGTTTCCCATGTTTAGAACAGTCCCTGCACCAAATGTCATTTTTAAAGGAAAAAATCTCATTTAAAACTGCTTGCGGGTTTAATGTCATGTCGGGTCATGGCAATATGGATGAAAATCAGTGAGACAAACGGCATGGGTACCCCCCAGTCCATTACCAGGCCCTTTGGGTCTTGTATGGATATTAAGGGGAACCCCGCACCCAAATTAAAATAAGGAAAGGTGTGGGGCCACCAGGCTCTATATACTCTGAACAGCAGTATACAGGCGGTGCAAACAAGACAGGGACTGTAGGTTTGTTGTTAAGTAGAATCTGTTTGTAATTTTGAACATTTTTAACGTGTTTAGCTCCAGCCAAAAAATCTTTTCTAAGCTTTTTGGAAAACATAGGGAAGGGTTATCACCCCTGTGACATTTGTTTTGCTGTCTTTCCTCCTCTTCAGAAGATTTCACCTCACTTTTTTGTCCCAATGAAAAATGTTTTTTGAAAATTTGGGTTTTTTTGTGGAACAAGGATTGGAAAGCATCAGTGGAAAGGAGAAATTGTTTTCCCATATTAACTCTTACAGGAGAGAATTTCCCTTCCTAGGGGTAGATTTCATCTCACTTCCTGTTGTCTCCTTCCGTTTGCAAGTAGGAGTCGTTTGTAAGTTAGATGTTTGAAAGTAGGGTCCTGCCCTATATACTCAGCAGAAATTTGGGCCTTAGGTGTTGCTGTGGCCACAACACTGTAAGCCCTCACAGGGCCCTGCTGTGAAATATTAGATCAAGAATTGTAATTACATGCCCCTGTTGAACAGGAGCTGAAAAATTAGGCCTTAGGCACTGGTGCTGGTGCCACAACACTGCAACCCCTCACAGACACTCTAGTTGGAACGCAGGAACGAGCCCTGCTGCAAAGTATTGCTTCAAAAATTGTAATTACACGCCCCTGTTAGACAGGGGCAGAAAAATTGGGCCTTAGGCACTGGTGCTGGTGCCACAACACTGCAACCCCTCACAGACACTCTAGTTGAAACGCAGGAACGAGCCCTGCTGCAAAGTATTGCATCAAAAATTGTAATTACACGCCCCTGTTAGACAGGGGCAGAAAAATTGGGCCTTAGGCACTGGTGCTGGTGCCACAACACTGCAACCCCTCACAGACACTCTAGTTGGAACGCAGGAACGAGCCCTGCTGCAAAGTATTGCATCAAAAATTGTAATTACACGCCCCTGTTAGACAGGGGCAGAAAAATTGGGCCTTAGGCACTGGTGCTGGTGCCACAACACTGCAACCCCTCACAGACACTCTAGTTGGAATGCAGGAACGAGCCCTGCTGCAAAGTATTACATCAAAAATTGTAATTACACGCCCCTGTTAAACAGGGGCTGAAAAATTGTGCCTTAGGCACTGGTGGTGGCGCCCAGAACCAAAAATGTTCTTACAAGCTATCAGCATGATGATTGAGGAGGAAGAGGATAATTACTCAGGGATAGTCACTCAGCATCAGCATAGGCAGTCTTTGAAGGGATCTGAGATTTCAAAAAAAATTATTCGGTTACATCAGCATCAGGTGCTTGGTAGCTGGTGGTGATCCAAGACTCATTCATTTTTATGAAGGTCAGCCGATCGACCGAGTCGGTGGACAGACGCACCCTGTGATCGGTTACCACGCCTCCAGCAGCACTGAATGTGCATTCCGAAAGAACGCTGGATGCAGGACAGGCCAGTAGCTCAATTGCATACTGTGCAAGCTCTGGCCAGTGATCCATCCTCAAGACCCAGTAACCCAGAGGATTTTCGGTGGGAAAGGTGTCCAAGTCTGATCTTGCCCCTAGGTATTCCTGCACCATGTAAAACAGACGCTGGCGATGGTTGCTGGAACCGATCATACCTTGGGGCTGCGGACCAAAAAATTGTCTGAACGCATCGGTCAGACGGCCACCTTCTCCACCGCTCCTTCTTTGACTGACCGAAGCCTCAGCAACACGTTGTCCAGAAACAGGAGTTTGTAACCTCCCAGTCTCTGGGAACGCATTGCACAGACCTTTCTGCAAGGCCTCCCGAAGATGTTTCATCCTCTGCTCCCTCTGCGATGGCAAGATAAGGTCCGCAACCTTACCCTTGTAACGTGGATCAAGGAGGGTTGCCAGCCAGTATTGGTCCTTCTCCTTGATACCACGAATACGAGGATCCTTACGCAGGCTTTGCAGGATCAGGGAGGCCATGCAGCGTAGGTTTGCTGAGGCATTCGGTCCGGAGTCCTCTGGGTCACTAAGAACGACATGGTCCGCAGCCACCTCCTCCCAGCCACGTACAAGTCCATGTGTTTCTTGGGACTGATCCCTTAAAGACTGCTGCTGATGCTGAGTGCCAGGCTCCACCTCCATACTGACACAATCTTCCTCCTCCTCCTCTTCCTCCTCGTCCTCTTCCTGTGTGATCGGCGGGCACGCAGGAACACTGTCTGGATAAAGGGGGCCTTGAGAGCTAAGGAAGTCCTCCTCTTCCTGCCTCTGTTCTGCCTCAAGTGCCCTGTCCATTATTCCGCGCAGCGTGTGCTCCAACAGGTGGACAAGGGGGACAGTGTCACTGATGCATGCACTGTCACTGCTCACCATCCTCGTGGCCTCCTCGAATGGTGACAGGACAGTGCATGCATCCCTGATCATGGCCCACTGGCGTGGGGAAAAAAAACCAAGCTCCCCTGACCCTGTCCTGGTGCCATAGTCGCACAGGTACTCATTGATGGCCCTCTGCTGCGTGTGCAGCCGCTGCAGCATGGCCAACGTTGAGTTCCACCTGGTGGGCATGTCACAGATTAGGCGGTTCTTGGGCAGGTTAAACTCCTTTTGGAGGTCCGTCAGCCGAGCACTGGCATTATATGACCGGCGGAAATGCACACAGACTTTCCTGGCCTGCCTCAGGACATCCTGTAAGCCCGGGTACCTGCCCAAGAACCGCTGCACCACCAAGTTAAGGACGTGAGCCAAACAGGGCACATGGGTCATTTGTCCCTGTCGGAGGGCAGAGAGGAGGTTGGTGCCATTGTCGCAAACCACCATTCCTGCCTTAAGTTGGCGTGGCGTCAACCACCTCTGAACCTGCCCCTGCAGAGCTGACAGAACCTCTGCCCCAGTGTGGCTCCTGTCCCCCAAGCACACCAGCTCAAGCACCGCATGGCATCTTTTGGCCTGCGTACTTGCGTAGCCCCTTGAACGCCTACGGAGCACCGCTGGTTCCGAGGAAGAGGCCATGGAGGAAGAAGAAGAGGAGGGGGTGGAGGAGAGAGGTGTGTCACAATCAGCATTTTGGAGGCGTGGTGGCGGAACAACCTCCAACACTACTGCACCTTGTCCTGCATCCTTCCCAGCTGCCAGCAGAGTCACCCAATGCGCCGTGAAACTTAGGTAACGTCCCTGTCCATGCCTGCTGGACCATGAGTCAGCGGTAATATGCACCTTACCGCTGACCGCCCTGTCCAGCGAGGCATGGACATTGCCTTCCACATGCCGGTAGAGAGCCGGAATCGCCTTCCGTGAGAAAAAGTGGCGTTTGGGTACCTGCCACTGAGGAACCGCACTTTCCACAAACTCACGGAAGGGGGCAGAGTCTACCAACTGAAAAGGCAGCAGTTGAAGTGCTAGCAATTTTGCCAAGCTAGCATTCAACCGCTGGGCATGTGGATGGCTGGGAGCAAACTTCTTTCGGCGGTGCAGCAGCTGGGGCAGGGAAATTTGCCTGGTACAATCTGACGTCGGTGTACCAAAAGCAGATTGCCCACAAGTACTTGGCTGTGACACACCTAATTCTACACCTTCATTCCTCTCACTGCAGGTCTCAGAGAGGACTGAAGGTCTAGTGGGGTTGGAAATCTCAGCTGATGAGGAGCCAGGAGAGATCCTCTTTGTTCTTTGGTGTGGGTCTTTTAGATACGCTTGCCAACGAACTGCATGGCAGGTCAACATATGTCTGGTCAAGCATGTGGTACCCAAGCGGGAGATGTTTTGGCCACGCGAGATACGCTTGAGACATATGTTGCAAATAGCAGCGGTGCGATCTGATGCACTCGTCTCAAAAAAGGCCCACACCAAAGAACTTTTTGAATAACGCGCAGAGACTGCAGCGCCCTGCACATGTGGAGCTTTGGGGTGTGATGCAGTCAATGTGCTGCCCTTAGGCTGGCCCCTGGAGGGCATCCTGCCTCGTTGGTGATGTGCCGCCGCCTCCTCCTCCTCCTCCTCCTCCTCCTCCTCTCTCCTATCAGGCACCCACGTTGAGTCAGTGACCTCATCATCCCCTCCCTCCTCATCACTGGAGCAAACCTGGCAGTATGCTGCAGCAGGGGGAGCATGACTGCCAGATTGCTGTCCTTCTTGGGCACCCCCTCTGTCCGTGCTCATGTTACTGCCTTCATCGAGCTCAGTATCGTCATCAGAGCCTTCCAAACGCTGGGCATCCTCCTGGAGCATGTACCCAACACTGTGGTCAAACAGTTCGAGGGAATCCTCATGAGGACATGGTGGAGCTAGGGAAGGAGTCACTGATGACATTGAGCTGAGGGAAGAGGCCGCTGCTTTGCCAGACAAAGCACCCTGGGCATGGGTGAGAGAGGATGAGGAGGATGAGGACGGCTTGGTCATCCACTCGACCAAGTCTTCCGCATGTTGCGGCTCAACACGGCCAGCTGCCGAAAAAAAGGCCAAGCGTGTCCCATGGCCACGTGCTGATGAGGATGCACCGTCTCCACGACCAGCACTAGACACAGAGCCTGCTTGCCCTCTCTTATTGGCTTGTGACTGTCTGCCTCTCCTTCTTGGCCTTCCAGACATACTAATGGCCTGTAGCTGCACTAAGCTGGGATAGAACACCTGTAATTTTCTTCAAGTAGCTTTATATACTGTAACCAGACAAGCCTGCCTGTCAGTAGGAAGATAACAGGAACGGATCTAGCTGAACACTGTGAGCAGGACGCACTGTACTAAATGTAAATAGTCTAGCTGCCTGACCGTGGTACTAATAGGATCAAATAGAACACCTGTAATTTTCTTCAGGTAGCTTTATATACTGTAACCAGACAAGCCTGCCTGTCAGTAGGAAGATAACAGGAACGGATCTAGCTGTACACTGTGAGCAGGACGCACTGTACTAAATGTAAATAGTCTAGCTGCCTGACCGTGGTACTAATAGGATCAAATAGAACACCTGTAATTTTCTTCAGGTAGCTTTATATACTGTAACCAGACAAGCCTGCCTGTCAGTAGGAAGATAACAGGAACGGATCTAGCTGTACACTGTGAGCAGGACGCACTGTACTAAATGTAAATAGTCTAGCTGCCTGACCGTGGTACTAATAGGATCAAATAGAACACCTGTAATTTTCTTCAGGTAGCTTTATATACTGTAACCAGACAAGCCTGCCTGTCAGTAGGAAGATAACAGGAACGGATCTAGCTGAACACTGTGAGCAGGACGCACTGTACTAAATGTAAATAGTCTAGCTGCCTGACCGTGGTACTAATAGGATCAAATAGAACACCTGTAATTTTCTTCAGGTAGCTTTATATACTGTAACCAGACAAGCCTGCCTGTCAGTAGGAATTTAACAGGAACGGATCTAGCTGAACACTGTGAGCAGGACGCACTGCACTAAATGTAAATAGTCTAGAAGATAACAGGAACGGATCTAGCTGAACACTGTGAGCAGGACGCACTGCACTAAATGTAAATAGTCTAGAAGATAACAGGAACGGATCTAGCTGAACACTGTGAGCAGGACGCACTGCACTAAATGTAAATAGTCTAGAAGATAACAGGAACGGATCTAGCTGAACACTGTGAGCAGGACGCACTGCACTAAATGTAAATAGCAGGAACGGATCTAGCTGAACACTGTGAGCAGGACGCACTGCACTAAATGTAAATAGTCTAGAAGATAACAGGAACGGATCTAGCTGAACACTGTGAGCAGGACGCACTGCACTAAATGTAAATAGCAGGAACGGCTCTAGCTGAACACTGTGAGCAGGACGCACTGCACTAAATGTAAATAGCAGGAACGGAGCTAGCTGAACACTGTGAGCAGGACGCACTGCACTAAATGTAAATAGTCTAGAAGATAACAGGAACGGATCTAGCTGAACACTGTGGGCAGGACGCACTGCACTAAATGTAAATAGCAGGAACGGATCTAGCTGAACACTGTGAGCAGGACACACTGCACTAAATGTAAATAGCAGGAACGGATCTAGCTGAACACTGTGAGCAGGACGCACTGCACTAAATGTAAATAGCAGGAACGGATCTAGCTGAACACTGTGAGCAGGACGCACTGCACTAAATGTAAATAGTCTAGAAGATAACAGGAACGGATCTAGCTGAACACTGTGAGCAGGACGCACTGCACTAAATGTAAAAAGCAGGAACGGATCTAGCTGAACACTGTGAGCAGGACGCACTGCATTAAATGTAAATAGTCTAGATAGAAGATAACAGGAACGGATCTAGCTAAACTGAATACAGTGTATATATATATATGCAACACCTGGGATGCATATATATACACAATACACTGTAAGTGCAGCTAACTGACTGACTGTTCTGCCTAATCTATCTAACTCAAATCAAATGACACTGTCTCTCTCTCTCTCTATCTCTCAGCACACCGGAACACACACTACACAGGGCCGCCGTGCAGGCGGCCTTATATAGTGTGGGGTGTGTACTAAATCCCCTGAGCCATAATTGGCCAAAGCCACCCTGGCTTTGGCCAATTACAGCTCTCTCTACTGACGGCGCTGTGATTGGCCAAGCATGCGGGTCATAGTGCATGCTTGGCCAATCATCAGCCAGCAATGCACTGCGATGCCGCAGTGAATTATGGGCCGTGACGCGCCACACGAATTTAGCGCGAACGGCCCATAACGTTCGCAATTCGGCGAACGATCGAACAGCCGATGTTCGAGTCGAACATGGGTTCGACTCGAACACGAAGCTCATCCCTAGTGACCAGCCAGGCTACTGTGGAGGAATGAGTACACAGGAAGGAATATAGGAGTACACCGGAAGTACTTTCCTGTTATCTACAAGATCCAGCATTCAGGGCCAATTTGAAAGCTTTTGCTTAAAAAGGGCACAGGTACCTGGGCACTGCCATGGGGGACTACTACTAATACAAAGAAAGAAACATCTTTAAAAATACAGTTCAGCAGGGAGAGACACCTTTTATTGTGACTCAATAGGTTACATTAAAATACAAAATTCCTACAGTCACATGCTTGAAGGATGCTTTAAACTTGAACACAAAGTTGTCCACCTTTGTAATGCAGTGCAAAGACACATTTATAAGGAACTACTGCTAGGAAATGACATTTCCTGGCCAACTTTGTTCTATTAATAAAAAATGGTACATGGTATTAGACATGTGCGGTTAGTTTCGTATGAATCTAAAATTCGTACAAATTTCCAAAAATGTGTTCATTTGGAAGCATCCAAAATACGAATTTCTATGCTTCCGAATTGTATACGAAATACAAAATTTCGTTGACGAATTTCGGATCCAAATTCTGTTATAACGAAAACGTGACTGGTGTTTTGTTGACCAATCAGAGGTTTTCTTCTGCTGCTGAGTGAGGGTTGGAAAAAATTTCCTTTTTTAATATGGGAGTGGGAGACTGGTACTGGTAGTCGATGGGAGATTCAGAATAGGACAAAATAAGAATGTTCGTTAATATCGTTATATTATTGTCATAATAATTATAATTATTCGTTATGATGAAGTTAAAAACCCAGGAAGTCAGCACAGCACAGGGATGGTGGGAGCCCCTCATAATGAGCACAGCACAGGGATGGTGGGAGCCCCTCATAATGAACACAGCATGTGTACAGCCCCAGGAGGAAGTCAGCACAGCACAGGGATGGTGGGAGCCCCTCATAATGAGCACAGCACAGGGATGGTGGGAGCCCCTCATGATGAGCACAGCAGGGGTACAGCCCCGGCACAGCACAGGGATGGTGGGAGCCCCTTGTAATGAGCACAGCAGGGGTATTGCCCCAGGAGGAAGTCAGCACAGCACAGGGATGATGGAAGCCCCTCATAATGAGCACAGCACAGGGATGGTGAGAGCCCCTCGTAATGAGCACAGCAGGGGTACAGCCCCAGGAGGAAGTCAGCACAGCACAGGGATGGTGGAAGCCCCTCATAATAAGCACAGCACAGGGATGGTGGAAGCCCCTCATAATGAGCACAGCACAGGGATGGTGGGAGCCCCCTCATAATGAGCACAACAGGGGTACAAACCCAGGAAGTCAGAACAGCACAGAGATGGTGGGAGCCCCTCATAATGAGCACAGCAGGGGTACAGCCCCAGGAGGAAGTCAGCACAGGGATGGTGGGAACCCCTCATAATGAGCACAACAGGGGTACAAACCCAGGAAGGAAGTCAGCAAAGGGATGGTGGGAGCCCCCTCATAATGAGCACAGCAGGGATACAAACGCAGGAAGTCAGCACAGCACAGAGATGGTGGGAGCCCCTCATAATGAGCACAGCACAGGGATGGTGGGAGACCCTCATAATGAGCACAGCAGGGATACAGCCCCAGGAGGAAGTCAGCACAGCACAGGGATGGTGGGAGCCCCTCATAATGAGCACAGCACAGGGATGGTGGGAGCCCCTCATAATGAGCACAGCAGGGGTACAGCCCCAGGAGGAAGTTAGCACAGCACAGGGATGGTGGGAGTCCCTCATAATGAGCACAGCAGGGGTACAAACCCGGGAAGTCAGCACAGCACAGGGATGGTGGGAGCCCCTCATAATGGGCACAGCAGGGGTACAAACCCAGGAAGTCAGCACAGCACAGGGATGGTGAGAGCCCCTCATAATGAGCACAGCAGGGGTACAGCCCCAGGAGGAAGTCAGCACAACACAGGGATGGTGGGAGCCCCTCATAATGAGCATAATGAGTCGACAACTGCCATATTGAGAAAGGTATTTTTTGCTTTTTAAATTCATCATAACGAACGTTCGTAATTGTTACGAAAAGTTAACGAACCTAATGAAAATTCGTATTTCGTACGAATCTAAATTGCATTTCAGACACGAAATACAAATTAACGGCTAATACGAAGTGGAACAGAATGAAACAAAACAAATGTATTGACGGCGCACATGTCTACATGGTTATCCCTCAAAATTCACTCCTGACCCTTGTCTGCTGGATAATGATCCAGTATGAATTTTGTGGGGGATTCCAGGCTGCATGTTTATTTCTTACAGGGCAGTACACATTGTTTACAAAAAATTACCAGATCTTTATCCAGGCATTCAGCCATGCTGACCAGGAAAGGGTGGGGTAGTGTGCATGCACCATACCACTATAATCATACCAGGCCACATGCCTTCAACATTAGGAGAGTACCATGTGAGAGCTGAAGAATACTATGCATGGGGCACAAATTCCTCCAAGCAAGGGGACAAGGAACTCATCCCTACATTCCTGACCCAGTAGATGTACGGGTCTGTGTGGTGGACTTATTGGAATCTGGAAGCCCTCTTTGAAATAAGGGGAGCACTTACTGTATTAAATGCAGCCCATATTAAAATGCAGCTCACCTGCATTTTAATATGACACCTCAATCTATTATTAAGAGGGTAATTGCTATTTCTAATATTAAACTTCTATTCATTAATTGACAGTTAAGATAAAGGGCACTTGACAATTAAAGAAATAGAAATTAAGAAAACAGAGCCACAGTTTCTAAATAATGTATTTTTTCCATCAAATATTTAAATTTGAAATGTTTTTACAAGCTAAAGCGTAGTTATAATTTTTAACTCCATAATTTATATGCCTCCTGTCTAGTTAGCAGATTTGATAACCCAGAGTTTGTAAATAACATTAGGATAGCTGTTTTGACTGATGACAATAAAAATACAGTGCCTTGAAAAAGTATTCACCCCCTTGGCATTTTTCATGTTTTGTTGCCTCACAACCTGGAATTAACATGGATTGTTTGAGGATTTGCATAATTTATCATCATTTATCATTTGATCATCAGAACATGCCCACAACTTTGAAGATTTTTTTTTTAATTTGAAGCAAACAACAAATAGGACAAAATAACAGAAAAAGTCAATGTGCATAACTATTCACCACCCTAAAGTCAATACTTTGTAGAGCCACCTTTTGCGGCTATCACAGCTCCAAGTCGCTTTGGATAAGTCTCTATTAGCTTGCCACCTCTTACCACTGAGATTTTTGGACATTCCTCCATGCAAAACTGCTCAAGCTCCTTCAAGTTGGATGGTTTGCGCTTGTGAACAGCAATATTTAAGTCTGACCACAGATTTTCTATTGGATTGAGGTCTGGGCTTTGACTAGGCCATTCCAACACATTTATATGTTTCCCCTTAAATTACTCGAGTGTTGCTTTAGCAGTGTGTTTGGGCTCATTGTCCTGCTGGAAGGTGAACCTCTGTCCTAGCCTCAAATCACACACAGAGTGGTACAGGTTTTGCTCAAGAATATTCCTGTATTTAGCACCATCCATCTTTCCCTCAACTCTGACCAGTTTCCCAGTCTCGACTGCTGAAAAACATCCCCACAGCATGATGCTGCCACCACCATGTTGGGGATGGTGTTCTTTGGGTGATGTTGGGTTTGCGCCAGACATAGCGTTTTCTTTGATGGCCAAAAAGTTAAATTTTAGTCTCATCAGACCAGAGCACCTTCCCCCAAACATTTTGGGAGTCTCCCACTCAAAACATGCATTTTGTATTTTGGTGAAAGTAATGGCTTTCTTCTGGCCACTCTGTCATAAAGCCCAACTGTACAGATACTCCAGTCTCTGCTGTGGAACTTTGCAGCTCCTCCAGGGTTACCTTTAGGTCTCTGTGCTGCCTCTCTGATTAATGCCCTCCTTGCCGGGTCCATGAATTTTGGTGTGTGGCCTTCTCTTGGCAGGTTTGCCGTGGTGTCATGTTCTTTCCATTTGGTTATGATAGATTTGATGGTGCTCCTAGGGATCTTAAAAGATTTGGATATTTTTTTATAACCTAACCCTCACTTGTACTTCTCAACAACATTGTCCCTTACTTGTTTGGAGAGTTCCTTGGTCTTCATGGCAGTGTTTGGTTAGTGGTGCCCCTTGCTTAGGTGTTGCAGCCTCTTGGGCCTTTCAAACAGGTGTGTATATGTAATGACAGATCATGTGACACTTAGATTGCACACAGGTGGACATAATTTCACTAATTATGTGACTTCTGAAGGTAATTGGTTGCACCAGAGCTTTTTATGGGCTTCATAACAAAGGGGGTGAATATATACGCACATGCCAATTATCAGTTTTTTATTTCTGAAAAATAGTTTTATGTATATATTTTTCTAATTTTACTTCACCAACTTAGACTATTGTGTTCTGATCCATCACATATAATTCAGATTAAAAAATTGAACTAAAGGCTGTAATGTAACCAAATAGTTAAAAAGCCAAGGGGGGTGAATACTTTTTGCAAGGCACTGTATATATATAAATTGTTGTGGATTTTAATAGGACATGCAATTATTTGAACATCAGTCTTTTATAAAGCTTGGATTGTCTGGCCTTGTCACTGGTGTTATAATACATAAATGTAAAATGTCTGACAAGTGAATATTTGTAAGAGAAAGAATGATTTAAAGTATAAAAAATTATAATGGTTCTGGCAGCTATAAGATGAATTCTGGATGTAAAAAGAATTGAACTTTTCCGTAGAAGACAGGGAATCTTTATTGAGTGAGGAGGGCACAATGCCTAAATCGCTTGTCTTATTAGAAATCAGGTTGTCAAAAATGTTATAGAATCTAGCTTTTAATCCACTACAATTGCTTTGTTCTGCATTACTGAAACATGAGGTCAGGAAAAATTACGCATTGTAGACCTGAGGGGGGTCATAAAAAAATTACACACTTTAGAACCCAGTGTTACATAATATATGCTTAGCCCAAATGATTTGGTTTCATACTTAATGAGATAAAAGAATGTGATAATGAGTTCTATTTATGCTATCGGCTTACCTCTTTGTGCTATACTTGACAATCCTGCAGAACTGGGACGATCCCATTTGATAAGTGGCTATAAAATAAGTGCTCTATCCTAGAAGTAGTGCTTTTTCTCAAAGGGTGTTGAAAGTTCATCATGCATATATTGTTAGGATGGGTAATTACACTTGTTTCTGCTTATAAAAGCCAGCAGTTTAAAATCTCCCTGACTAAAAATGTAAAGTTGGGTATACAGTACATTTAGTCAAGTTGAAATGTGTGTACAGTTTAGTTAACTAATAGCCAGCCCAGGCTGCAGAAGGGGTTAAGTGTTTTTGCTCAGTTCCCGGAGCTTTTAGTTCTAACTGGCTCAGTTGTGCTATAAAAAGAGGGAACAGCTAAGGTCTGAAGCAGCTGGAGTGGGAAAAAGAACACGGGTATTAGTGGATCCAAGTGTTGCCGACTCTTTGTGGTGATGCTGAAGGAACCAGGAATTGAAGGACATCCAAGCCATGGAAAATGCCATAATGGACTCTCACCTCAAGAAGGTATGCTGGACCACAAATTTGTTCTAGTTAAGATTAGAGACAGGATGTTGTTCATATTGAACTGTATGCCTCATCATGTTCAATAAAGTTATGTTAACCATTATGAGCCTGGTCTGCAGTTATTCAAAGGGGTGCATATTGGTTCTGGTGTATTCCAAAGAACCTGGGTCTGTAAAGCACTACTACACAAAGGATTAACTCGGCAAGAAGAGGAGTGTAGCTACTATAGGTAACCAAGTAAAGGAACCAGCTACAAGCAACCAGCCATTAAATGAGGTACCTGGTAAAGGTGACAAGTCCTTCGGTAGTGAGGGGGTTGATGTTCTGGCTCCCTCCCTAGCAGGTGGTATCCAACAGCAACCAGCAACCGGATACAAACCCGCATTGCAGGGATCTATGGCCTGGTCATGAGGTATGGAAAGAAAAGAGTTAAAGGGGTTATAAACCCTTGTGTTTTTTCACCTTAATGCATCCTATGCAATAAGGTGAAAAAACACCTGGCAGTGACCTGCCCCCAGCCCCCCCATTTTACTTACCTGAGCCCTGAAATTTCACATGCTGGAGATGCGCTCTTCCTCTGCCTGGGGTTCTCGGGTCTTGATTGGATAGATTGATAGCAGCGCAGCCATTGGCTCCCGCTGCTGTCAATCAAATCCAATGAGGCAGGCGCCAGGGGGTGGGGCTGGGTCGGGCATTCGTGTGTATAGACGCAAATGCTGGACTTGGGAGCTCACCCACAAGGTAACCCCCCAGGAGAGCGCTTCTCCTAGGGGGTTATCTGATGCAGGGAGAAGCTGCAAGAGCCGTCAAGGGACCCGAGAAGAGGATGTTCTGGGCCACTCTGTGCAAAATGAGCTGCACAGTGAAGGTAAGTATGACATGTTTGTTATTTAAAAAAAATTAAAAACAAGCCTTTACAATCACTTTAAGTGAAGAACATGCATGAGGTCCACACTAGGTGCTCGGTGGGACTCCATTCTGTTACTGGGTAACAGGTACGCTGGATTGGTGGAGTGGGCACAGGCTCAGCATGTATTTCCTAATGCAAACATACACACTTTATTACTGCACACAGTGAAGGCCCATCTCTAAGTCGGGGAACTACCTTAATGTTAGACTTTTCACATGACTGCAGTCTCCGCCTAGTCCCGGGCATTTATGAGCATGTCCCATGCAAGAGATGCAACGTGCACAGGCATAGATGACCACCCTTCCCACATATATATATATATTGAAATTTGGCTAGTTCAGCAAGAACTCCCTGTTCAATAGAAGCATATTTAATGACCTGGTTCTGTTGAATGGTCCTGCTGGAATACTAGCTATTAGCCGCTGAAGAGGTGACCGGTGTATTTTGATGGGAAGGCAATCCCTGCTGTCAGAATATAATAGTGCCAAGGGAGAGATTCCAGTATCCACATTGATTGTATGGATGCTGGAATTTGTGAGTTTTTTTTTTCTAGTCAAACTAAAAAAAAAAAACTCACAGTGTATACCCAGCTTAACTGTGGTCAAGCTTTAGACATCTTTTTAAATATTCTTAACAAACAGTAAATAAGCTTTAAAACAAGCACTCACTGACCATTGTAGCTGCAAACAGAGTGAAGTAATTTAGTCTCATTCATTCATCCACTCTCTATTCATAAAGCGCTATTCATTGTGGGAAGCAATAGTACAAATTTTAGTAATGGAGCTGGGGGGGTGAGGGGCTAAAAAAGAGGGCGTAGTCAGCACTTATGACGAGTGTCCGTGACAGATCCAGCAGCTCACATTAACCCCTGCAGCACCAGAAGACAACAGCTGCAAGGTATCTGTGTAAAAGGAGGGCAGAGAAATGTAGATTTCAATGAACAGCAGCACAAGGGATGCGCTTTATTCACTTATTTGACTTTCAAGATCTTTAGAACTGGCAGCTGAAGTGGACGTTGAGACCTGCAGCTCAGGGCAAGAGTAAGATATTAGCATGTAGTCATGTATTATTTATCTGTGAATTTAGTAAAGTTTCTAATGCATTTTAGAATATGTTAGGGCTAGCATAGTAAACAAGAGCATGGAAAAGAAAGATCATATATATTGCATTTCAAAAACGTGAGTAAAGACTGTGTAAAAAAGTTGGAAATATGTTGAAAAAGTTACTTTAGTGAACATTGAACAATTACAAGATTAATTCTTCATAGGAAGCTTTCTAAGATTATGTAGTATCAGTATGCACCAGTGCCCAGCACTGGTCTACCATATTCTAAGTATAAGGATAGCAGAGTAACATGCTCATAAATTAACCAATACATGAAAAACATTTTAGTGCCTAAAATATTGTAAGGCACCCTGGTGACCACTTATCTCCTACCTTTTAACTAAAAGAACATTTATAAAATAATTGAAATGTATTTATTTATTTATTTAATGGATTTTTTTTTTTGCTTGCATTTTCCCCTAGCATGTTTGTTTTTTTCTCACAAGGAGGAACCAGATGCAGCATGCAATTCATGGTACATGTTCTGAAGTCACTGCTGCGACCCCAAAGTTGTGTAATTTGCTTGTGGCTTCCTTGCAACTTTTGTGATTTAACATTGCAGTCTATGGCACTCAAGTCGCTGTGATTTGAGTTGCATTGATTAGGATGGCACCCATTGAAATTAATCTGTTTTGACTTGTCATACGACTTTATGTGTCGCAAGTTGTATGATAAATTACAGCATTGTGAACTGAGGCCAAAGCCCCATACACACGATAGGACTTTGTACAAACTTTCCCTTGGATTTTTTTACAAAGGGCGTTGGCCAGAAGTTTGTCTTGCATACAGACGACAGGACTTTTCCAGCCAACTTTCACCAAATCATGTGGTTTTTCAGCTCTTTACCACCACCCTTTGGTCAACTTCTGTATTGTTGTCTGATATTGTGTCAATCTTGCCATCGGCGAGATTGACACCTTGCGAGTCGGGTTCCCACCGAAAAAACAGCGTGGGGTCCCCCCAAAATCCATACCAGACCCTTATCCGAGCACGCAGCCCAGCCGGTCAGGAAGGGGGTAGGGACGAGCGAGCGCCCCCCCTCCTGAGCCGTACCAGTCCGCATGCCCTCAACATGGGGGTGGGTTCTTTGGGGGAGGGGGCATCCTGCGGCCCCCCCACCCCAAAGCACCTTGTCCCCATGTTGATGAGGACAAGGGCCTCTTCCCGACAACCCTGGCCGTTGGTTGTCGGGGTCTGCAGGCGAGGGGCTTATCGGAATCCGGGAGCCCCTTTAATAAGGTGGCCCCCAGATCCCATCCCCCCCGCCCTATGTGAATGAGTATGGGGTACATGGTACCCCTACCCATCCACCTAGGGAAAAAAGTGTCAAGAAAAAAACACAGTACACAGGTTTTTAAAGTAATTTATTAGGCAGCTCCGGCGTCTTCTCCTGGTGTCTGGATCTTCTGCCGGGCTCCTCCGATATCTTCTGCTCTTTTGCCGCTCTTTTGCTAGCGGAGGAGCCCGGACATCTGGATCGTCTTCTTCCCTCTCCTCTTCCAGAGATGTTGACACGACGCTCTGTCCGGCTGTAATGCTGTCTGTGCGCTCTACTATGACTTATATAGGCGGTGACCCCACCCCCTATGACATCACAGTCCCGGGGCATGCTGGGACTGTGAGGTCATAAGGGGGCGTGGTCATGTCATCCTTTGACCATGTCCCCTTATGACCTCACAGTCCCAGCATGCCCCGGGACTGTGATGTCATAGGGGGTGGGGTCACCGCCTATATAAGTCATAGCAGAGTGCACAGACAGCATTACAGCCGGAGAGAGCATCGTGTGAACATCTCTGGAAGAGAAGAGAGAAGAAGACGATCCAGATGTCTGGGCTCTTCCGCTAGCAAAAGAGCAGCAAAAGAGCAGCAAAAGAGCAGAAGATAGCGGAGGAGCCCGGCAGAAGGAAGAAGGCACCGGAGAAGAACCAGAGAGCACGGAGATGACACCGGAGAGAAGGAGAAGAGGCCTGAGAGACCCCCAAAGTCGGAAGAAGACCCCCAAAATCGTCAGAAGACCCCCGAAGTCAGAAGATGTCCTCTGGAGCTGCATAATAAATTACTTTTAAAACCTGTGTAGTGTGTTTTTTTTTATTGGCACTTTTTTCCCTAGGTGAATGGGTAGGGGTACCATGTACCTCATACTCATTCACATTGGGTGGGGGGCCGGGATCTGGGGGCCCCCTTATTAAAGGGGGCTCCCGGATTCCGATAAGCCCCCCCGCCCGCAGACCCCGACAACCAAGGGCCAGGGTTGTCGGGAAGAGGCCCTTGTCCTCATCAACATGAGAACAAGGTGCTTTGGGGGAGGGGGGGGCCGCAGGGCGCCCCCTCCCCCAAAGCACCCACCCCCATGTTGAGGGCATGCGGCCTGGTACGGCTCAGGAGGGGGGGCGCTCACTCGTCCCCACCCCCTTTCCTGACCGACCGGGCTGTGTGCTCGGATAAGGGTCTGGTATGGATTTTGGGGGGACCCCCACGCCGTTTTTTCGGTGTAGGGGGTTCCCCTTAAAATCCATACCTGACCTAAGGGCCTGTCATGCCCCCTGAGGGGAATTCCCTCTTGCGCTCGCCGCAATAGGAAAATGTATTTTTCCTATTGCAGCCAGCGCGAGATGTACAGTACCCTGTCGCCGAGAACCAGCGCGATGGGTTTGTGCTGGAAAAATTCTCACGGTCGCGTACTGTAGTTTGCACAAAAGTCCGATGCCCTTGTGTACACACGATCGGACTTTAATCCATCGGACTTTTGTTGCCGGAAAGTTTGTCCGTTCGCACAGCCAACAAAAGTCCGATGGAAACAGAAAAAGTTTGTCCGATAGAGCGTACACACGGTTGGATGTTGCTCCAAAACAGCTAATTTGCATTTTTGTTGTCAAAAAGTCCGATCGTGTGTACGGGCCTTTACTGACCAGCCTGTAAAACAACCAAATCGGCCTTGTCTAACAATATAATAATAATATATAATTAAAACAGAGGATTTTGTTTGCACACAATTGCAAATATATAAGTAAGCTACAGTGTCCATGCCAAGGGTCCTCTGTATATGCTGTGGTCCTAACTCAAAATTTCAGAGCCTCCATAGTAGGAGCACATATAAGAATGGGTAGATTATATGCAGGTATGCCTGGAGGGAGTCCATCCCTCCTTAAAGGCACAGGGGTTGCTCACAATGCCCAGCAAGAGCACAATGGAGGTGAAGGCATCCCACGCATCCCTGCACCCAATTTGTCCAACTGTACAAAAAAGTGGCGACCACCCTAACCTTTAACTGGCCTTTGCAGCAAGGTCCACATGGAAGGGCAACACATATCGGCCAGCCTAAAAAGAACAATTTGGCCCTAACAGTTACTTTTGTTTGTTTGTTTGTGATGTGTGTTGCTCCTCCATGTGGACCTTGCTGCAAAGGCCATTTATAGATTGGGGTAGTTGCCACTTTTTTGTACCCCTTACAGCCTTGCCTATACTTGCCTATTTCAAGTACCTACTACCAGAAGCTTAGTGGATAACAGCTACCCCCAGTGCATATTGTTGCTTTTTAGTGAAGCTTGTTTTGTCATTTTGATGTAGTAATTAGAACAAACTGATGTTTTGTTGTTTTTTTTCTTCTGAGAATTATGTATGACAAACGTGTTTAGTAATGCTGGAGGTTTTTTTTTTTTTTTTAAATATATCTATAGATATATATATTTTGCTAAATTGATCTTTTCTTGTCTTTTTGTCTTTAATATCTGCACAGCCAAAAGTATTATTGAATACAAATTATAGTAAAGGTTTGGGATATTTTAGTTTAATGGATGTTAATGATAGCTATTAGCTATCATTGCTTCACATATTACCTCCCCTAGTTTTAAGTACATAAATGTGTAAGAATAAAAAGCCTTACACTATTAGTACAGCAATAAAATAACATATTAAATATTTAAATGCTACCCTCTTGAAAGTTTACTTAAAAACACATTAGGGTTTCAGATATGTGCATTATGTTTTATTGTATTTTCTTCACAAAGCGTGTACCTGCTGAGAAAAATTGATGAGGGAACCTTTAAAATACCATTAACTTACATTCTCTGTAACTTGTGAAGTAAGAGCTGAACAATATGTGTAGCAAATGTAAGTCATTCTTTACTTGAGATCTTTATGTTTTCTTCATGCTGCATATGGCATCCTAGTCCATAAGGCAAGCAATGGAATGTATCAACTTTCTTTCTCTTATTGAGAATATAAATCTAAAAGTGCCATACTTTTTTCTACTTTTTGACAAATGCACTTTCAAAAAATCATCTTTTAAAGATTCTATATTACGAACTGTGACAAATAAATGCAAACTGTGGAAAGAAAAACAAAAAAAAATTTCTTCTTAGAAATGCATTATTTTTATATACTGTGGAAAACAAACTTGTGTTGCAAATCAAAAAGTATCACATGCAGTGATTAACTTTTATTTTACCCTCAGTTGCCAGTGACCTATCTATTTCAAGAGATAGAAATGTAATCCCAAGAAACTGCAATCTGTAAGGCCTCATGCACACTGGGCGTTTTACAACTGCTGTTTTGGGTGTCAGACTTTTTTTTTAACTGCCTCTAAACTTCCCAGCATGTTATCCAATGTTTTCATGCACACATGTGCTTTTAGAAGTGTTTTTTAACAGGAGAATTTAGTGGCAGAAAAAACATTTCTGGAGCAGCAGCATTTTTGCAGAAACTCTCCTAAACGCTGCTAAACTTTGCTAAACGCCGGTGCCCACGGTTTAGCAGTTTTTTCTTTTGAAGCAGAAGCCGCCGGGGTCCTTAACCAGTGAATAACTGGTTGTTAAGGAGCAGGCCTGGAAGCCGGCCGTCAAGTCCTTAACAACAGATGAGTCCTCAGCTGTCAGTGGGTTTCCACGCAAACAGCTGCATGTAAAAATAAAAAAATGTGAAAAAAAAAATAGCACCAGCATTGGGGCCCCCCCAATCAAACCAGGCCCTTTGGGTCTGGTATGGATTTTAAGGGGAATCCCATGCCAAAATGTAAAAAAAACAGTGTGGGGTCCCCTCCTTTATCCATACTCTTATTCGAGCATGCAGCCTGGTAGAGCAGGAGGACGAGCGAGCGCCCCACCTCCTGAAACACACCAGACCACATGCCCTCAACATGAGGGGTTGCTTTGGGGTAGGGAAGTATATGGGGTACCCCTACTCATTCACCCAAAAAAAGTGTAGTGTAAAAAAAGACAGTAGGCAGTTTTTGACAAGTCCTTTAAAAAATAAAAACAAAATCCCACGGTGTAGATTCATAGTCAATCATCACGCCTGCCACTACCATCGACCTGAAAAAGGTCACCAGATGGCCCTGTCCCTTAGTTATTGAAGAGCTGTCAGGCGGCAGGAGCCTTGGTCAGGAGAGGAGATGTTTTTATTTTATTTTTTTGGGGTTGGTGGTGGTGGCGGGCATCTCTATTGATGATGGAACTATACTGGGGGACATTTTTTATTTTTTGAGTGAATGAGCAGGGGTATAATGTACGCCATACTCATTAACATGGGGGGCGGGATCTGGGGACCATCTTGTTAAAGGGAGCTTACAGATTCCAATAAGCCCCCTGCCCGCAGACCCCCACAACCACCCCCCAGGGTGTTTTAGGGGGACAAGGTGTTTTAGGGGAGCCCCTTGCCCCAAAGCACCCCCTCATATTGAGAGCATGTGGCCTGGTATGGTTCCGAAGGGGGGACACTCGCTCGCCACCCCCTTTTCTGGTCTACCAGGCTGCATTCTTGGATAAGAGTCTGGTATAGATATTGGGGGGACCCCACTCCATTTTTTTCACACTGTTTTATTGCCGGCAATGTTTTTTTTTTTTACCTTCATCTGTCAGTGGACAACCCCGCTGACAGCTGATGACTCATCCTTTGTTAGGGATGTGGTGGCTAGCTTCCCAGCCTGCTGCTTAACCACCAGCTATTGACTGATTGTTAAGGATGCCTGTGGCTCCACTCCCTAATGCTACAGCAACTAAACATAGCTTGCACACTAGGTTAAAAACTCTGCTGGTCGCCAGCAAAAAATGCTAAAACAATATAATTTTTTCTCCAGCGTTTCTAAAGTCGTTTTTAGCTTTCTAGTGTGCATGAAGCCTTAAGCCTAGCACACACAGTTTGAATGTCAGCTGGCATCCGTCAGTTCAGTAGAAACCAGCCAACATTCGGTCCGTGTGTATAGCAGCCGGTCCTACAGAAACTGGTTACTGGCTGAGAGCGCTGACCAGAGTGTTCTGGCAGGGGGCTAGACCCACAGGGTAGATCGCTGCATTAACATCGGATTGTTACTACAGCGCCTCCGACCTGAGCTGTCAGTGGTGACTAACACAACCAGTGGTGTGTATGAGGCTTTATAGTAAAAAATATACACAGAGATCATTAAAGTTTTTACAGCTTCAAGATAAGAGTGACCATTATCAGGATCATTATTCTTTGAGCCCTTTTCACATCACTTTCTGCATGGAGAGTGGCAGTCAACATCCCCTATGCTACCTTCTAAGCATGGGTTTTTCTGCCTATCCTCTGCGATCTTCAGTCATTTAAAAACTGCTTTTTTTTTAAATACTGCTAAGCCTTCTGTTAAAACTGAACTTATGTCTCTTCTGCAATAAATCTAACTTCCCTGCTTGCTAGCAAGTTTCTTTAGCTTGTGGAGCATGTATAGCTGAGTGTACATTCTCAGAATGTCTTGGGTGTCTCGATAAATTAAGTCCCATGCACAGGAGTTACGTCCTACAGGGTGGAGCAATCAAGATGGGCGAGAATCAGTGGCAGCCCATCCATAAGGGGCACATGGGCGCCACCCCCCAACCAGCAGGCACAATTTTTTTTTTTTTAAAGTCCCTTTAAAAAAAATAAAATAGAAACAATGTTTATTTAACTGCACTGTGTTCGGGCGCCGGACACAGTGCACTATGGGAAGCGCCACGTCAATGCAATCACGAGATTGCAGACAAGGCAGCCTTTTGACCAGCTTTGCGGCGCAATCCAAAGCACCGAACAGCTTCTGGAGCTTTGTTGTTCAAGTTAAGAGATTACTTACGGTTTCCCTGTTCCACAGGGAAACCGGACGTGATGTCGGCAGCTCCGTGGAACTCACGACCCGAGCGGAGCTGCCTGTAAGGTAAGTGAGGCTGCATTTGGTGGAGCACAGTAAGGTTGCATATGATGGGGCACAGTGAGGCTGCATATGATGGGGCACAGTGAGGCTGCATATGATGGGGCACAGTGAGGCTGCATTTGATGTGGCACAGTGAGGTTTGTTGAGGCTGCATTTGATGGGGCACAGTGAGGCTGCATTTGATGGGGCACAGTGAGGCTGCATTTGATGGGGCACAGTGAGGCTGCATTTGATGGGTCACAGTGAGGCTGCATTTGATGGGGCACAGTGAGGCTGCATTTGATGGGGCACAATAAAACTGCATTTGATGGGGCACAGTGAGGCTGCATATTATGGGCACAGTGGCTGCTATGATGGGGCACAGTGGCTGCATAAGATGGGCACAGTGGCTGCATAAGATGGGCAAACTAGTTGTATTTGATGGGGCACAGTGGCAGCATTTGATGGCACAGTGGCAGCATTTGATGGCACAGTGACAGCATTTGATGGCACAGTGGGAGCATTTGATGGCACAGTGGCTGCGTTTGATGGGCACAGTGGCTGCGTTTGATGGCACAGTGGCTGTGTTTGATGGTACAGTGGCAGCAATTGATGGGCACAGTGGCTGTGTTTGATGGCACAGTGGCTGTGTTTGATGGCACAGTGGCGGCAATTGATGGGCACAGTGGCTGCGTTTGATGGCACAGTGGCTGCAATTGATGGTACAGTGAGGCTACAATTGATGAGGATTTTTTTTTCTGAATTTTTCAGTTTGTTTGTGCCCCCCCAAAAATTCTGAGCACCAGCCACCACTGGCGAAAATGCCAAACCTGGAGGAAGACCAGGTGAAGAATTTGCAGCCATTGCATCCCTGGAAGGGAATTACATGCAGCAGACTTTAGCTCAACTTTAACTTACTATAGTCGACATGCAAACCAAATATCATGCTGAGTTCTCAGGTGCCAAATATTTGGTACTATGAGCCAGTAACTCGTTGCAAATAATTCTGATTCGATAAGCACTGGAAACAGCGGTAGGTTTACAGAAGGGGATACTGGTCTTGGGATCTCTTACAATGAGTATGTTTAGGCAAATTTGCTCTACTGGTTTGTAAGCATAGTAGATGTTGTTAGTAAATTCAGATGTTGCCCTGAAATAGTAAAAGGCTCAGTCTGATGACAGAATTGCAAGAGAATTACTACCTCCTGTGATTTACCATACCCAATACTGACTCACAATAAGTACTTTCCTTTTAAAGAATAGTATTTCTTTTTTATATATATTACATCACAGTAAGGATCCTGACTTACAACCCATTGCACCCAGAGGTTTATTTTTATATAATATTATGGAATAGAGGTTTAGGAGCCTAGTCCCCAAACAAGGCTCACCAGAAGCAAGAGAGCAAATGGACTATCTCGGTACGATATAGAAAAATGTACAAATAGGAGGAGTTTACTACCCCTCTCATCTCCTTCATCGTCACCATTGATATATTCCTTGGCATATATCTTGCTACCAGTGGGACCTTTCCCTCCGGTTCCAGTACTTTGGTACTCTGCCAACTAGGTACATATTACATCACTTGTTCACCTGTGCACCTGTGCTGCCATACCTCACCATTCTCACACCCCAGCCACCTCCCCCTGTTCTTTTTCAGGGTGTTTCTCTTACAAACCTCTGATCTATACTATCTGTTTCCTAGTCTTTCACCCTCCTTTTCCTCCCCTTTTTTTCTGTTTTTTCTTTTCTTTATTTTCCTTTCTTTCTCTCTTCCTTTCTCCTCCCCTCTCCCTCCTCCTTACCCACCTTTATTTCCCCACACTCTTCATCTTTCCATATTCTTTCCCTCCCTTGGTTCTTTCTTTCTACTAATTCCCCTCCTTCTTCCCTTTCTCTTTCTTTTTTTTCTCCCTCCCCTTCTTTTTTCTTTTATTTACTGTTTTTCTTTTTCTCTTCTTTCTGGGGACGGGGGGCTTATCGGAATCTTGAAGCCCCCTTTAGCAAGGGAAACCCCAGATCCTGCCCCCGTGTGAAATGGTAAGGGGGTACAAAAGTACCCTGTGATGTCAGAGGGGGCGGGGTCACTCATTACTTAACAGGTGACCCTGCCCCCTCTGACATCACAGGGAATGCCACAGGGAAGTCCCCGTCAAGTCCCCGTGCGTCAGAGGGGGGCGGGGTCACCGGGTGGCCCCGCCCTCTGTTATTTAAGAAGCATCAGAAGATGAGAAGCATCACACAGTGGGAGCCTCCCATCATGGATGCGGAGCGGCCCGAGAAAGAAGAAGAAGGGAAGAAGATGCCGCAGAGGAAGATGCCGGACGAGAACACCGGAGCAAGAAGCAGGGGATCGGAGGAAGAAGAAGATGCAGGAAGAAACCGAAGGAAGATAGAAGAAAGAAGATAGAAGAAAGAAGATGGAAAAGAAGAAGACTTTAAATAAAGGAATTGTCAAAAACTGTCTCTTGTCATTTTTAAAATTTTTGACACTTTTTTTGTGAAATGGTAGGGGTAGTTTTGTACCCCCTTACCATTTCACACAGGGGGGGCCGGGATATGGGGGTCCCCTTGTTAAAGGGGGCTTCCAGATTCCGATAAGCCACAACCCCCACAACCACCGGGCAAGGGTTGTGGGGATGAGGCCCTTGTCTCCATCAACATGGGGACCCCAAAGCACCCTCCCAATGTTGAGGGCATGTGGCCTGGTACGGTTCAGGAAGGGGGCCGCTCTCTCGCCCCCCCTCTTTTCCTGCGGCCTGCCAGGTTGCATGCTCAGATAAGGGTCTGGTATGGATTTGTAGGGGGACCCCATGCCATTTTTTTTTAAATTTTGGCGCAGGGTTCCCCTTAATAGCCATACCAGACCTGAAGGGCCTGGTATGGCATTTAGGGGGACCCCCATGCCATTTTTTTAAAAATCTTGGTTCGGGGTTCCCCTGTGAGGAATCCCATGCCGTTTTTATCAATGAACTGTTATGTGTATTGTCAGACCGACAATTCATTAATAGCCGCAAGTAGTTTTAAATGACTTTTTTCCTTTAAAATGTCATTTTGCTGTCAGACTGTTCTAAACACGGGAAACATGCGCCCCTTTACAGGCATACTATAGACACCCCCAGGTACGAAATTTAAAGGAATATTATACTTTTATTGTTTCACTTTAAAATAACTGCTCCTGAAAAAATAGCCATTTATAAAACTTTTTTTTTCATTGATCCATGTCCCCTGGGGCAGGACCCAGGTCCCCAAACACTTTTTATGACAATACCATGCATATAAGCCTTTAAAATTAGCACTTTTGATTATTTATGTTCGAGTCCCATAGACTTTAACGGTGTTCGCGTGTTCGAACAAATTTTTTGCCTGTTCGCATGTTTTGGTGCGAACCGAACAGGGGGGGTGTTCGGCTCATCCCTGATTCTATATATACTGTGATACCAAATATGCTGCGAAAATCTCCTTCCATTTTAACTGTGGGCGGCTGTTGCTGCTGCCTGTTCACTTCCTGAATTTACACAGACACACACAGAGGCACACCTCCATCTCTGCAGCTCTCATTGGCCCTCTTATGACTCATCCCCCCTCCCTTCCTGGCAAACTCTCATGAGAGAGCTGTGCATGTTGTCATAAACCTAGGCTTTTTACCAGACAAGAAACAGGAAGTGGGCTGTATAAGGTATTTATTGGCAGAAAAAAGTTTTACTATCCAAAGTTAAAACAACAAGGGCAGAAGATTTAATAATGGAAAGTTGAAACATTTCCTAGATTAATTCTAGTTTATGAATTATTTTGTTATATTTTGTTTGCCTTCTTTTCTTTAAATCTATTTTGTCTGCTTGTGTTTGCTTCTTGTAAGTTTTAAAGAGTAACTCCATGTCCTGTTTGTTAGTCTGTGTCCATGTGCTGAGCAAATCTGTATTGGAGTAATTTTATAATTATCAGTCAGCTGCTGCACCTGCAGGGCTTTAATGAGGAAAGTGGCAGAGTCTGCATCCATTTAACAATGATAAGTGGTT
This sequence comes from Aquarana catesbeiana, assembly GCF_042186555.1. Classification (NCBI taxonomy): domain Eukaryota; kingdom Metazoa; phylum Chordata; class Amphibia; order Anura; family Ranidae; genus Aquarana; species Aquarana catesbeiana. The sequence continues at coordinate 460,014,014 of NC_133324.1, read as the reverse complement.
GGACTATGGCCAGGGGATAATTCAGAAGGATCTCCCAATCCCTAATAAGTATACACTAAAAACGAAAAAAGGAGGATAAACCCCCTTCTCAAAGGCAAATGGGATTTTGCAGGGAAAAGAATACGTCCATAGATAGTAGGTAAAGATCAATCAAGTTGATAAAATATACAAATTTTATTGAGACATAATTAAAATATAACAGAAAATGACATTTAAGAAAATATGACCATCCAGTAGTTCATTTCAGAATTCATATGTGACTGTCAGCCAACATGTTTCGCAAAAAACGTATCGCTTCATCAGGGCTAATTATGATTCCTATTGACTGTATAAACAACAGATAAGCTATAATTATATGGTGGTCATACATACTATCAAATCATAATAATAATAATACAACAGTTCCAAAACAGAATTCATTTCAGTAATTCTCACCAACTATTATAAGTCTAAAACACAGAGCAATCACCACCACTCGCCAGGCGTCATCTATTGGACCAACTGGTGCAGATTATCCATGGGTGCCAGATCCCAATAGGATAATGCCAACAAGAGGACTGGACCACACAATTGAAGGCAAGAGTCTAAGAAAACTTGTACTATAAAGAAACAGGAAACCAATAAGTTCTTACATAGAAATTGTAAATAATTGTAGATAATACTACTATATAGCAATATTGGTAAATCATTTATCTTCATTTGTACTCACAGATGAATCAATTGGATCTATTTGGTATTAGATCTAGTCCCTGAACTTATATAGGGGAGCATATAGATAACTGAAAAGGCTAAGAAGCTGGGAGGCTGTGATGCACATAGGAAGCACATTTGGCTGGAAAGCCCCACTCACTAGGGGGGGGGGGGCCCGGAGGGAAAACACAGAGAGAGAAAAAAGTGTGTAAGTGAACAGGTATCAACTTTCTATATCCTGATAGCCTGGCGGGGTGGTAAGACCCCCAAGGTCCTATAGGGCAGTGTATTGGTCATACTATCAAGTAGTTAGGTATATGAAGGCTATTGCTAGGTCTCCTCCCTAAAGCGCCAGCTATCCTCCCCAGTCCATAGCAAAAACAAGTAGCAGTTGCCCTACCTATAGTGGGAAAAGGGCATGCAGCGTAGCTCCTAGCCAGGAGAGTAGATTCCTGCCAACAGCGATGGGTAGCTCCGGTTGCGTCTGTCAGACAGCACCGGCGCTCCCATCTTCCCACCGGAAGAAAAAAGGTCAAGGATGACCTCCGGCATTGCTTCCGGTCCGGACATCCCTGCACATGATGCGCACGCACCCGAGGGGCGAACGCGCACACATTCATACAGGAAAGAGACTGCCGGGAATACCATTTTACATTTCTCCAACTCTCATCCCCGTACACTGGTATATAGCATACCCTACAGCCAATATCTCCGGTTGCGACGGAATTGTGCAAGAAATTAAGATTTCGAAAGAGAAGCAAAGGCACTATATGACAGTTTGCTTAATAGAGGCTACAGTAAGAAAGTCCTGAAAAGGGCCTACCAACGAGCCAGGCAGAATACACATGATACTCTCATCTTCAAACAAAAAGTATGTGACTCCCATTCCACCACAAAATTGGTTACCATGTTTACTGCCCATCAACAGGTAATTCGAAATCTCATCAGCAGTAACTGGCATTTCCTCTCAGAGGATCCGATCATCTCGAAATATGTAGCCAATGCGCCACAAATCACCTATAGAAAGTCACGGTCCATTAGGGACACCTTGGTTCACAGTCACTTGCAACCCTTGACACCTTTATTGGGGGCAGAGGGTGGTAATGGTACTTTCCGATGTGGACATTGTGAATTCTGCCCGTGGATCAAGGAGGGCATCGGATGCCCCCTCCCAAGAGGAGGCTTCCATAAATTAAAGGGCTACGCAGACTGCTCCACGACTGGCATTGTTTACCTTGCCATGTGCCGTTGTGGCGCGTTTTATATAGGCAAAACAAAACGTCCATTTGCTAAAAGAATCCAGGACCACCTATATTACTTGGATGCAGGGCTACTGTACACCCCCATCTGCAAGCACATTGGCCTTCAACATAGTTTCAATCCCAGTTTTGTCTCTTTCTTTGCCCTAGAGTTCATACCTGACTTCGAAAGGGGAGGAAATGTAGACAAAAAAATACTGCAACATGAGGCCAGATGGATATTTAACCAACGAGCTACTTACCCACCGGCCTAAACACAGCACTTTCATATAAATCCTTTCTATGATGGGTGGAGTTGGGATAACATGGTTAGCACATAAAATAATACATACAAACAGTATCCATATATAAGTCGTGTATCCTTAAATTTCCATGTCATACATACAGGACTTCTCTGTTATGTCTCAAACTATCTTCCTTTCACTGGTCCCACACTGTATGTCCTTCTACCTGCTGGGTGGGGCAATCCTATGTGGGGGGGAGAGATGCAGGGCACTAGGATCGTGCCCTGGGTCTCTCAACCCCAATTGTCCCACCACAGCATTGATTGAATGAATGCAATGTATTTTTGAATTACGTTTTGCCTATACATGCATGTTTTGCTTGAAGGGAAAGATCCCTGTATAGGCTTTTATATGTAAATGTATTTATATATGGAGCTATTTTATTTATTTATTTTATTTCAGGTTACTTATATAGCGCTGTCAATTTACGCAGCGCTTTACATATACATTGTACATTCACATCAGTCCCTACCCTCAAGGAGCTTACAATCTAAGGTCCCTAACTCACATTCATACATACTAGGGACAATTTAAACAGGATCCAATTAACCTACCAGCATGTCTTTGGAGTGTGGGAGGAAACCCGGAGGAAACCCACGCAGGCACAGGGAGAACATGCAAACTCCAGGCAGGTAGTGTCATGGTTGGGATTCGAACCAGCGACCCTTCTTACTGCTAGGCGAGAGTGCTACCCACTACACCACTATAAATATCTAATATATATAGTCCTTGCGGGACTATCTTATGGGCTCCCCCACTTCTGGGTTGTCATGCTGTGTTCCTCTGGTTGCAGAAGCCTCAGATAGGGGGATTCGGACGTCCCTGCCTGAGGGGCGGAGCTGCCTTTTCCGCCCCTACTTGCCCTTCACGCCGACGAGCGTAGTATGGGCAATGCGCGCACCTCTGGGTGTGAATGCATGCGCGTTCGCCCCTCGGGTGTGTGCGCATCATGTGCAGGGACGTCCGGACTGGAAGCAATGCCGGAGGTCATCCTTGACCTTTTTGCTTCCGGTGGGACCGCACGATTTAAAAGATGGGAGCGCCGATGCTGTCTGACAGATGCACCCGCAGCTACCCATCGCTGTCGGCAGGAATCTACTCTCCTGGCTAGGAGCTACGCCACATGCCCGTTTCCCACTATAGGTAAGGCAACTGCTACTTGTTTTTGCTATGGACTGGGGAGGATAGTTGGTGCTTTAGGGAGGAGACCTAGCAATAGCCTTCATATACCTAACTACTTGATAGTATGACCAATACACTGCCCTATAGGACCTTGGGGGTCTTACCGCCCCGCCAGGCTATCAGGATATAGAAAGGCATGTTGATACCTGTTCATGTACACACTTTTTTCTCTCTCTGTGTTTTCCCTCCGGGCCCCCCCCAGTGAGTGGGGCTTTCCAGCCAAATGCGCTTCCTATGTGCATCACAGCCTCCCAGCTTCTTAGCCTTTTCAGTTATCTATATGCTCCCCTATATAAGTTCAGGGACTAGATCTAATACCAAATAGATCCAATTGATTCATCTGTGAGTACAAATGAAGATAAATGATTTACCAATATTGCTATATAGTAGTATTATCTACAATTATTTACAATTTCTATGTAAGAACTTATTGGTTTCCTGTTTCTTTATAGTACGGGTTTTCTTAGACTCTTGCCTTCAATTGTGTGGTCCAGTCCCCTTGTTGGCATTATCCTATTGGGATCTGGCACCCATGGATAATCTGCACCAGTTGGTCCAATAGATGACGCCTGGCGAGTGGTGGTGATTGCTCTGTGTTTTAGACTTATAATAGTAGGTGAGAATTACTGAAATGAATTCTGTTTTGGAACTGTTGTATTATTATTATTATGATCTGATAGTATGTATGACCACCATATAATTATAGCTTATCTGTTGTTTATACAGTCAATAGGAATCAGTGATGTCGTAATTAGCCCTGATGAAGCGAAAAGTTTTTTGCGAAACATGTTGGCTGACAGTCACATATGAATTCTGAAATGAACTACTGGATGGTCATATTTTCTTAAATGTCATTTTCTGTTATATTTTAATTATGTCTCAATAAAATTTGTATATTTTATCAACTTGATTGATCTTTACCTACTATCTATGGACGTAGTCTTTTCCCTGCAAAATCCCATTTGCCTTTGAGAAGGGGGTTTATCCTCCTTTTTTCGTTTTTTCTGCATCCATTTAGAAGTGATTTCCCTTTGAGAGTATCACACCAAAAATGAAATTTTTGTTGCAGGGAATTCTCAAAATCTGATTTGTATCTTAGTGCAGACTCCTGGGACAATCAGTAAGCCCATCACACAAGCAGAAAATGACATTTCTGGGGGTGGTGTTCTGTACACCACCTGTGTACAGAACGCCTCCAGGTAGCCACATTGCATATTAAATTTAATTGCAGATTAAAAGGAAAGGTAATTTTTAATAACATTCAACTGCAACATGACTTGTGTCACAATTGTATATGCTATATTGTTCTTTTTGAATTAGCTTTTTTTTTTTCTTACCACAAAAGTGGAGTTACCCTTTAACTTACCAGTTTTATTTTTTAATTCCAATAGATTTTTATTGCTTTTTCAAAACAGTATCAATATAAACCGTATGTAGGCCTGCAAGGCCCGAATCAGTATACAAATCAAGTAGACAATATTTGTATATACTAAAAGAATACAAACATGTTAGAAATAAGACATAAACAGTGATATACCATCTGCATGAGGCATAACATAATAATAAATTAAATAATGGGTGACTGCGCTTAGGATACCCACTAGGTATGCAGCCTCCCGCAATATAGCGCCCCTGAGAGGTTTATAAAGGTGTGAGTGTACTAAGAGGGGATGATGGCGCTCCCTAGATATCGTATAGTGGCCAATTAATGGTGTGTACCTATTTAGGTATGATATACCTAAAAGTAGTGGCTAAATAATATTATGTGTGTGCATCACACCACAAACGAGTATAGTGACCAAATAACCTACAGGTGCATAAACAGTGCTTAAAATATACCAATCAAGGGATCAGGAATAACCCAATCAAGAAATCAAAAATTAACCACAAAAAAAATTAAACCAAGAAATGAAAAATAAAAATAAAATGCATTCATATACATAATTGTCTGCTGTGAGTGGGGTAACCTATACGCAAACCCGCTCCAATACCGTGATTCCACAGATGTAGATAGTATGTAAAAAATGCTTATAAGTGAATATACAAATAATAGTCCATATATTCTAATGTTCATTCACAAATGAATAACACACAAATGGTGACTTATGTGTTTTCAGAAAAGCTTGAAAGAATGTTATATAAAAGAAAAGTGTTCATAAATAAATGTGCAAAATATTAGTTCATATAGTAAGATAATATCTTCACTCAGCGTGAGTAACACACAAAATGGTGACTTTAGCTGTTTTCAACGAAATTCTCTCGTGACTTTGTGCTCCCCCTCCTGGGTCCCTACTCACCGCATCCACTCACCCCCACATGGGTAAAGCGCTTGTAGTTATGACCACTGCGATCACTCCACCACCATAGTTATTCTGATGCCTAGAACATCCCTCCTTTCTTCAGGTACTTTAGATGTATCTGTAGTAGGTTCCTCATAGAGGGAGACAAATGTGGGCTTCCATAGTGTAGTAAATGAATGCTTTTATTTAAAAGTAATATATAGACAGTCACTGGATACAGAAATTAAAATTAAAAAATATAAACAAGTTTAAAAAATCCAAAAAGGCCTGGAAGGCTGATTTGTATCACCAAAGAGCCGCTCCCCACACACTGGTATAATAAGAGCCGGCTAATGGTAGTAATAAAGCCTAGTAGTGCAGCGAACGCTGGTGACTTGCATTGGAGACAGCAGCATCGCGCTGTGTTCCACCTGCGCTCCACCTGCAACTACTCCAGGAAGTAACGTAGCGTGCGTGGTGCCGTCGTACGCGTTTCGTCATAGACGTCCTCAGAATTTCGTTGAAAACACCTAAAGTCACCATTTTGTGTGTTACTCACGCTGAGTGAAGATATTATCTTACTATATGGACTAATATTTTGCACATTTATTTATGAACACTTTCCTTTTATATAACATTCTTTCAAGCTTTTCTAAAAACACATAAGTCACCATTTGTGTGTTATTCATTTGTGAATGAACATTAGAATATATGGACTATTATTTGTATATTCACTTATAAGCATTTTTTACATACTATCTACATCTGTGGAATCACGGTATTGGAGTGGGTCTGCGTATAGGTTACCCCACTCACAGCAGACAATTATGTATATGAATGCATTTTATTTTTATTTTTCATTTCTTGGTTTAATTTTTTTTGTGGTTACTTTTTGATTTCTTGATTGGGTTATTCTTGATCCCTTGATTGGTATATTTTAAGCACTGTTTATGCACCTGTAGGTTATTTGGTCACTATACTCGTTTGTGGTGTGATGCACACACATATTATTATTTAGCCACTACTTTTAGGTATATCATACCTTAAATAGGTACACACCATTAATTGGCCACTACACGATATCTAGGGAGCGCCATCATCCCCTCTCAGTACACTCATAACAAAATAATAATATTATTGTAACTGGAGTGATAAAAGGCCAGGTAAGAAATTCTATTTGTCATAAAAATAGAGTATCATTACAAGTCTATGTTATATTTTGAATACCATAATGTCCACAAAAGCCAAAGATCATTGATAAATTCAAATCTACCTTGTGTGTGTGAATCTAACTTCATAGCTGTAGTGGAGTTGAACTATCTTTATTATATCATTTATTGAGGGTACATATGATGATTTCCATAATTTTGCTGCGCAAAGCCCAGTGGCAAGGAGAACATGAGTCACAATTAGTCTAAAAGTTGGAGGAATAGCCTCCGTGCTGATGTTTAAAATCGCCAGACTTGGTGAGGGGTGTATGTTGGAACCTATAATTTGCGATATCATAGCAATAACTGCTGGCCAAAGCTTGGAAAGTTTACTACAAGCCCAAAAGATATGGTATAGTTTGCCATTTTGATGGCATTGCCTCCAACAATGTGGTGAAGTGCTGTTGTGGAATTTGGAGATGCAGGTGTCAGATACTATCGTAACATAAGTTTATGTGATATTTCTCATAGCCCAACACATTTGGTTACTGTATAAGTCATGAACAGTGTGTTCTTCCATTGGTCTGTTGTAAAAGATATCTCAAAATCTTTTACCCAAAATCTCCTTTGGGTCTGGAGCTGGGTCTAAGAAATTGAGCTATCTTCAACAGCACCTTACATTTGATATCAGGGATCCTGTGCAATAAGGATGCTATGCGCAAATAATTATAATGCTCAGCTTGCGGTAAGGCATATTCCGAGCATAGAGTGAAGAATGTTTTCAGAGAATCATCTCTGTATAGGTCCGAGACCCAGGAGATGTCTGGGATCCAATGGGATCCAATGGGACAGAGACAAGTCTGGGATTAGGTAGGTTAGTGTTGCGAGAGGAGTAGAGAGTTCAGGCAGAGATTTGGAACCCCTATATTGGTAGTAAAAAATGTCATGCTGTTAAGGTAGCTCGTACCGTAGGAGGGAGAGTGTCTGGTATATGTTGCAGATAAAAACTTGTATATAGAAAGGCTACTAAGTCACTGTGGGGCATCATTGCCTGTTCTAGTTCACACTACAATGATTAAGGAAAATGTATGAACTATTGTTTACTTTGCACTGGATTTGCGGCTAGATAGTAATCCCATAGATCTGTTAGTCAAAACCCCCCCTGCCATCCTAAGTTTTATCAGTTGTCTAAAGGCACAATGAGCCTTCTTCCCTTGCCATAAGTATTTATTTACTATAGATTTCAACATATTGAAAAAAGATTGCAGGACTGGGATGGGTACTGTTCTAAAGGTGTAGATAATGTGAAGAAGTAGTTGCATTTTTAATGCCGCTAGGCAGCCTGACCATAACAATTCATGCTGTGTAAGATGTGATAACTGGTTTTTGAGCTTTCCTATCCAAGGGAGATAGTTGGCTGAGTATAAGGAATCAGGGAACATAGTAAGTATAGTTCCCAAGTATGGGATACTCTCATCTTTTCATGTAAATGGATAGACTTTTTGTAGAGATTTTCTAATTTTCCAATCCACTCCTAGGTCTAGGATATATGACTTTGACTCATTCACCTTTTAATTTGAAATTCCATTAAAGAGATGGAGGGACTAATACACTGCTACTGTCATGTACCTTACAGCGGAACCCGAGATGATGAGGGTGGCCTCTTGCAGGTGTCCGAGCACTCCTGGTGGTGGAGACAGGGACTGCTGAGGCAGCGGAAGGGTGCAGGTGCCTGCTGGCAGTGGAAGCCGGCTGAAGCTTGACGACACCGACACTCTTGTTGTGGTGACATGGAAGCTGGTCACAAGACTTGTTCAGCGGAAGCCGGACAGGCAGGTGCAGATTCAGAATTGGTTGCGAAGTCAGGAACAGGCAGAGGTCGGTACTGGGCTGGCAGTGAGGTATCCGATCAGAAAGCAGAGCCATAGTCAAAAGTCCAAGCCGGGGTCAGCAGTGTAGGCAACAGGCAGATAAACAGGCAGGGATGATCCAAGAGAATAGTCAGATGGAGGCCGGGTTTTCAGGAACAAGGTCAGCAGATAAGGAATAGTAATCAGGAATACAGGAACAAGCTGAAGATAATCCAGCACTGAAGCTAGGCACCCTCTCCCTTTAAATAGGGTGTTCTTGCCAGAATTCGTGGGTGCGTGCATGTGTGCGCACACTAACGCACATGCGCAAGCACACACGCTCTTATGGGTGCACCATTGCGCATAGATTGGGGCCAAAAAACCCACATTTCGAGAATGTTTTGCTATAATAGCCTAGTGTATCCTATCAAACGCCTTCTCTGCATCCAAAGCAAGAAGCAGAGAAGGCATCCCAAACTGGTTTGTCCAATGAATAACATTGATCATTCTTCTTGCAACATCTGAAGATTGTCTCCACTTGGTAAAGCCAGACTGATCCATATTGATTAGAATTGGCGTAATATCCATCAGGCGAAGGGCAATATGTTTGGCATATATCTTGATATCATTATTTAATATGGAAATTGGGCGGAAATTTGGGGGTTTGCCTTTGTTGCGGGAGATCCAGGAGAATAATCCTGATGATTTCAGGAATTATCTCCGGATGACGGACCCCGTTTTTCACCGTCTGTTGGCTTTGCTGTCCCCTTATATTACCAAGCAGGACACCTGCATGTGGCAAGCCATCACTCACGAGCTAGTCACCACATTGTGGTACTTGGCGACAGGGAGAAGTCTGCAGGACATCAGGTTCTCGACAGGCATCTCCGCCCAGGCTCTGGGGATCATTATTCCAGAGACCTGTTCTGCCATTGTTTAGGTCCTGCAGAAGGATTATATTAAGGTAAGATTTCTCCTTTTTTTTTTTTTTTTTTTTTTTTCAACAAATATAAATCTGCATAACAAAAAATATAAGAGAGAATTGTGACAATTTAACATAGAAGCAATCAGAAGCTAAGTACAAACAGTGTAAATAAGCTTGGTGGGGATATCTGTACAGATAGATGTCAGCTTCTTCCCGTATTGGGTCATACAAACAGAAAAGAAGTTCCATACAGTATCCATGCTTCTGTTTCAACTACATATTCAAACACAAGGATGCTCAAGAAATAGTGTGAGTTGGAATCAAAAAGGAGCAGAAATGAGAGAATCAGAAGAAAAAATTGAATCATCCCAAGGTTTCCAGATTTTTTCAAATTGGGGAAGTTTACCTTCGATTTTTGCGGTTAAATGTTCCATTTTACGCATATCTGCAATAATGGAAATGGCGTGGTGTAAGGTGGGAGCGGTGATAGAAAGCCAAAGTCTAGAGATGGCTCTTTTTGCTGAAGTACAAAAGCCCCTAGTCTCTGTAGTGATTTAGGAATACCCGGGAAAGGTAGGCCCAAAAGAAAGTGTATGGGGTTTAATGGGATAGATGTGGCAAAGAGTGATTGTAATAAATTTTGTATCTCGGTCCAATACGCACTTAAGATATGACAATCCCAAAAGATGTGAAGGTGCGTACCTACGGACTGTCCACACCTCCAGCACATATCAGAGAGAGAGGGATTTTGAGCATGTAGCAACTCAGGAGTTTTGTACCAAAAAAATATTATCTTAATAGCGGTCTCCTTTTGTGCCACACATCTGGAAACTTTGAAAGCCGACTCCCAGATTTTACCCCAATCTAATAATGAGATTGATCTATTTAGCAATTTGGACCATTTTGTCATGTATTTATGTATGGAGTCCATTAAAGGGGGTATTGCCTGAAGTATTTTATATATAGATGAGATTAGTTTTGGTTCGTATGGGCCATTTGTACACAGCATTTCAAAATCTCTGGGTTTTTCTAAGGATAATGAGGGGAAGCTGGATTGAAAAAAATGTTTAATTTGTAAGTAAAAGTATTCTGTAGAGTTCGATAAAACGTGTTTTTCTTTGAGGACTGAGAAAGGTAAAAGCTTACGTGTTACTGGGTGAACCAAATGTCGCAGTTGAAATATACCTGCATGAGTCCACGGAATTGTTCGCAAATAAGATAGTCCATCCGGGATGTCTGGGTTGAAGAGAATATTCTGGAGAGGGGAGCAAGGTAAGGAAAGATGAAATTTATCCATACATCTTTTCCAGATAGATAACGTAAAAATCATCGGGGATAGACACAAAGACCTTAGTTGAGGTATGAATTTCTTTGAGGATGGCCATAACATATAGCATGGGTGTACTGGGGCAGTAATCCCCATTTCAATTTCAGCTCATCTATTTGCAGCTTTTCTTGAGATCCATGTAGTCAGTACCCTAAGATGAGAGGCATAATAGTATTTAATGAAATCGGGGGCGGCCAACCCACCTTTAACTCTAGGGGAAAGGACTACCGATTGAGCAATTCTATGGGATGCATTATTCCAAACAAAGTTAAGGCACTTTCTCTGGAGATTTTTCAACTGCGACAAAGGGACTGAAACCGGGAGCGTTTCAAAGAGATACAATAATTTGGGCAGTACCGACATTTTAAGAACGTTAATCCTGCCAAGAAGGGAGATTGGGATGGAAGACCGATGTTGTAGGAGTTTAGCAATTTCTGCGAACAAAGGAGGGAAATTAGCTTGATAAAGAGAATGATATGAGGGGGTAAGATGAATTCCTAAATATTTTAGTGAGGTTTGGCACCATCTATACTTAAATCTGTTTTGTAAGAAGCTGAGCATGTCTGAGGGTATATTGATGGGGAGAGCTTCTGTTTTGGTCTGATTAATACGAAGACCTGATAAGGACCCAAATGTGGAGAGAGTTTCATGTAAGGAGGGTAGAGAAGTATCGGGATGTGTGATGGTTAGTAAAATGTCGTCTGCGAAGAGAGAGAGTTTGTAGTCCTGATGTCGCAGTGGAATTCCCCTGATATTAGGATGAGATCTAATAGCTGCTGCTAAAGGTTCTAGACTTAGTATAAATAATAGGGGCGACAGAGGGCAGCCTTGTCTCATGCCATTACTGAGAGTAAATCGTTGTGAGATATAGGAGGACAACTGGACTTGAGACGTGGGGAGGGAATATAGGGTATGTAGAGCTTGTATAAAGGGTCCTGAGAATCCGAATCGGGTTAAAACTGCGAATATAAAGGGCCAACTTAATCGATCGAAAGCTTTTTGCGCATCTAAGCTCAAGACTATGGTGGGACGTTTGGTTCTAGTTATTAGGTCTATCAAATCTATGGTTCTTCTGGTATTATCTCCAGCATGTCTCGTGGGAACAAATCCTACCTGATCCCTGTGAATCAGGGACGTTAATAGAGGGGATAATCTATTAGCTAATATCTTGGTAAAAATTTTGTAATCTGAATTTAATAGAGCAATTGGGCGGTAGTTGTCGGGCAATGCAGGGTCCTTACCTGGCTTAGGGATTACTGTTATGTTTGCATGTAAGAATTGTGAATGTGGGATGGTTCCCCTGAAGAAAGAGGAGAATAGGGATTGTAGATAGGGGGTTAAAATTTGTGTAAAAGTTTTATAATAAATGTAAGGAAGACTGTCAGGGCTCGGGATTTGTGAATTGGAAGGTTTTTTATCACCTCTCCTATTTCCTCCTCCGTAATCGGAGAGTTAAGAGAGGTCACATGATCGGCAGAGATTTTTGGTTGCGGTAGGGAATCCATAAATTTATCAAACTCAGATTGTGAGAATTGAGGATGCGAATCAGGACCTAAGCAGTTATATAGCCGACTATAAAAGTCTCCAAAGACTTTTGACATAGCTTTCGGACAATATGTGGGGGTGCCATCAGATTGTATCAAATGGTCGGGGATCGATAGAAAGGGCCGTGGTTTTAATTTGTTAACCAGCATCCTATGTGGTTTGTTTGCGTAATCATAAAATTTTTGCTTGGCCCACAACATGGATTTGGAAATTTGATTCAGATCAAAAGATTTGATCCGATCCCGGATTGAGGTGACATTTCTCAATTTTTCCACCGTGGGTGAGGCCAGTAAGGTTCTTTCAGCTATCTACAGTTGAGTAATGTGACAGACCTGGCCGGAACAGAGGCTGTTGGAGAGGACTGTATGCAAGCCTGTTGCCTTTTGATTATGGGCCCTGGATTTTCAATGGAACAATACTCTTTGTGAGGTGAATGAGAAATCCAGGCTGAACTGTACTAATCGGACTCAGTCGTGTATATATGTATATATTGTATGGGGACTCCTTACTGTAGATTTGTGTCTCTGAAGAGGGAGGGGGGATTCCTCCAGCAGCCCCCTGCTGATAAGACTGATTCATTCTGTTGGGACACATCCTGTGAGGAGATGCTGGGTCATCAATTCCAACTACCTGTGTTTATGTTAATTGAATGAGCTGATGACATTGTCCTCTATACAATGTAGGAGACGGGACGACTCCTATTGGAGCTGCTATTGTGTTGATATAACTGTGTGAAGCTCGGTGACCACAAGTCTGGGCGAAAGGTCATGTCTCAGTCACCTGGGCTGTATAAAGGATTAGATAATTAGCTCATGTTAATTAAGTTACAGTTGTATTGTTAGAGGAGGTTCCAACGGCATATAAAGTCTTGTAATTTTGATTCTAAAAAGTGAGTTCTTGGTAGCAACAAGCAAGTGTCGCCTTGTTTTGTGCTCAGAGAGGTTGGGATATCTGTATACAGACTGGGAGGAAGTGGTATATGACGGAAGCACTCAAGCGGAGTGTGGGACGTTCCGTGACATTGGTGGCAAGCAGCGGGAAAGCTTCCTGCAGTCTGGGAAATTTAAACCTCCACCTGGATCCAAGATCAGGATAGCAGACTTCAGTCACCCCAGCGGAGAAATGGACCTGGCATCAGAATTCCCGGGGCTGCTGCGAATCATCCTTTCAACATACTCCAGGACTGTGTCTGTGGATGAATACCTGGAGCTTAGGCAGCAAATTCGGGTGGAGCTCTGGATTGCAGCCCTCCGTCTCGCTGGTATAAAACAGGGCAAGTGCTTTCCAACCCAAGAGCAACGGGCCAGTGACCAACGGGCATTGCGGATGGCATTCCTGGGAGAGCAGCCCCAGGAGCAATGGGTGACTGAGTTGGACAGGTTGGTCCAGCAGGAGATAGAGCTGGACAATCGTTATTGGGCTCTGCAATGGCACGCAGAGGAGGGATATTTAGGGGAGACGACAGAATGCTCTCCAGAGGCATATGACTTTGGCGGCCCTGGATTGCTGTGGGAGAACCTTACAGATCTTTTTATGTTTGGCGATGAAGGGGAACCTGACCTTGAGGACCTGAGAGAATATAGAGAGTCTATGCTCGGTCTTGCAGGGGTCTCAGAGCTCAAACCTGATCTGGACCATTTGCTAAGGAAGGAACAGCATCTGGAAAGGGCATACAGGAAACTTCTAGAACAAGTTCAGCAGCATGCCAGAGAATCGGCAGTGGAAAATCTGGAGATTGCCGTCCCCAAACCTGAAGTGCTGACAACAGGGCAGAGCTCTGCTAACCTCTGCCCAGAAATGATAGCATCTTCTGGGTTCCATGGACAGGAGATGGTGAACCTCTATCCCCAGACATCAGTTGCAGAGACATGGGATTTGATAGACTTTTCTGCTGAGGAAAAACAACCTGATGAGCCTCCAGCAGAAGAGCTGCTATCAGGGCCAAAGTTCACTGTCTTCTGCCCAGCACCAACAGTGGCTTCGGCCTTCTTGAGAGAAGAGGTAGTCGGCCTTTCTCCCACAACACTGACAGGGACATGTGATTTTCTGCCAGCAGCATCTATGGAGTTAAAACAAACTTCTCCAGCTGAAGATCTGGTAACTGAACAGAGGGTCCAAGACCTCTGTCCCACACTTTTACCACTTCCAGAGACTGGGAGATTTAATAGACGTTTCTGTAGAGGAGGAACCACCTGGCAAACCCCCAGCAGAAGTGCTGGCAACCGGACAGAGGGTCCAAGACCTCTGCCCCACACCTGCAGCAATTGTGGAGGCCCAAGGTGAGGAGGTGGCAGTCTATCGCGAGCTGCAGATCAGGATCCAAGGAGAGAATGCAGTCATCACCTCACAACTGCAGCTTGATCTGGTGTCGGTTGATGGGGCTTCAGTCCCCACCTGTATACCCCAGGGATGCTGGGCAGTCGGCCCAGATCCCCGACAGCAGGATGGAGTGAGCCCAGTCCCCCTGTCTTCTCTCCAGCGGCAGAAAGGACTCCAGGGAGAAGGGCCAGTCCGGGCCTCTCCCCAGCGGCGGATATGTTCTCTGAGAGAGGCAGAGGATGGCTGGGTGAGTAATACTCTGTTTGGAATAATTTGTTTGGGGTACTGTGTGGGTACAGGCAGTAGAGGACTGGAACTATGGACTAACTTCGGAGTCAACCCGTCTGGGGTCTCCTCCTGTGTTAGTCCCCTGCCGAAAGGGGAGAAATGTGACAGACCTGGCCGGAACAGAGGCTGTTGGAGAGGACTGTATGCAAGCCTGTTGCCTTTTGATTATGGGCCCTGGATTTTCAATGGAACAATACTCTTTGTGAGGTGAATGAGAAATCCAGGCTGAACTGTACTAATCGGACTCAGTCGTGTATATATGTATATATTGTATGGGGACTCCTTACTGTAGATTTGTGTCCCTGAAGAGGGAGGGGGGATTCCTCCAGCAGCCCCCTGCTCATAAGACTGATTCATTCTGTTGGGACACATCCTGTGAGGAGATGCTGGGTCATCAATTCCAACTACCTGTGTTTATGTTAATTGAATGAGCTGATGACATTGTCCTCTATACAATGTAGGAGATGGGACGACTCCTATTGGAGCTGCTATTGTGTTGATATAACTGTGTGAAGCTCGGTGACCACAAGTCTGGGCGAAAGGTCATGTCTCAGTCACCTGGGCTGTATAAAGGATTAGATCATTAGCTCATGTTAATTAAGTTACAGTTGTATTGTTAGAGGAGGTTCCAACGGCATATAAAGTCTTGTAATTTTGATTCTAAAAAGTGAGTTCTTGGTAGCAACAAGCAAGTGTCGCCTTGTTTTGTGCTCAGAGAGGTTGGGATATCTGTATACAGACTGGGAGGAAGTGGTATATGATGGAAGCACTCAAGCGGAGTGTGGGACATTCCGTGACAAGTAATAAGGTCATTTTTGAGTTGTGCAGAATCTTTTTTTAGGCGAGAGCCCATAGCTATGCATTCACCTCTAAAAAAGGCTTTGTGGGCCTCCCACAGGGTGGAAATCTCTGAAACAGAGCCATCATTAATCTGGAAAAATTCCGTTAGTTTCTGCTGTAGTTGGGTTTGAGATAAAGGGTTTTTAAGCAACGATTCATTGAGGCGCCAGTGGCAGGATTTAGTAAAAGACTTCATCAACAGGATACTGAGTTCAATAGGCGCATGATCCGACCAGGTAATAGGATTTATTTCAGAAGAGACTACATAGGGAAGCAGAGGGCCTGTAACCAGGAAATAATCTAGTCTAGAATAAGACTTGTGAGGGTGAGAATAAAATGTATAATGTTTTTGGGTTGGGTGTTTTATCCTCCAGGAGTCAAAAAGATTATAGGATCTAACTAGTTTGCGAAAGGATGTTGATAATTTCTTGGAGGCAGATTGTGGGGTGGTTTGGAATAAAGTTTTCCTATCCCTGGTCGGGGACATGCACGCATTGAAGTCGCCTCCTATGATCATAAAAGGCTGGGAGAAGGGTTATAGTTTCTCAAAAACCTTTGCAAGGAAACCGATTTGTCCTACATTTGGTGCGTATATGTTTACCAAAGAAAAAGAGGTATTTAGGTGACTACATTTCAGGAATATGAACCTACCATGAGGGTCTAATTAGGAAGAGAGAATCTTAATTGGGCATGAGCGTTTAATAAGAATTTGCCACTCCCGCTTTTCCAAAGGGATCAGAAGCAGTATATGCTACGGGAAAGTGTCTAGAAGCAAATTTAAAAGAGCCCCCAGTTGTAAAATGGGTTTCCTGAACCATAATCACCTCTGCTCTGGATGATTTGAATTCTCTTAAAGCCTGCCATTGTTTGCCTATAGAATTTAATCCTTTTACATTACAGGAATAAACCTTGAGGGCCATATTTGGTCATACAGAAAAATGCTAATATAGTATAAAAACTAAGAGCATATAAATGAGCATCCTTAAAAAAGAACATTTGAAAACAAACATATCTTGCAGTTGGTATATTAATGTAAGTATAGCACTGAAAAAACATATAAAGGTCAAAAAGGAAAAAAAGAAAAACGACCTGCATATGAAAACACCAAAGGAGGTAAAAAAAAAAACAAAAAAAACAGGGAAAAAATTGAATGAGAAGAGAAAAAAACAATAAAAAAGGAAAAAGGAAAAGATTATTTTTGAAAAGCCTGAGAAAAAATTTCAGGCTGCCCAGGCAAAAGCCTTGGGTCATAAGGGGGGGCATGTTAGCCTGCAGGAACTAATGGAGGAGGGGGGAGGTGGGGAGGTCCTCATCTCTGCTTTTTGTAAAAGGAAAAACAAACAGACAGGAGGAACAAAGGTATTTGGCATATTATTATAAACAAGCAGATAAATCTTAGACAAGCTGGTAAAAGAAAGTGGAGAAAATGTAAAAGGTGGAAAACGGCCACCAAAAAGGCATCAAATGGAAACATCAATAAGAGGTGTGACCTCTCAACAAAGTGACCCAATCACAGTGAGGTCACTGGTGTAGCCATGACAAGTATTATCCAGCCATGGAAAAAAGGAGCAAAAATTGAAAAAAAGAAGGAAAAAAAAAAAGTAAGTTACATCAGGTTGGATATCTGTGATTATTGGCTCGTTGTGGGGTGGAGAAGTTCTTCTGGGATCTTCGTTGAACTGGGGTCCAGATTTTGGCTGACGTGGTGAGTGGTTTGGGATTCGGAGCTTGGGGTAGAAAATCTTCCTCGGGTAAAGGCGGAAGGCCTAGACTGCGGATAAAAACTTCACTTTCATAAAGGTCTCTCAGGGAATGTTGAACGCCATCTTTTAAAACGGTTAAGCGGTAGGGGAATCCCCAGCGGTATGGAACCTGGTGGTTTTGTAGATGAGTAGTGACAGGATGGAAACTGCGCCTTTTGGCCAGAGTGATTGGGGAGAGGTCATTGAATATCTGAATCTTGTGTTGTATATAGTCTATACGTGACTTGTTACGCGTTGCAAATGTGAGGGCTTCCTTGCTCTCGTAGAAGTGGAAGCGGACAATGACATCCCTGGGGTTAGCATTAGGAGGAGGTTTTGGGGCCAGAGATCTGTGCGCCCTGTCCATACGCCAGTCTATGTCCGGGATGTGTGGGGCTAAAGTAACGAACAGGCCTAAAAGATAGGGACGTAATTCCTTGTCACTCACCGCCTCAGGGATTCCCCTGATCCTCAGGTTCTGACGTCTTTCACGGTTTTCCATATCTTCCTGTTGAAGCTGGAGTTGGGAGACTGTGTGTTTCAGGCTGGAGTTGTCCTCTTCGAGAACGTGTACATATTGGGTCAGTTCATCGAATTTGTTCTCCAATGTGTTGGTGTGTTCTCCTAGCTGGTCAATTTCACCACGTAACTCATGCGCTATTTTGCCCACTTCTTTAGCGATGCTGCGGGTTAGATCGTGTAGTAATGAGTTTAACTTTGTATCTAGAACAGCTACTGTCACTACATCGGGGTGGTCGGGTGGGAGAGAGTGCTGAGATAATTGGGATCTGTTATCATCCTGGGTCATGCCTTCCGGCAGAATATGAGAGTCAGCAGTGTCCGAAGATCCCAACTGTTCATTGGAGGTCGGGGATCGCTGTTTATATAAAAAACGCTCCATGTTATTGGGGGTCCGCGGCAATGGCGGTGGGATAAAGCCTCTATATATTGCGTTTTGGAAGCCAATCTTCTCCATGCAGTGTTAGGAAGGATCAGATAGTTTGTTGTTATATCGCCCCTGTAATTAATAAGGATCCACTAGCTTTGTAGGAGCAATAATAAAGAGACGGGGACCAATGTTCTCCTCTTACATGTCTGCTTTCCTGCACGCCAAACTGGAGGTGGTCACATTAGATATCAAGGAGAGCTGAGGAAATAGTTATGAAGTTTGCAGGTAATTGAAGGTTTTGAAGTTTGCAGGTAATTGATAGGTTATTAAACTGAAGGGATTAGGCTGGAGGGGTACTTGGAATACCAAGATGGCCGCCGGCTTCCAAGACTAGGCCGGAGCTGCGGTCTTTCCTAATAGCTGAGGCTGGTCAGGAGAGTGCCGCTCTTCACAGGCCCGAATCGGACCTTTAGGGCCTAAAGATAGGGTCTCAGGGGGTCAGATACTATGGAGGGCAGCAGCGGAGAAAGGATCGGGTGGATGCCCTTTTACTCACAGAGTCCAGGGCTGAAGGTGTCCGGATGATATGCCTAAAAATGGCGGCAGGCCGTGTGGGGATCAGGGATGAAGGGAAGAGGTCTCGTTCGGCTCTCCTTCACCATGCGGACATCCAGGTCTCCCCGATGGCGTCCCGGATGTCCCGGGTCGGGGGTTCCGATCAAGGCCTTTGTTTGTCTCCCGGTCCGCAGCGTAGGAAAATGTCAGGCTCAGAACGAGCCATAGGCCCCAATATGGTGGCGGGAGATCGTAGTGCGGGACAGACAGTAGGCCCAGAGAAGCTTCATTTTGCTTGATTACAATCAAGATCCAGCCGGATCTGTAGCGGAGAGGGCCCAGGTTGTTTCCAGCTGTAAATAGCCTTTCCTCGAGGGTAGATGAGGCAGGGATGGCAGTGGATAGTATTTGCCTGGACGGAGCACAGCGTCCACACGTCCTCCCTGTATCTCGTTCGGCCACGCCCCTCCAAGATTTCTCCTTTAACATCACATTACATGTATTTAATTTTTGCTAATGTATTGTATTTCTTTCATCATTCCCTAATTAACATGATTGTAATATGCTGTGAATGTCCCCTTTGTTCTCGTGCATGCTGGAATTTTTTAAAGTTCTTTTTTTTGTCCTTCATGCATATTTGCCTTCACTAACTTCCCCAGCATGCTATCCTGGCCCATACACACCTAGCCTAGTCACTTAACAATGTATTTTGTCGGGGGGGGCGTGTCCAAGATGGCGCTGGGAGCGGACGTCTAGTACCAGAGCTCCCACTCCGGACTTATCTCCTCCTAATATCCTGGTGTGGATTTTGCATCTAATTCCCTGCCATATATCACCAGAAACCCCCGGTGGCTCAGGGAATGCGCAGATACAAAAAAGGAGCACAGAAATCGCGAGCTCCTGAGCATACAAGAACGCCGCCGAAGTTTGGGCCTTACCCACCTAAGGCCTGTAACATGGAGACGCAAACCTCTGCCCCCCCGGATGGCGCGATCCAGGCTGGATCCCAGGCATTTGAGGCTCTGATGCACGCTATCTCCACTTGCCAGTCCACTCTCACAATCAAGATAGATCATGTCCAGGAGGAAACTGCCCTCATCCGACGCGACATGGATCGATTTAGAGAGCGAGTGGGCGAGGCAGAACGGCGGATCTCCACTACGGAAGATGTGCAAAGAGAACAACATGAGGACATTCAGATCCTAAAATCGAAGGTTAAAGCACTGGAATTTAGGGCCGAGGACGCCGAGAACCGGAACTGGAGGAATAATCTCCGGGTTCTCGGCCTCCTGGAAGGCGCGGAGGGGACGGATCCGGTCGGCTTTATGGAGAAACTACTCCCAACCCTACTACCGAAAGCAAATTTTCCCCGCACTTCTCTATCGAACGCGCCCATTGAATGCCTGCAGGGAGCGCCGCCGCGCACATTCATTTTCAAACTTCTCCACTATAGAGACAGGGATACTGTGCTCCGCTCTGCCCGCATGCAAGGAGAGTTACATTATGAGAACACGAAGCTCCTCATCTTTCCAGATTACTCTGTGGAGACACAGAGGCAACGGAAGTCTTTTGATCATGTCCGTGCCATGCTCCGAGAGAAAGGGATCAAATATAACATGCTATTCCCCGCTAAACTCAGAGTGCAGGACGGCGAAAAAGTGCACTTCTTCACCTCTCCCAGAGAAGCTGCCGCGTGGGCTGACACCATCCAAAGATGACTTTCTCGGGGAAACTGTGAGTACACTGCTGGAGATGTTACGGGGGATTTGTTTCTGGAGGGGGGGTCTGATCCTTTGGGTGCCTCTGCAGACCCCTCTCATATCATCAATGGCTAGCGGGGGCTAATTGTTCAACACTCCCTCGGGTTCTTTGTCTCTGGAACTGACCCATGCTTCCCCCCCCTTAAGAGCATACCCACTGGCACACCAGTATCTTCAACTCCCTGCATGGAAGCAGATAAGACAGCTGATCTGAACCCTGAATTTCACTCCCGAACGGACTTCCCTCGTTGATGCTGTCTATCAAGGAAGATAAGATGGGAACCTTTATTTATGCTGCGATGCCACTACGGATGCGGACATGACACTTTATCCTTAATGGGACCGGTCCCAGTCTGCATGGACACCTCTCTTGTTGCATCCCCCCCTCCCTTGTACTTCCCCTGCCACTTTCTCCAGCATGGCCTCGACCCCGGCCGGGGTCGGGGGTTCTTATGGACCAATGCAAGTTTTGTGCCCCCGGGGCTCCGGGTGATCCACACCATTTTTTTCTCCTTACCGGAACTTAAAGTATACTTATTTTTCTTTGATTCACAGAGGTTGGTTGCCTCTAGTTCACTGCCTCCATGATCAGCCTTCGGGCTGAAGCAAGTTTGGGGATACAGACCTGCCTCCATTTTTGGGGGTCGGGTGGGGTGGGGGGAGGTTTGGGTATATTGAGCTGTGTTCCTGGCTCCCAGTTTTTCGTTTTTGTTTTTGTTTTTGATTCATATTTTTTGACAGTACTGTATTTGCTTTTTTTACTTAAAGTAATGACAGGCTCTGGTTCGCCTCGTGCATTCCCTGTGATGGCTTGTGGTGAATCAGGAGGGGTATATAAGTTGTATCCTGTTTTTCCTATAAATGACATGTATACATGACCTGGAACACACGTGGCTTAAACTCTCCACTGAAGCGCTCTTTAGTGTTTCAATTTATAAAGAAGCATAATTCCCATATCTGTGTGTTACAGGAGACACATCTGATTGGTAGCAAAACTCTTAGTTTGAAAAAACCTTGGGTGGGTCATCACTACCACTCTACTTACTCCAATTTTGCAAGAGGGGTTAGTATTTTGGTCCTGAAAACTCTCCCTTTTAAGCTCCTTGATTTAGTTTTAGATCCTGATGGGAGATATGTATTAATACATGCCTTGATATATGACTTACCATGGGTACTGGTGGGGGTATATCTGCCCCCCCCCCGGCCTCCTTCAGAATCCTCAATTTGATCTCGGGAGTGCTGGCGCGCTTCCCCCCGGATAAGGTTGTGTTGATGGGTGATTTTAACCTTGTTCCGGACTCTGGGTTGGACAGGAGCACGGTGGGGGACACCACTCGACGTGACCTGGCAGACTGGGCTGACACGTACGGCCTGGTGGATGTATGGAGGTGGAAGAACCCTCAAGCCAAAGCCTTTACTTGCCATTCGGCCACACATAGATCCTTCTCTCGCATAGACCTGGCCTATGTCGCGGCCCCTGTCCTCCCCAGAGTTCGGGACATCAGCATACTTCCGCGGGGGATCTCGGACCACGCCCCGCTGTTGTTATCCCTGGAACTGACGGCGGATCTGTCGGATAGACTCTGGCGGTTGTCCAGGTTCTGGATATCCGACGTAGATGTCGACTCTCAGTTTCGGGAAACGGTGCAGCAATTTTGGGAAGTCAACCCAGGAACAGCCTCTGACAATATTGTTTGGGAAGCCTTTAAGGCTGGATTCACACCTATGCATTTTTAGTGCTTTTTGCATTTTGCAGATTTGCTCTACAGAACGTGTTCCATAGGAAACCATGTTAAATGGACTGTAGTGTAAATCTGCAAAATGCAAAAAGCACTAAAAATGCATAGGTGTGAATCCAGCCTAAGGCCTCATCAAGGGGGCAATACCAATGCATTATTGCCAGGGTGAGGAGACTTCGCAGGGCGGAGCTTACCAGGCTAGAGGCTGAGGCGAGCAGACAGGAGGCTCTATATGTCCGTTCCCGTGACCCACGAGACTACATAATACTCCAATCTCTTACCCAACAAACCCTACTGCTACAGACCTCCCTGACCCAAAAAAAGCTTTTATACCAATCCCAACGCATATTCGAACAGGGGGAAAAGACAGGTCGTCTTTTGGCCTGGCTATCCAGGGAACAATCTGGGGTAACGGCAATAGCGCAGATTCGTGACCAAGAAGGGACACTTCACTCTTCCCCAGCGGAAATTAATCGATGCTTCACCAATTATTACCAGCAATTATATAGCTCATGAGTAGTGTATGACCAACAAGACCTTACTGACTACTTGGAGGACATTGACATCCCAGTTCTTACACAATCTGCAGCAAACACACTAGACGCCCCCATTCAATTAGAGGAGATACAAAAAGCCCTCAAAATGATGCAGACAGGGAAGACCCCGGGTCCGGACGGATTCCCGGTGGAGTTCTATAAGATTTACATGGAAGAGATAACCCCTAGATTGCAGACGGTTTTTGCCTCAGCTTTAAAAACTGGGACTCTCCCGGCTTCGATGAGTGAGGCGGTTATAGTACTCATCCCTAAGCCGGGGAAGGACCCTACCCTTTGCGCATCCTATGGCCCTATCTCTCTCCTAAATGTTGACGCAAAGGTCCTGGCCAAAATCTTAGCCAACCGCTTAAACAAAGTTGTCACTGCCCTAACACATCCAGACCAAACAGGGTTCATGCCCGGAAGAGGCACAGATATAAATATACGTAGATTACACACTCACATCGTGGTGGCTGATCCGGGGAACCCTGGGGTGGTGGCCTCACTCGACGCAGAGAAAGCCTTTGACTCGGTCGAGTGGGGCTACCTGTGGAGGGTCCTTTCCAGATTTGGCTTTGGCCCAGTCTTCCTCACATGGATTCAAATGTTGTATGCGCAGCCTAGGGCTCGCATACGCACAGGTAGTACCCTGTCGGAGCCCTTCCTTCTGGAGAGGGGGACCCGGCAGGGATGTCCCCTGTCCCCGGCATTATTTGCCTTGGCCCTGGAACCCTTGACGGCTCATATTAGAAAAGATCGAACTATTAAGGGCATTAAAGTAGGCCCGTTAGAGGAGAAATTGTCCCTTTATGCCGATGACTCCCTCCTCTACTTGGCTGATGCCTCTGATTCCCTGAGGGCTGCCTTGTCTCAGTTTGATACTTTCAGCCGTTTTTCAGGAGTCCGTGTCAACTGGAACAAGTCGGTCCTCTTTCCACTTCACCCATCCATGCCTCGTATTGATACCCGAACCCCCCTCCGATGGGTCGAAGAGTTCACATACTTGGGTGTAAAGGTAGCCTTGTCCTTGGACAGATATCTCGACCGTAATCTAATTCCGGTGCTGGACAAACTTACCAAACAGTGCACCACTTGGCGTAGACTTCCTCTTACGCCAGTGGGCAGAGGGAATTTAATAAAAATGGTGTATTTACCTAAATTGTTATATTTCTTTCGCCACACCCCTGTCCACATTCCCCGGTCAGTGTTCCGGAGGCTGGATAGTATTGTGAGCGACTTTGTCTGGGCTGGGAGACCTCCGAGAGTGGCCAGGTGGACCCTCTATCTTCCCCTCTCTGGCGGTGATCTGGCCCTACCGAACTTCCTCATATACTACTGGGCGGCGGTCTTGGTTACCGTCCGCTGGGGGTTCTCCCAGCCCGGACAGAATCCAGCGGTCACCCTAGAGGCAGCAATACTTGGTTCATATGCAGCCTTTTCTAACTTAGTCTTCAGGGGGTGTAAAGCACACCCGGGTGTCACGGTCCCTATGAAAACCACGATTCGGGTTTGGCAATGTTCCCGGGCAGCCCACCGGGATCCTCTGGTGGTCTCCCCTCACACTCCCCTATGGGGCAACCCCCTTCTCCCCCACCTAAATACAATACCCGATCCGGCGGCGTGGGCAACGAGGGGTATCGTTACCCTTAAGCAAGTAATGCCAGGTGGTAAGCTCCTAACGTTCCTAGAATTAAGACAAGCATTTAAACTCCCCCGTTCTTTTCAATTTAGATATTGGCAGCTCCGACATGCCCTCACCGCCCAGTTCCCTACCCCTATCACTTTAAATTCAGATTCTATCGAGAGACTTCTTACTTCGGACCTCCTGTTCAAACCACTCTCCACCCTCTACATGTATCTCACAGTAGCTCTTGACACGGACACTTCACAACTG
The DNA here is from genome assembly GCF_042186555.1 of Aquarana catesbeiana. Classification (NCBI taxonomy): domain Eukaryota; kingdom Metazoa; phylum Chordata; class Amphibia; order Anura; family Ranidae; genus Aquarana; species Aquarana catesbeiana. Next base: position 459,988,963 of record NC_133324.1, on the reverse strand, counting down.
CTGGCCAAACGGAAGACAGATATTCCCAATTTAGACGAAGACACATGGGAGGAATGCGTCTCTACGTTTATTTCCTCTATGATAGCCTCAAGAGACCGTTTTGTCCAACTAAAATTTTTACATAGGGCTTACTATACCCCACAAAGGTTGGCATCCATCTACCCCTCTCTCAGCCCACTTTGCACGAGATGCTCCACTGAGAGGGGTTCCTTCTTCCACACAGTCTGGACTTGCAACAAGATCCAACCTTACTGGAGAGGAGTGGCGGATGTATTGACAGATGTATACGGCGCCACATTGACACTGGACCCTCTTGTCTTTCTGCTCAGTTACCTTGGGGACATGGAGGGTGACGTTATACTAAACTAGGTTTGACTTTTGCCCTTTACTACGCTAGGAGGGAAATCCTGTTGAGATGGAAGGGTACAGATCTCCCTACAGTAGCCTCATGGAGAAGTGCAATTAATAAAGTCCTTCCTTTATATAAGATCACATATGAAAGTAGGAACTGCCCTGCGAAATTTGAAAAAATATGGTCACACTGGTCTGACGTTTGACTGAACTCCCATTATATGCAAATGTGATTGTATCGTATATATTAGCTAATAGGAAGCTGGGAGTAATGGTGGAGAGGCCCGTGGGCTTTTCGCCCCCTCCTCCCCCCCCCTCGACCCCCCCCCCAATTGAAAATACTTTCCATTCTTCACACCTCTAACAGTGGAATTTTAGGATTAATCTTGGGTCAATCCAGGACTACCGTCCGCTCTACAGAATATACACACCCCTCTTTTTGTTTTGTACTGTCTTACGGGTTACTTGTAACTAACTGTGGACATAGTTTTGTATTACAGGCTGCCTTCCACCCTTGGGTACCCCGACCTCAATGCTGCCTGGTAATAGCTACATTCTATAGTGATGTAATCTGATGGCAAATACTGTACTGTTTATGCTATTGCTGTTTTGTATTCTTATGATTTCTGAATAAATAAAAAACTCTTACTGTCAAAAAAAAAAACCAATGTATTTTGTCAGCTCCATTGTCGTGCTTTACCTTAAACACCCCCTAAAATGTGTACAAATGTTATTTGTGTCCTCAAATTCATGCAGAGTGCCTGAGGCTTGTTTTGGGGGTCCCAAACTCATTTGGAACCCTCCCTCCCCCCAATCGCTAAGTCAACTCATACCAATCCTCTATGTGCTGACTTTGCCCAACCCATATACACTATACCTACCTCTTTTGTGGTCATATTTATGGATGAATTCACCAAAGCATGTAGTCCAAGGGCCTGCCTGAATACTTTCAAAAGCTAATGTTTAAAGTTTTGTTCTCTTATTATCTTGATAGGTAATTGTAGAATGAAAAAATGTGCTTCAATTTGTACAGTGTGTATTTATATTTTTTATTATGACACTTCTTACCTGTCCAGTGGGCTGCCAATAGTGTAAGTAAGGAGGGGCTGGCCAAAGTAACACACATTATTTATGCATTCAGCTCTCATGGAAGTGGAGAGGGTTACCTGTCCAAAACATCTCACCCCTATAATTTTTACAATGGGCCATCACAGAGGGTGAGGAATCTGATAAGTGTACTTTATATATTTGTCTTTAAATACTCCTTCAAATAAATGTTATACTGATGTTGGCCAAGAATGTTTGTGTTTAATCTGCTTGCAATGTTTATGTACAAAATTACTATTTTTTTTCTTGTTTGACTCCACAGTTTCCTTCAACGCCACAGGAATGGCAGACTGTGGCATCCCAGTTTCCCCAGCGATGGGACTTTCCCAACTGCGGAGGGGCAATAGATGGGAAACATGTCCACATCGTACCACCCCCCAACTCGGGGTCATACTATTATAATTACAAGGGGTTTAATAGTATAGTGTTGGTGGTGGTTGGAGTTTCTGTATGTGGACGTGGGGAAAAATGGCAGGATGTCGGATGGTGGAGTCATCGCCCAGACAGAGTTTTACAGGCGGTTTCAGAATGGCAGCTTGGGCTTGCCACCAAGACACCCATTTGACTTTGTTGCCGATAAAGCTTTTGCACTGGGGGACCATCTTCTGTGGCCATTCCCGATGAGGACCCTCACCCCAGACCAGAGGGTTTTTAATTACTGGCTGGCCAGAGCCAGAAGAGTGGTTGAAAATGCCTTTAGAATAATGTCCAGCCGGTTCCGCCTATTTCTGACAGCGATCCATATGGCAGAATATAAACTGAATCATATTGTCCTTGCCTGTTGCATTCTCCACCATTTCCTATGGAAAAATGCTATAAACTATGTGGCCTCAATTGGGACTGAGGCTGGTGTTCCAAATCCAACTACCTTGACCACACTTGAACCTGGCCGTCCTGGTTTGCCCCCCCTAAGCACCCGCAAAGTTAGACAGAAGTATCTTGAGTACTTTGTGGGTAGGGGGGCCATTAATATGCCAGACAATGTGTGAAACTTGTCTAAAATAAATATTTTTGGTATAAACTGAACTCATATTTCATTTGATTTACTGCTTGTGTTTCTTTTAGCTGTCTCCTAGGTTCTCCAATGGCCTTTCTTTATGGCATTTTCTTCAACAGTGCAAACGTAATTTATTTGATACATGAGGTGAGAATCTCTTCTTCAGCAAAATATTATGTTGTGGGTCTGCTACACACACACCTGGTTTTTGTTGTTAATGTATATAATGCATTAATGATAAAAAGATTCATCATTTTCAGCACCATGAATACATTTTGGGGAGTCATGAAAATGTTATGATTGTGGCAAATTATAAAGCACTGTGGGAGTTATTTACTAAAGGAAAATCCACTTTACACTCCAAGTGTACTGCAAAAGTGCACTTGAAAGTGCACTTGTAGTGCAAAGTGAATTTGCCTTTAGGAAATAACCCCCATTGTCACTGTAAACAACAACTTACTCCAAAAACAGCTATTGAGCATTGAAAGAAGAAGCCACACATTGTTGAGTCTTAAAATTTTTACTCTGTGCACATTCACATGTGCGTTAGAAAAGGGTTTTTGAACAAACCAACACATTTTAGGAATAACATTTTTGGTATAGACAGTACAAATAGCCTTTTTTTTGTGTTAAATAGGCATGTTTAAAACCATAAAACAATACCCAACTCAGGAACTTACAAAGTTCAACTTTGAAAAAATGAAGGCAAGATCAGACATTAGTATGTCCAAACTGTGTTGATCTTGCCTTCATCAGATGGGGTGATGTCACCCCTGTGAAAGCCGAATTTTGAGGATGCACACAAATTGAGAGTCAAAATAGGGATTTCCCTCCTGATCCCATGCCTAATGTCAACATGTGCTAGCTCCCATCATGGGGGATCAATGGACATGTTTCGGGGGTGCAACCCCTTCCTCTCAGCTACTTTAGTTGCGAGGAAGGGGTTGCACCCACCAAGCGCGTACATTGATATCCCGTGATAGCAGATAGCACATGTTGACACACTATCATGTACCTGATCGGAGGCTGAAATGCTGGGAGGGCTTCCCTTGCGACTAAGTGCAGAGCGCCCCCTGAAGGTGGCACAGGGGGAGCTATACTCAAAGCGGAAGGGGTTGCTGGCTGCAGCAAGCTGAGATGAAGAAGAGAAGTCCACTGGTGGGCAGCTGAAGAGAAGGGTAGACTGCTGGGCAGGGGTACCTCAGAAGTACCAGATGAGGTTGTGCAGCAGGAAGTACCAGAAGCAGTGTCAGCAGCCAGGCCAGGGTTTATACACAGGACAGCAAGCAGTAGCAAAGTTAATGGAACAAGCCAGGGGTCATACACAGGGCAGCAGATCAGAGCGGACTAAACAGAAACAAGCCAAGGGTCAAGCTGGGGTCAACACAGATCAAGGTAAGCCGGGTCGTTAGCAGGTAATCCAAGATAAAAGGAACAGGAACTTAGGAATACACAAGAAGCTGAAGATCATGCAGCAGTTGGTGACTGCTGCAGCATGCTTAAAATAGGACACTGGTGCCTGGAGTCTCTCATATATTGCGTGTGCTTTGGCGCACATGTGTGTGCTTTGGCGCACGCGTGAACACCGGTGAATATACTGTCCTGGCTTTTCTCGCCCGCGCACATGCACATTAGCACTGGAGAATTTGTTTTTGTTGATCCAAGATTCTGCTGGCCATAGATGCCAGTTCTCCTGCGGGTTAGTCCCTGACAGTGCCCCTCCCCTGGGGGCAGCCTCCAGATGCCCAGGCGTGCTTGCTTCTCCGGATATTTTCTGAAGAATTCATGCAGCAGTTTAGGGGCATGAACGTTATTTGCAGGTTCCCAAGAACTTTCCTCAGGTGAGTAACCCTTCCACTTTACTAGATATTGAATTTGTCTACCGCTCTTTCGACCATCCAGGATGGCTTCCACCTAGAACTTCGTTTCTTCACCCACTGTGATTGGAGGTACAGGAGGATCTTCTATCCAGAAATGGGTCCAGCGCTGATTGGCTTGAGCAGCGAGATGTGGAAGACTGGGTGAATCTTGTAAGAGTTCGGCAGAGACAATTCAAAGACCACAGGATTAATCTCTTTTTTAATTGCAAAGGGACCGAAGAACCTTGGCCCCAGCTTCCGGGAGGTGGCAAGGCAATTTGAGATTTAATATGGAGAGCCAAACTTTGTCCCCTATTTTCAGAACTGGATTACCTTTCTTCTTCCTATCATAATACTTTTTGTAGTCTTCCTGTGATTTTTTCATGTTTTCTTGAAGAAACTGTAAATTTTCTTGAATGAAGGTTAATCTGTCCTGTACAGCAGGTACTGCTGCTTCTGGAGTGACATGAGACAAGAAGGATGGATGGAATCCATGGTTCGCCCAGAATGGAGACTGATTGGTGGAGGCATGTACCAAATTATTATAGGCAAATTCGGTACAGGGGAGCAAGGTTACCCAGTTATTTTGAGAGAAAGTAGAAAACCAGCGGAGGTACTGCTCTAGCATCTGATTTGTCCTCTCCATCTGGCCATTACTCTGCGGGTGATAGGCAGAGGACAAACAGATTTCAATGTTCAAAGCTTTACAGAAAGCCCTCCAAAACCTTGAAGTAAATTGTACTCCTCTGTCGGAGACAATACTGTCTGGGAAGCCGTGCAATCTTATGATCTCTTTAATAAAGACATGTGCTGTATCCTTGGCAGAGGGTGTACCTAGTAGAGGCAGGAAGTGGGCCATCTTTGATAGACGATTGACCACCACCAGGATAGTGGTAAAGCCTTCAGATGGGGGCAACTCCACAACAAAATCCATGGACAGCATCTTCCAAGGGCGGTCTGGGACAAATAGTGGTCTTAGCAGATCCCAGGCTTGTGTGCAGCCTCCCTTATTTCTGGCACAGGTTGTGCAGGAGCCTACAAAGTCGTTGCAATCTTGCCTCAGGTTAGGCCACCAGTAGGATCGCGGAATCAGCTCAGTAGTCTTATGGATCCCATAATGGCCAACAAGCTGGTGTTCATGAAAGGTCTTGAGGACCTGAAGTCTGGCTCCCATGGGAACGAAGATCTTGTCCCTGTGCCACAGGAGTCCTTCCTGCCTTCTGAATGCATAACCTTCGAATTCAGGGCATTGAGCAGAGGTTTGTTCAAGGGTTAATCTTAGATCAGGTTGAATTAAAAGGAAATTCTGAGGGGACAAGATGGTACTGGGGCAACAGTCTCTGGAGTTTCTGGAAACATGTGTGAGAGGGTGTCTGCTTTCCCATTCTTCGACCCCGGGCAGTAAGTAAGGTGTAAGTTAAACCTCGAAAAAAACAAGGCCCATCTGGCTTGCCGTGGTCTTAGTTGTTTGGTGGATCTGAGATATTCGAGGTTCTTATGGTCGGTGAATATCATGATGGGATGAGCTGCGCCTTTAATTAGGTATCGCCAATCTTCGAGAGCAGCTTTTATTGCTAGTAATTCCCGATCCCCCATGTCATGATTCCTTTCTGGTTGGCTTAGTTTTCGGGAGAAAAAGGCTACAGGGTGTAGTAAAGCTTTAGGGCCTTGATGTTGTGACAGGACAGCCCCAATGGCGACTTCAGATGCATCGACCTCCGAAACGTAGGGCAAGACTGGATCTGGATGTTGCAGAATGGGGGCCGAGGTAAATAGAGCCTTTAACTTATCAAAAGCTCCTTGGGCTTCCTAGGCCCACTGGAAACGGGTATGCTGGCGAGTAAGCTGAGTAATGGGGCAATAATACCAGAAAAGTCTTTAACAAATCTTGGATAGAAATTAGCAAACCCTACGAATATTTGGATACCTTTCTTGTCAGTAGGGGCTGACCATTCCAGAATAGCGGATACTTTCTGAGGGTCCATAGCTATTCTAGATTTGGAGATAATTAAGCCCAGGAATTGTATGGACGTTTGTTCGAATTGACATTTTTCTGCTTTAGCATAGAGCCTGTGTTCTCTATGTGGATAGTACCTTCCGGACGTGGGTTCTATGTACCTCCAAGGTGGCAGAGACGATGAGGATATCATCCAAGTGTACGATCAGGAAATGATCCAGGAACTCTCTAAAGATGTTGTTTAAAAAATGTTGAAAGGTCGCTGGGGCATTACATAGTTTGAAAGGCATAACACGGTATTCAAAATGCCTGAAATGAGTTCTGAAAGCGATCTTCCACTCAACCCCCTTCCTGATGCAAACAAGGTTGTAGGCGCCTCGTAAGTCCAGCTTAGTAAAGACTTGGGCAGCACGGAATCTCTGAAAAAGCTTGGGAACCAGGGGGAGAGGGTAACGATTTTTGGTAGTGATTTTGTTAATTTCCCTGTAGTCCACACAGGGCCTGAGGGTATGGTCTTTCTTCTCCACAAAGAATATCCCAGCACCAGCTGGGGATGATGACGGGCAGATGAACCCTTTCTCTAAGTTCTCGTCAATATATTGATGTAGAGTCTAAAGCTCAGTCTCTGAAAGTGGAAATATTCATCTAAAGGGGATCTCTGCACCAGGCAACAACTTGATTAGACAATCGTAAGAACGATGGGGTGGCAAAGTGTCGGATTTCTTTTTATCGAAGACATCTAAGAAGTCATGGTAAATGGGTGGGACGTCTTGGCTGGCATTGGAAACTGGCTGGAAGGTAAGGCAACTGGAAGATGCTACAGGTTCAGGTATAATACAATGCTGACGGCAATAGGTTGACTTGAAAGAGATATTCCCTGTGTTCCAGTCTATCTGAGGGTTGTGTGCCCGTAGCCAGGGGAGCCCCAAAATTACAGGGAACATTGGAGAACAAAGAACATCAAAACAAAGAAAAAAGGTCTCTTGAGTAACAGGCCCAAACCACGGTGTAGATCCGTCAGCCAAATGAATTTTATGTTCCTTATTCCGAAGTGGAATCATCATAGGAGACATCGTCTGGTTCTGAAGGTGAATCTCCAACTGGGAATAATGTCCTTGTAGGCTTGTCACTGCTTGGGTAAGCGCAGCGACCTGCTGACACAGAATCTTGAGCAGGGAAGCACCTCCATCAGCCTCTGACGTTACTGGCTGCATGATACTATCATGTACCTGATCGGAGGCTGAAATGCTGGGAGGGCTTCCCTTATGACTAAGTGCAGAGCGCCCCCTGAAGGTGGCACAGGGGGAGCTATACTCAAAGCGGAAGGGGTTGGTGGCTGCGGCAAGCTGAGATAAAGAAGAGAAGTCCACTGGTGGGCAGCTGATGAGCAGGGTAGACTGCTGGGCAGGGGTACCTCGGAAGTACCAGATGAGGTTGTGCAGCAGGAAGTACCAGAAGCAGTGTCAGGAGCCTGGCCAGGGTTCATACACCAGACAGCAAGCAGTAGCAAAGTCAATGGAACAAGCCAGGGGTCATACACAGAGCAGCAGATCAGAGTGGAGTAAACAGGAACAAGCCAAGGGTCAAGTCGGGGACAACACAGATCAAGGTAAGCCGGGTCGTTAGCAGGTAATCCAAGATAAAAGGAACAGGAACTTAGGAATACACAAGAAGCTGAAGATCATGCAGCAGTTGGTGACTGCTGCAGCATGCTTAAAATAGGATACTGGCGCCTGGAGTCTCTCATATATTGCGCGTGCTTTGGCGCACATGTGTGTGCTTTGGCGCGCGCGTGAACACCGGTGAATATACTGTCCTGGCTTTTCTCGCCCGCGCGCATGCACATTAGCACTGGAGAATTTGTTTTTGTTGATCCAAGATTCTGCTGGCCATGGATGCCAGTTCTCCTGCGGGTTAGTCCTGACAGTGCCCCTCCCCAAGGGGCAGCCTCCAGATGCCCAGGCATGCTTGCTTCTCCGGATATTTTCTGAAGAATTCATGCAGCAGTTTAGGGGCATGAACGTTATTTGCAAGTTCCCAAGAACTTTCCTCAGGTGAGTAACCCTTCCACTTTACTGGATATTGAATTTGTCTACCGCTCTTTCGACCATCCAGGATGGCTTCCACCTAGAACTCTGTTTCTTCACCCACTGTGATTGGAGGTACAGGAGGATCATCTATCCAGAAATGGGTCCAGCGCTGATTGGCTTGAGCAGCGAGATGTGGAAGACTGGGTGAATCTTGTAAGAGTTCGGCAGAGACAATTCAAAAACCACAGGATTAATCTCTTTTTTAATTGCAAAGGGACCGAAGAACTTTGGCCCCAGCTTCCGGGAGGTGGCAAGGCAATTTGAGATTTAATATGGAGAGCCAAACTTTGTCCCCTACTTTCAGAACTGGATTACCTTTCTTCTTCCTATCATAATACTTTTTGTAGTCTTCCTGTGATTTTTTCATGTTTTCTTGAAGAAACTGTAAATTTTCTTGAATGAAGGTTAATCTGTCCTGTACAGCAGGTACTGCTGCTTCTGGAGTGACATGAGACAAGAAGGATGGATGGAATCCATAGTTCGCCCAGAATGGAGACTGATTGGTGGAGGCATGTACCAAATTATTATAGGCAAATTCGGCACAGGGGAGCAAGGTTACCCAGTTATTTTAAGAGAAAGTAGAAAACCAGCGGAGGTACTGCTCTAGCATCTGATTTGTCCTCTCCATCTGGCCATTACTCTGCGGGTGATAGGCAGAGGACAAACAGATTTCAATGTTCAAAGCTTTACAGAAAGCCCTCCAAAACCTTGAAGTAAATTGTACTCCTCTGTCGGAGACAATACTGTCTGGGAAGCCGTGCAATCTTACGATCTCTTTAATAAAGACATGTGCTGTATCCATGGCAGAGGGTGTACCTAGTAGAGGCAGGAAGTGGGCCATCTTTGATAGACGATTGACCACCACCAGGATAGTGGTAAAGCCTTCAGATGGGGGAAACTCCACAACAAAATCCATGGACAGCATCTTCCAAGGGCGGTCTGGGATAGGTAGTGGTCTTAGCAGATCCCAGGCTTGTGTGAAGCCTCCCTTATTTCTGGCACAGGTTGTGCAGGAGCCTACAAAGTCATTGCAATCTTGCCTCAGGTTAGGCCACCAGTAGGATCGCTGAATCAGCTCAGTAGTCTTATGGATCCCATAATGGCCAACAAGCTGGTGTTCATGAAAGGTCTTGAGGACCTGAAGTCTGGCTCCCATGGGAACGAAGATCTTGTCCCTGTGCCACAGGAGTCCTTCCTGCCTTCTGAATGCATAACCTTCGGATTCAGAGCATTGAGCAGAGGTTTGTTCAAGGGTTAATCTTAGATCAGGTTGAATTAAAAGGAAATTCTGAGGGGACAAGATGGTACTGGGGCAACAGTCTCTGGAGTTTCTGGAAACATGTGTGAGAGGGTGTCTGCTTTCCCATTCTTCGACCCCGGGCAGTAAGTAAGGTGTAAGTTAAACCTCGAAAAAAACAAGGCCCATCTGGCTTGCCGTGGTCTTAGTTGTTTGGTGGATCTGAGATATTCGAGGTTCTTATGGTCGGTGAATATCATGATGGGATGAGCTGCGCCTTTAAGTAGGTATCGCCAATCTTCGAGAGCAGCTTTTATTGCTAGTAATTCCCGATCCCCCATGTCATAATTCCTTTCTGGTTGGCTTAGTTTTCGGGAGAAAAAGGCTACAGGGTGTAGTAAAGCTTTAGGGCCTTGATGTTGTGACAGGACAGCCCCAATGGCGACTTCAGATGCATTGACCTCCAAAACGTAGGGCAAGACTGGATCTGGATGTTGCAGAATGGGGGCCAAGGTGAATAGAGCCTTTAACTTATCAAAAGCTCCTTGGGCTTCCTGGGACCACTGGAAACAGGTATGCTGACGAGCAAGCTGAGTAATGGGGCAATAATACCAGAAAAGTCTTTAACAAATCTTGGATAGAAATTAGCAAACCCTACAAATATTTGGATACCTTTCTTGTCAGTAGGGGCTGACCATTCCAGAATAGCGGATACTTTCTGAGGGTCCATAGCTATTCTAGATTTGGAGATAATTAAGCCCAGGAATTGTATGGACGTCTGTTCGAATTGACATTTTTCTGCTTTAGCATAGAGCCTGTGTTCTCTATGTGGATAGTACCTTCCAGACGTGGGTTCTATGTACCTCCAAGGTGGTAGAGACGATGAGGATGTCATCCAAGTGTACGATCAGGAAATGATCCAGGAACTCTCTAAAGATGTTTTTTAAAAAATGTTGAAAGGTCGCTGGGGCATTACATAGTTCGAAAGGCATAACACGGTATTCAAAATGCCTGAAATGAGTTCTGAAAGCAATCTTCCACTCAACTCCCTTCCTGATGCAAACAAGGTTGTAGGCGCCTCATAAGTCCAGCTTAGTAAAGACTTGGGCAGCACGGAATCTCTGAAAAAGCTTGGGAACCAGGGGGAGAGGGTAACGATTTTTGGTAGTGATTTTGTTAAGTTACCTGTAGTCCACACAGGGCCTGAGGGTATGGTCTTTCTTCTCCACAAAGAATATCCCAGCACCAGCTGGGGATGATGACAGGCAGATGAACCCTTTCTCTAAGTTTTCGTCAATATATTGATGTAGAGTCTAAAGCTCAGTCTCTGAAAGTGGAAATATTCATCCAAAGGGGATCTCTGCACCAGGCAACAACTTGATTGGACAATCGTAAGAACGATGGGGTGGCAAAGTGTCGGATTTCTTTTTATCGAAGACATCTAAGAAGTCATGGTAAATGGGTGGGACGTCTTGGCTGGCATTGGAAACTGGCTGGAAGGTAAGGCAACTGGAAGGTGCTACAGGTTCAGGTATAATACAATGCTGATGGCAATAGGTTAACTTGAAAGAGATATTCCTTGTATTCCAGTCTATCTGAGGGTTGTGTGCCCGTAGCCAGGGGAGCCCCAAAATTACAGGGAACATTGGAGAACAAAGAACATCAAAACAAAGAAAAAAGGTCTCTTGAGTAACAGGCCCAAACCACGGTGTAGATCCGTCAGCCAAATGAATTTTATGTTCCTTATTCCGAAGTGGAATCATCATAGGAGACATCGTCTGGTTCTGAAGGTGAATCTCCAACTGGGAATAATGTCCTTGTAGGCTTGCCACTGCTTGGGTAAGCGCAGCGACTTGCTGACACAGAATCTTGAGCAGGGAAGCACCTCCATCAGCCTCTGACGTTACTGGCTGCATGATACTATCATGTACCTGATCGGAGGCTGAAATGCTGGGAGGGCTTCCCTTATGACTAAGTGCAGAGCGCCCCCTGAAGGTGGCACAGGGGGAGCTATACTCAAAGCGGAAGGGGTTGGTGGCTGCGGCAAGCTGAGATAAAGAAGAGAAGTCCACTGGTGGGCAGCTGATGAGCAGGGTAGACTGCTGGGCAGGGGTACCTCGGAAGTACCAGATGAGGTTGTGCAGCAGGAAGTACCAGAAGCAGTGTCAGGAGCCTGGCCAGGGTTCATACACCAGACAGCAAGCAGTAGCAAAGTCAATGGAACAAGCCAGGGGTCATACACAGGGCAGCAGATCAGAGCGGAGTAAACAGGAACAAGCCAAAGGTCAAGCCGGGGACAACACAGATCAAGGTAAGCCGGGTCGTTAGCAGGTAATCCAAGATAAAAGGAACAGGAACTTAGGAATACACAAGAAGCTGAAGATCATGCAGCAGTTGGTGACTGCTGCAGCATGCTTAAAATAGGATACTGGCGCCTGGAGTCTCTCACGTATTGCGCGTGCTGTGGGCTGATTCAGGAGGCTGAGGTGGCCCTCAGAGCCACCCCCACTCTTCAAGAGGCCTTTGCCTGCATGACTGCCAGCAAAATGCAGGAAATGGAGGAGGGCCAACACCTCTTGTGTGAGAAAATTATGTATACAACCCTAAATAAGGGGTTGAGGGGCCAAATCACAACCAAAACATACCCGTGTGAGTTGGACCATCCTCCACCTCCTGCCACACCTCCAACACCACAGCCACAGCCTGGAAGCAAGCGTGGAAGGAAGAGTGGAAGTAAGACAAGAAAGTGATGGCCTGGGTTCAGTCTGGTCTGACAAAAGATGCAGGCTGTTGTATGACCACAGCCTGGGGACATACAGTGGGGACGGAAAGTATTTAGACCCCCTTAAATTTTTCACTCTTTGTTATATTGTAGCCATGTGCTAAAATCATTTAAGTTCATTTTTTTCCTCATTAATGTATACACAGCACCCCATATTGACAGAAAACACAGAATTGTTGACATTTTTGCAGATTTATTAAAAAAGAAAAACTGAAATATCACATGGTCCTAAGTATTCAGACCCTTTGCTCAGTATTTAGTAGAAGCACCCTTTTGATCTAATACAGCCATGATATATATAAGTAGAAAAATTGTTGACTGCGCTACCCTACTACCTTACAATGAAACACACCACTAATTATGAATTTTGTGCATGCCCACAACTGTATGTGCCACCAAAATTTCTATATTTCAACATAACATCCAAATTACCAAACTTATAATAACCATCTAAATATTTAAAGTGCAATGTGCCATTAAAAAAAAATATTAAATTACAATCTTTAATTAAATCAAAAAAACTCCAATGTCCAATTTGTGCTATGTGCAACGTGCTGATTGGTACAAGGTGCCCTGTGAACTGTTCTTTAAATAATTCTTGTGCTAATCAGATTAATCATCCATTTCTCCTTGTGACAATTCCACCATTCGAATCACAATTGTGGTAAATGCAAACCTTGTAGACTTACTAATAGGGAGGGAAGAAAGTTAACAAGCTTCCAGTCGAAATCAACCAAACAAGAATATACGATTGACAAACTGATCACGTGCTGTAGCACTCATGTCACTTACGTGTTATGCCCCGTACACACGGTCGGATTTTCCGATGGAAAATGTCCGATCGGAGCGTGTTGTCGGAAATTCCGATCGTGTGTACACAAATCCGACGGACAAAGTGCCACGCATGCTCAGAATAAATAAAGAGATGAAAGCTATTGGCCACTGCCCCGTTTATAGCCCCGACGTACGTGTTTTACGTCACCGCGTTCAGAACGATCGGATTTTCCGACAACTTTGTGTGACCGTGTGTATGCAAGACAAGTTTGAGCCAACATCCGTCGGAAAAAATCCTAGGATTTGGTTGTCGGAATTTCCGAACAAAGTCCGACCGTGTGTACGCCCTATTAGAGTGCAGTTGTGGGCTGCAGTACGTGGGCAAAACCACAAGGCCACTTAAGGTGAGGATAGATGAACATGTCAGGAACATTAAGAAAGGGTATAAATACCATAGCGTGTCAAAACATTTCAGGGATATGCACAGGAGGGACCCCCAACATTTAAGGTTCTACGGGATAGATAAAATAGAACAGAATTGGAGAAACATAAATATGCGAAGGGAGCTGTCAAAGAACAAGACGTACTGGATATTTAAATTAAATACGATGAGGCCTGTGGGGTTGAATATAGAAATGGACATTAATTGTTTTATTGAGGATTATTAGGGGATTTATTACATTTTTTTTCATGTTTTCCTTTTTTTGTTGTTTTTTGTTTTATTTTTATATATATTTTTTTATTTTTATTATTTTATTTTTATTTTACTTTTTTACCCATTTCTAACTGCTGGAGGTCAGCAAGGAAAACGTTAAAGGTGGAGTGGTTATCCCTTTTAAATGAACCAAAGGCGCACACATACCAGCATCTGGTGAGTGGTTAATCCATGTGGTGGTGGGATTGTCACTCGAATGGTGGAATTGTCACAAGGAGAAACGGATGATTAATCTGATTAGCAAAAGGATTATTTAAAGAACAGTCCACAGGGCATCTTGTACCAATCATCACGTTGCACATAGCACAAATTGGACATTGGAGTTTTTTGATTTAATTAAAGACTGTCATTTAATATTTTTTTGTAATGGCACATTGCACTTTAAATATTTAGATAGTTATTATAAGTTTGGTAATTTGGATGTTACATTGAAATATAGAAATTTTGGTGGCACATACAGTTGTGGGCATGCACAAAATTCATAATTAGTGGTGTGTTTCATTGTAAGGTAGTAGGGTAGCGCAGTCAACAATTTTTCTACATATATATATATATATATATCACTTATTATTGGTGAATTTCTTTGATTGCAGCAACCAAATTCGAATTTATTCATTTTATAGTTACATATGCGCCTGTGACTCTCACATATTTAATACAGCCATGAGTCTTTTTGGGAAAGATGCAACAAGTTTTTCACACCTGGATTTGGGGATCCTCTGCCATTCCTTCTTGCAGATCCTCTCCAGTTCTGTCAGGTTGGATGGTAAACATTGGTGGACTGCCATTTTTAGGTCTCTCCAGAGATGCTCAATTGGGTTTAAGTCAGGGCTCTGGCTGGGCCATTCAAGAACAGTCACAAAGTTGTTGTGAAGCCACTCCTTCATTATTTTAGCTGTGTGCTTAGGGTCATTGTCTTGTTGGAAGGTAAACCTTCAGCCCAGTCTGAGGTCCTGAGCACTCTGGAGAAGGATTTCGTTCTGGATATCCCTGTACTTGGCCGCATTCATCTTTCCCTCGATTGCAACCAGTCGTCCTGTCCCTGCAGCTGAAAAACACCCCCACAGCATGATGCTGCCACCACCATGCTGAATCTTATTTCTCACCATCTTGGAGTCCTTCAGGTGTTTTTTAGCAAACTCCATGCGGGCTTTCATGTGTCTTGCACTGAGGAGAGGCTTCCGTTGGGCCATTCTGCCATAAAGCCCCGACTGGTGGAGGGCTGCAGTGATGGTTGACTTTCTACAACTATCTCCCGACTGCATCTCTGGAGCTCAGCCACAGTGATCTTTGGGTTCTTCTTTACCTCTCTCACCAAGGCTCTTCTCCCCCGATAACTCAGTTTGGCTGGACGGCCAGCTCTAAGAAGGGTTCTGGTTGTTCCAAACGTCCTCCATTTAAGGATTATGGAGGCCACTGTGCTCTTAGGAACCTTAAGTGCAGCAGAATTTTTTTGTAACCTTGGCCAGATCTGTGCCTTACCACAATTCTGTCTCTGAGCTCTTCAGGCAGTTCCTTTGACCTCATGATTCTCATTTGCTCTGACATGGACTGTGAGCTGTAAGGTCTTATATAGACAGGTGTGTGGCTTTCCTAATCAAGTCCAATCAGTATAACCACTTAAGGACCAGCCTTGTTTTGGATTTTAGGTGTTTACATGTTTAAAACAGGTTTTTCTGCTAGAAAATTACTTAGAACCCCCAAACATTATATATGGTTTTTCTTCTAACACCCTAGATAATAAAATGGCGGTCATTGCAATACTTTTTTTTGCACCGTATTTGCGCAGCGGTCTTAAAAGCGCACTTTTTTTGGAAAAAAATTCACTTTTTTGAATAAAAAAATAAGACAACAGTAAAGTTAGCCCAATTTTTTTTTATATTGTGAAATATAATGTTACGCCAAGTAAATTGATACCCAACATGTCACGCTTGAAAATTGCGCCCACTCGTGGGATGGCGTCAAACTTTTACCCTCAAAAATCTCCATAGGCAACGTTTAAAAATTCTACAGGTTGCATATTTTGTAGTACAGAGGAGGTCTAGGGCTAGAATTATTGCTCTCGCTCTACCTCACCTCACCTCACATGTGTGGTTTGACCACCGTTTTCATATGCGGGCGCTACTCGCGTATGGCAGGACCTTTTAAATATGAGATCTGGGGTCAAAAAAGACCTCAGATCTCATATTTACACTAAAATGCAAGGCTCCGGTAAGCGGCGGAGGGCACCGGATCGCAGCGGGAGGGGGGCCCCCTCTCCCGCCACCGATAAAAGTGATCTTGCGGCGAATCTTTTATCAGACAGCCAGCCGCCGCACGAAAACGGGGATACCGGGGTTATGGCAGCTAGCTGCTGCCATAACAACGATATCCCCGTTCAAAGTTTGGACGTACATCGTCGTGCGGCGGTCTTGAAGTGGATAATCAAACACAGCTGGACTCAAATGAAGGTGTAGAACCATCTCAAGGATGATCAGAAGAAATGGACAGCACCTGAGTTAAATATATGAGTGTCACAGCAAAGGGTCTGAATACTTAGGACCATGTGATATTTCAGTTTTTCTTTTTTAATAAATCTGCAAAAATGTCAACAATTCTATGTTTTTCTGTCGATATGGTGTGCTGTGTGTACATTAATGAGGAAAAAAAATGAACTTAAATGATTTTAGCAAATGGCTGCAATATAACAAAGAATGAAAAATTAAAGGGGGTCTAAATACTTTCCGTCCCCACTGTATATGTCATCTGCTGCTGTTCCTGATCTCTTGTAGTCCGGGACTGGATTGTGCTCACTATTATATGGACTCCACAGGCTACCAATTTGGTGTGTAAAATAGTTGATGTGTGCCTTGGGGTACAAAGGCTTTGCCAATTTCACCAGTTTCTCCAGCATTGCCTTCTTCTTTATTTTGTTATGACCCATAATAAATGGCTATTTTGTATTCACAAATACTTGCCTATGTGTTTTACTTCAAAAAGGACAGTTTGTTTGTGAGTGGGCAGGTACATTTTCAAAATACAATGTCAAATTAACAAGGGACTGTCAGGTCACCTGAGACCAGGTGACAGATGCACTTCGTGAAAGTCAGGAGTGCACCGCTAAGGTAGTGGACCCTAGGACTGACAGCTGCGGATTGAACCCTGGGAGGTTCAGGAAGCAGGTCTACTGGAACACTGACACAGATCCCACTGGGAGCTAGAGCATAGATTCCCCAGGGCGCGGAGTCTAAGAGCCAGCAGGTGTTCACCAGAGCCTCTAGTGGTGAGGATGGACTGCACTGCAGTCTGGCTCCAGGTCACGGCCCCCAGGGTCTCACAGCTCACGCTCATGGTAGACTACAGGAGAAGAGGTAGAAGGCAGCAGGCTGGAACAACAAGAAAAGTAAGGGATAGCCAAATGTCGGGGCGACTAGCAGACAAGGATAAACATAACACGCCAAAGGTCAGGGTCACAAGCAGACAGGGAAAGTTGAATACACGCCAAGGTCGGTAACTGGAATCAGATATAGGAAACACAGCAAGCACACACGCAAGGTAACACACAATGGTTGATCAGCACTGCTGGCTTGCAGTACACAGGTTAATATAGGGTTCTCTGATAGGAGCTGGGGTGGAGCCATGCTAGAGGAGAGTTTATAATAGCAGTCAGGTGAGGGTCAGCTGGTCTCTAGAGATGAACACATGCAGACAGGTAAGCTGACAGAAAAACTCTATTGCATAACCATGACAGAGACACCAACACAAACCAACCTCCTTGAGGTTAAAAACATACAAGATAATAATGGTGTTCTGGTAACTTGACACACAAAACGAAAAACAATATAATGGAGCACTAGAAAATAAAAAAAAAAACAACAAGGAGATCTTGATTAAGAAAAAAACTATAAACAAAAAGTAAATACAGTATTATGGAGATCTGACGAAAACCAAAAAATAAAATATTCAGGAGATGACGAGAAATAATAAAGAAATCATTTTTTCAGAACTCTGTGTGAATATCAGCAGCAAAACAACATCATTATTCTAGAATTCTAAAGAAGAAGAGAATGCGCTGCATTAAAAGATTAAAAAAATTGCAGCGTGACGAATGTGCTATCTCCATTAAGAACGCTAGTTTTACCAGACCGAGCGCTTCCGTCTCGTACTTGATTCTGAGCATGCATGGAACTTTGTGAGTCGGAATTGTATTCACACAATCGGAATTTACGAGAACGGATTTTGTTGTCGGAAAATTTGAGATCCAGATCTCAAATTTTGTGTGATGGAAACTCCGATGGAAAATGTCCGATGGAGCCTACACAAGGTCGGAATTTCCGACAACAAGGTCCCATTGAACATTTTCCGTCAGAAAATATGACCGTGTGTACGGGGCATAAGACTTTGTCTCAGTGATGACAATTTGGTGCGATTTTGAGGGGAAAGATTATGTTTATTCAAGGATACTAGGGAGGAGATTTCAGAAGTCATAGTATCAAACTGCTGTTGTCTCCTCCTCCACCTCTGTGCCCCCAATTTTACGAAAACACCTCTAATAAAAACCTTATAGACATTCCATAAAGTAGACATTGCATTGGTATGAAAAAAATTCAGACAAGTTCTCCTCTATGGTTTTCCTCGTCTGTGAGGATTGGATAATTTTGGAGTTGGCCCTCCACACAAAAGCAGAATTAGAGGGGAATTGGTCACTTATGGTAAGTAAAATGGAGGCGTGATTTGATCATGTGATCATGTTAATAGACAATTTCAGATCCTTTTGCAACAGCCACTTATCAGTCAAAAAATAGTCTATGCGAGAGCATGAACATGAACAGTGGCTTACAAAGAAGTAAGAGTAGTCTCTTTCACTGGCATGGTGGCAACATCAAACATCAAATAGGTTGTTGTCCAAGAGAGTTTTGCTCAATGTAGGCGTATGTCTGGACTCTGGAGGTTGATGAGGTCAAATCCACTTGAGGGTTAGCTGTAGGATTAAAGTCCCCACAGATCAACCATGATCCTCTCTGCAATTTTTTTTACTTTCCGGAGAGGGGAGTTCATAAATCGGATTTGGTGGGTGTTATAGGCGTAGGCATTTACTAAAATCAATTTTGTGGAGTTGTCATAGATCAGGATAATGTATCCATCTGCTGGGTCAATAAACTCTTCATGAGGAATGAGAGCAACCATGTCCTTTATAGCTATCATCACTCCCCTCTTCTTAGCTAGGATACTGAACTTGTATATATATATGGAAAGTTCTTATGTGTGCATAGAGGGGAATGATGCAAGTGAAAATGGGTCTCTTGCACGCACAAGATATCACGCTTGTGGAGATTTGCTTTCTTCTATAGAGATGCCCTTTTATCAGGGTGATTCAGGCACCTTGCGTTTATGGATAGGAAATTGATTCCCATGGGGAGGCTGGTGTTGTGTGTAGAAGATGACATGTATAAAAGTTCTGTGCTTACAGCTAGAAAGTTTCTCTTTGAGTGGATACACAGGTGGGTAGGTTGGAGAATGTGCTGATCCTATAGCGACATCTGTTGGTTCAAAGACTGCACGACCGCTCAAAATACCTTCCTTAAACTGAGATGGTAGGCCGCAAGCAAAAAGAAGGAAGAAAAAAGATAAACACAGCAAAAATTCAGTCAAACAAATGGTAAAAGGAGGGTCTAGTTGACCAGTGTGCAATGATGAACTGCTCATAAATTGGGGGTATAAAACACTAAGTAAAATTTTCTCCATACTGAGGAGACAGTGGGATCTGCATAGGAACAAAACAAAGATGCAGGTATATTCAGCTGAATATACGGGCGTCATTCTGGTGGTTGCGGTTCAAGTAAGCCTTCTCCAGACCTACTCAGGGCTCGCCTCTCTTTGGGCTGGGCACTGGTGATTGAGAGGGGATAATACCCCAAGATTTAAGTAGGCAAAGGCCCTTCCCCAGGGATTTGAAAGTGTATAGGCTGCCTTTCCAGTGGATTAGAAGCTTGTGGGGGAATTTCCACCAATAAGGAATGTCATTGTTCCTTAATGTTTTGGTGACATTATTAAGATTTTTCAGTAGTTGCATGATGTATTGCGACAGATCAATGAAAAGTTGCAAGTTGTCATAGGGTTCAGGCAGTGTTTTCATCCTGGGAGATTCTTGCATAATTTACTCTTTCACATGAAAGAAGTGCATCCTAAGAAGCACGTTATGAGGCGCTTGGGCAGGGATGAATGAGGGTTTCGGCAAGCGATGGAAACGATCAATGATAACTTCAGTAGGTGTAAGGTCAGACAAAAGAGAGGATTGAGGAATGATTCAGCATAAGCCTTTAGTGGACAGACTCAGGAATACCATGTATCTTGATATTATTTCACCTGGATCTGTCCTCCAGGTCTGCGAGCTTTGCCTAAACCCATTGATGGTTGGAATCCTAATCATTATATGCATCAACCAGATTGTTGATGTTGTTAGCAAAATACTCCCATCTTAGTTTCCACATGTGTAACTCTACTTTCCACTTCTGTTAATTCAGTGTTGAATTTCTGCATACATGACAGCATATCTGTGTGTGCTGTACTCCTAAGGGACATAAGCATATCTTTCAATGTGGTATCTAATACTGGTTGATTGCTAGTAGGAAAGGATGTTATGGAGTCAGGCAGTTCTCTGGTATCATCTTGAGATTCATGGTCAGAGCTCACCTCTGAGTGCTGCTATGAGTGATCACTCATCTTGAACCTGGCTTTCTCCGGGCTCTCTGATAAGGGGCTTGCAGGCTGAAAGACATCCAGATGGCGAGGATGGGTGTTGTTTGCTGGACCATCAGTCCTGGGTGCGTGGCCGTCGGGGAGAAGGAGCTGGTGCCATCTTGTCCATGCTGTGGCTGCGGCTAGCCACAGCCGTTAGCTTTCTCGGCTTGTAAGTGACCTTACACTTGTGGGACGTGGTGGTATCATGGGCAGGGGGTATTCCGCTGTCCACTGATGCTAGTAGTGTACCTTAGGGAGCCCCTCGTTGCTGTGTATATCCTGCTGTTCTCCGAAGCTCTCGGGTCAGCCAGCCATCTCCTTTGGGAGCAAGCCACGTCCCCCAGTTTTATTTTTTAATAGTATAAAGTACCATTTCTACTATGCCTTGATATACTTTGAGAAAACATGGCAATTTTACATTTCTCTCTGTAAAAGATGCACGTTCCAATATGTCACAAGCAAAAGAGTGTAAAGCAGATTTATGTTTCTACACACCACATGCATATATTTGATCTATGGGCTCTTCTCCATTACTAAATAAGCAAGGTTGAGGTACAGCACTTTTTTAAACCCCATTTACACCTTTGAATTTTAATGCATGCGTTGTAAAACAAAACAATGCATGTATCATAAGAAGAAATATTCTTCTAATAGACTGTTCATTGCGAATGTCATTTGAATAATGATGCATTTCACGTACTGTGCTTTCCAGTAGGATAATGAAAACATACCAAAATGTTTGTTAAAAAATGCATTAAAAATGGACAAAAAAGGACATGAATAGATGTTAACCTGGCCTTAACATTTGTCAGCACACTAAAAGGGTGAGGTGTTGACTTTGTTGTGTTGTTTTATTCTGCTATTGGGTGCGTTTTCTAGTCCTAGAAACTGTTTAGGAATGTTCCAGTGAATTGCATCACTACAATGGCTTCTGGCTTCCTGACTAGAAAGGTAATATGAAAATGACCTTGTGAGATGCAGGGTATCACGCTCACTCCAGGATACTGAAGCAGGTGATGGAAGCTATCCTATGGCACTCCACAAGCTAGTTCTCCTTTGCTTCAACTATAAACAGTTAGATGTCTCTTGTTATTTTGACATTTTGGATGTTACTGTTTGGCCAAAAAATTTCTATATGACTCCTTCAATTTTTCAATTGACTTTTTCTGTGTGGTGCCATGGTATTTTTTTTTTATTATTATTATTTGTCATTACCTATATTTTTCACATTATGGGCATTTGCATTCACTACAGGAATGGACTGCAAACCTGTGGCTTAGGAGGGCAAACACAAACAACTGCCCCTTCTATGATAGGAACCGATTCTTATCTTCCAACATAAGCTTTCCTGGCATTTGGTTACATCATATATCAGAGCCACAAGGTAAATCACTGCTGGAAGACTTCCCTCTGCCAGAAGCTGTGATCACAGGACTCAGTGAGGAGCAGGTAGCTACTTTATATCATGCCGCCATGGGGGAGATTTACTAAAACTGGAGAGTGCAAAATCTGATACAGCTGTGGATAGTAACCAATCAGCTTCCAGGTTTTATTGTCAACGCTTAATTGAACAAGCTGAGGTTAGAAGCCGATTGGCTACCATGCACATCTGCACCAGATTCTGGGTGCTCCAGTTTTAGTAAATCTCCCACCATTAGGGATAAGTTTTCTGTTTGGGTCGAATGTGAGTTCGACTCGAGCATTGGCTGTTTGCCCATTCGTCGAAAACTGAACATTATGGGCCATTTGCGCCAAATTAGAGCGGCGCGTAACGGCCCATAATGCACTGCGGGAGTGCAGTGCATTGCTGTATGATGATTGGCCAGAGCATGCACCATGACCTGCATGCTTTGGTCAATCACAGCGCCCTCAGCTAAGAGAGCCATAATTGGCCAAAGGCAGGGTGCCTTTTGCCAATCAAAGCTCAGTGGGACTAAGTCCACGTCCCACACTATATAAGGCTGCCTGCACGTTGGCCTTGTGTAGTGTGTTGTTGGCATGGATGGAGAGAGAGTCTCATTTAGATTGAGCAGGCAGGCAGATTATTCAGTTAGCTGCAGTGTATTTAATATATATATACAGATAGTCTCATATATATATATATATATATATATATATATATATATATATATATATATATATATATATATATCCACTGTATCCAGTTTAGCTATATCTGACTGCAGGCCGTTCCTGATGTACTGTTTCTAATATACTTCAGGTGGTGTACACAGTATACAGTGCTGTGCACCCATAGTGCAGTTGCTCATACTTTTGTGGCGGTCAATACAGTACACCCATAGTTGTTATTACACTTCTGTTGGTGTACACAGTACCGTGCACCCCTAGTGCAGTTGCTACTACTTTCCTGGTGGTGTACACAATACATACAGTGTACCCATAGTTGTTATTATACTTCTGTTGGTGTACACAGTACCGTGCACCCCTAGTGCAGTTGCTTCTACTTTTCTAGTGGTGTACACAATACATACAGTGTACCCATAGTTGTTAATAACTTCTGTTGGTGTACACAGTACCGTGCACCCCTAGTGCAGTTGCTACTACTTTCCTGGTGGTGTACACAATACATACAGTGCACCCATTGTTGTTATTAAACTTCTTTTGGTGTACACAGTACCGTGCACCCCCAGTGTAGTTGCTACTACTTTCCTGGTGGTGTACACAATGCATACAGTGCACCCATACTTGTTATTAAACTTCTGTTGGTGTACACAGTACCGTGCACCCCTAGTGCAGTTGCTACTACTTTCCTGGTGGTGTACACAATACATACAGTGTACCCATAGTTCTTATTATACTTCTGTTGGTGTACACAGTACCGTGCACCCATAGTGCAGTTGCTACTACTTTCTTGGTGGTGTACACAATACATACAGTGCACCCATAGCTGTTATTAAGCTTCTGTTGGTGGACACAGTACCGTGCACCCATAGTGCAGTTGCTACTACTTTCTTGGTGGTGTACACAATACATACAGTGCACCCATAGTTGTTTTTAAGCTTCTGTTGGTGTACACACCTAGAAGTGTGTGCACCCCTAGGGCAGTTGCTACTACTTTTCTGGTGGTGTACACAATACATACAGTGCACCCATAGTTGTTATTAAACTTCTGTTGGTGTACACAGTACCGTGCACCCCTAGTGCAGTTGCTACTACTTCCCTGGTGGTGTACACAATACATACAGTGCACCCATAGTTATTATTAAACTTCTGTTGGTGTACACAGTACCGTGCCCCCCCAGTGCAGTTACTACTACTTTCCTGGTGGTGTACACATTACGCAATACAGTGTAGTGTTTTTTTTGCTAAACAAAATTTACAGCATGTCCGGAAGGCCACCAAGGAGAGGCAAACGCTCACAGGCCACTAAAAGAGGGCAAGCAGGCTCTGTGTCTACACTCGACAGTGCTGGTCGTGGAACTGGTGCATCCTGAGCATGTGGCTGTGGGGCACTCTTGTCCTTTTTTTCTGCAGCTGGCCGTGTTATTGAGCCACAACATGCAGAAGAGTTGGTGGAATGGATAACAAAGCCCTCCTTATCCTCCTCATCCTCTGTCACCCAGGCTCAGAGTAGTTTGCCTGCCAATGCAGCTGCCAAAGCGGGCTATTCCATCAGCTCCATGTCAATAGTCACTCCTTCCCTAGCCCCACCATCATGCATGGAGGAGTTCCCCGAACTATTCAACCACAGTGTCAGGTACATGCTGCAGGAGGATGCGCAGCGATTTGAAGGCTCCGATGATGGTTGAGGAAGGGAGTAACGTCAGCCTAGAGAGAGGAGGTGCCCAAGAAGGTCAAGAAACTAGCAGTCATATTCCCCCAGCTGCAGCATACTGCCAAGTTTGCTCCAGTGATGAGGGGGGAGGGGGTGATGAGGTCACTGACTCAACTTGGGTGCCTGATAGAAGAGAGGAGGAGGCACATCTCCAATGAGGTAGGATGCCATCCAGGGGGCAGCTTAAGGGCAGCCACCCTATTGCATCACACCGCAGAGCTAAGCAGGTGCAGGGCACTGCTGACTCCCCACATTTTTTGAAAAGTTTTGTGGTGTGGGCCTTTTTTGACACGTGTGCAGCAGATCGCACCGTTGCTGTTTGCAACATATGTCTGAAGCATATCAAGTGTGGCCAAAACAGCAGCCGCTTGGACACCACATGCTTGACCAGACATATGACGACCTCCTATGCAGTCCGTTGGCAACAGCACTTAAAAGACCCACATCAAAGAACAAGGCAGACCTCTCCTTGCTCCTCATCAGCTGGGTTCTCCAAGCCCACTATACCTCCAGTTCTCTCAGAAACCTGCACTGAGATGAATGAAGGTATAGCAATAGGTGTCCCAAGTGCTTTCAGCCAATCTGCTATCAGTACACCTCCATCTGATTTTAGCAGGCAAATTTCCCTACACCAGTTGCTAAACCTTCAAAAGAAATTCGGTCCCAGCCATCCACATGCTCAGTGTCTGAATGCTAGCTTGGCCAAATTGCTAGCACTATGACTGCTGCCTTTTCAGCTGGTAGACTCTGCCCCCTTTCGTGAATTTGTGGAATGTGCAGTACCTCAGTGCCAGGTTCCCAAATGCCATTTCTTTTCACGGAATGCCATTCCGGCTCTCTACCAGCATGTGGAAGGCAATGTTTTGGCCTCGTTGAACTGGGTGGTCAGCAGTAAGGTGCATATTACTGCTGACTCATGGTCCAGCAGGCATGGACAGGGATGTTACCTTTCTTTCACGTCACACTGAGTAACTCTGCTGGCAGCTGGGAAGGATGCAGGACAGGGTTCAGTATTATTGGAGCTTGTTCCATCACCACGCCTCCAAAATGCTACTACTGGTGATTCTGCCACAGCTCTCTCCTCCACCCCCTCCTCTTCTACATCCTCTATGTCCTCTTCCTCTGCAGATTTCTCCTCTGAACCATCGATGCTCCATAGGCGTTCAAGGGGCTACGCAAGCACTCAGGCTAAAAGATACCATGCGGTGCTTGAGTTGGTCTGCTTAGGGGACAGGAGCCACACTGGGGCAGATATTCTGTCAGCTCTTCAGGGGCAGGCTCAGAGGTGATTGACGCCATGCCAGCTTCAGCCAGGAATGGTTGTATGCAACAATGGCACCAACCTCCTCTCCGCCCTCCGACAGGGACACTTGACCCATGTTCCCTGTTTGGCTCACATCCTGAATTTGGTGGTGCAGCAGTTCTTGAGCAGGTACCTGGGCTTACAGGATCTCCTGAGGCAAGCCAGAAAAGTCTGTGGTCATTTCCGCTGGTCATATAATGCCAGTGCTCGGCTGGCTGACATTCAAAGAGAATGCAACCTGCCCAAGAACCACCTCATTTGTGACATGCCCACCACGTGGAACTCAACGTTGGCAATGCTGCAGTGGCTGCACACACAGCAGAGGGCCATCAATGGGTACCTGTGTGAGTATAGCACCAGGACAGGGTCAGGGGAGCTTGGCTTTTTTTGCCATGCCAGTGGCTACTGAACAAGGATGCATGCACTGTCCTGTCACCATTTGACGAGGCCACGAGGATGGTGAGCAGTGACAGTGCATGCACCAGTGATACTGTCCCTTTTGTCTTCCTGTTGGAGCACACGCTTCGTGGAATAATGGACAGGGCACTTGAGGCAAAACAGCGGGAGGAAGAGCAGGACTTCCTTACCTCTTAAGGCCACCTTTATCCAGATACTAGTATTCCTGCAGGTCCGTCGATCACACAGGAAGAAGAAGAGGAGGAGGAGGATTGTGTCAGCATATAGGAGGAGGATAACACTCAGCTTCAGCAGCAGTCTTCAAGGGATCATTTTCAGTCCCCAGAAACCCATTGAGTTGTATGTGGCTGGGAGGAGGTGGTTGAGGATCATGTGATCCTTAGTGACCCAGAGGACTCAGGATCGAATGCCTCTGCAAACCTACACTGCATGGCCTCCCTGATCCTGCAAAGACTGCGAAAGGACCCTAGGATTCGTGGTATCAAGGAGAGGGATCATTACTGGCTGGCAACCCTTCTTGATCCACATTACAAGGGTAAGGTTGCAGAACTTATCCAGCCTTCGCAGAGGGAGCAGAGGATGGAACATCTTCAGGAGGCCTTGCAGAAAGGTTTGTGCAATGCGTTTCCAGAGCCTGGGAGGTTACAATTTCCTGGTGCTGGACAACGTGTTGCTGTGGCTTTGTTTAGTCACAGGAGGAGCGGTGGAGAAGGTGGCCGGCTGATTAATGCCTTCAGGCAATTCTTCAGTCCTCAGCGCCCAGGTCTGATCAGTCCCAGCAATTATCTGAATTACATGGTGCAGGAATATCTAGGGGCAAGATCAGACTTGGAGACCTTTCCACCAGAACATCCACCGGGTTACTGGGTCTTGAGGATGGACCACTGGCCAGAGCTTGCTCAATATGCAGTTGAGCTACTGGCCTGTCCTGCATCCAGCGTTCTTTCTGAACGCACGTTCAGTGCTGCTGGAGGCTTTGTAACCGATCACAGAGTGCGCCTGTCCACAGACTCTGTTGATCAGCTCACATTCATAAAAATGAATCAGTTTTGGATCACCAGCTACCAAGCACCTGATGCTGATGTAACCGAATGATTTTTCTATGGATGTGGGATCCCTTGAAGACTGCATATGCTGAGTGACTATCCTATTCTGCTGAGTGACTATCCTATTCCTCCTCAATTTTCATGATGATAGCTTCTAAGAATATTTTCGGTTCAGGGCACCACCACCACTACCTAAGGCCCAATTTTTCTGCCCCTGTTTAACAGGGGCGCGTAATTACAATTTTGGATAAAATATTTAACAGCAGGGCTCGTTCCTGCACTCATCAAGAGTATCTGTGAGGGGTTGCATAGTTGTGGCACCACCACCACTGCCTAAGGCCCAATTTTTCTGCCCCTGTTTAACAGGGGCATGCAATTATAATTTTTTATCAAATATTAAACAGCAGGGCTCGTTCCTGCGCTCATCAAGAGTATCTGTGAGGGGTTGCATAGTTGTGGCACCACCACCACTGCCTAAGGCCCAATTTTTCTGCCCCTGTTTAACAGGGGCATGCAATTACAATTTTTGATCAAATATTTAACAGCAGGGCTCATTCCTGCCCTCAACAAGAGTGTTTGTGAGGGGTTGCAGTGTTGTGGTACCACCACCACTGCCTAAGGCCCAATTTTTCTGCCCCTGTTTAACAGGGGTGTGTAATTACAATTTTTGATCAAATATTTAACAGCATTTCATTATTCAACATTACATTACAGCCGCAAGCAGTTTTACATGACTTTCCTTTAGAAATGCCATTTTGTGAAGGGACTGTTCTAAACATGGGAAAAATGTGCCACTTTACAGGCATACTATAGACACCCCCCAGGCACGATATTTAAAGGAATATTTCACTTTTATTGTTTCACTTTAAGCATTATTAAAATCACTGCTTCCGAAAAAACATCAGTTTTTAAAACTTTGTTTTGCATTGATTCATGTCCCCTGGGGAGGACCCGGGTCCCCAAGCACCTTTTATGACAATAACTTGCATATTAGCCTTTAAAATTAGCACTTTTGATTTTTCACGTTCGAGTCCCATAGATTTTAACGGGGTTTGGGTGTTCGCACAGATTTTTGGTCTGTTCACATGTTCTGCCGCGAACCGAACCGGAGGGTGTTCAGCTCATCCCTACCCACCATGTGTCGCTGCAGGTTCAACTTTAATTTCTCAATGATGAAGTATCTTCACACAGGACCTCAGCCCCACTTATCCTATTAGAATTTTCTTAGAGAACAAGTCCCCCCAGGCCTTTTCCTGACACATTTTTTGCCCTGTTTTCATTTTCTGGACAAAAAAACAAGGTGGAACAATTACTAGATAAATAAATAGGCTATACAGAGGTAATATTCATCTGTCTGAAACACTATACAGAGGAAAAGAAGTAAAACGTGTAGAGTACAAAATGCTCTTATACAGATAACATTACTAATATAGCACAATTTCCTTGACAATAATTTTGTATGTTGTGGTGTAAATAGAAAATTGGTGATGTCCCTATGGATATATTTGCATGTTCTGGATTTTGTAATAGAGGAATGTATAGCCTCTAGCAGATATTTTCTTTTCTGGTTCTAATCTTGCTAAATCATTTTGATTTTGTAATGGTTGCAGACACTACTGCTACCTTAGCATGAAAGCCTTTGATACACACCAAAATTGAGTTGATATAAACCCAGGAAGAAAAAATTTAATAGATTTCAGCCTACCATTGTTGTGATGTGGTGGCTGAAATAATTTTTCTTTTTTGTCAGTTTTTTTCCCTTTTTTTTTTACTTGATGATCCTGCCAATACAACACTGTCACTGTAAGGTGACAACACTCACTCACATTACTTATACTTGCCAACTGTCCCAGATTTGCTGTAAGCTGTCCAGCTTCACAAGATGAAAGCGTGAGGCAAAATTCCTGCGATGAGCTGCACCTAAACATAGTCTGACAGTGGAAATTGTTATTCCAGCCAGATACAGGCAGTGCAGAAGAGCCTTGTGCTCAATGTGATTGCAGGCGTGTGAATGGGATCCCTCTCTCCTAGTAATGAATGAATAATGTCACATCTGTGGGCAGAGATTAGGAAGTAGCTTCCCACTGCCTGAGTACAACTATGGGCAGTGGTATTTTATTTCTAAAGATACATCATTATTTCATATTGTCATTCAATACAGCAGAAGGACTCACTCCTTCTGCCTTGCTTCACACTGAGCTACAGTGCACATGCAGTACCATTACCCAGAGAGTTCAGTTCAGCACAGGGGAATGTTTAAAATGTTTACATCACCCTTGCTGCAGTTTTATACAGCCTTTCCTTCCCTGCCTTTATCTGATTAGAAGAACAGTTTACACTGTTAGACACTTTTCAGTATTCAGCAGAGGAAAATCTACCTGCAAAGTTTCCTTCCATTAGGGGTACTTAGCAGGTCTTAGCAGCCCTCAGTTCACAGTACCGCATGTTTATTGAACTTTATATGTATGTGTAAGTATTCTAGGGTTGGATATCCTCTTTCCTCTCGACCTTATTCCCTCCCTGCTATGTGGGTTAAATATTAGACCATATTGGTATTCATATGTCTTTTGCAGATATATTATGCATCCGCTCCTGAGGAAGTGGAGAGAATCCATGAAACGCGTCTAGCTTTGTTGGATGCAGCCATGTCTTTAATATACGGTTTATTTTTCAGTTAGACCAGTGTGTAAGTTTTGTTATTTTAACTGACCCCATGACATGGAGTACAATTGGCTTACATTATTGGTTACTGCAATGTGCTATGATGCTATCTATGTATATATATATATATATATATATGAATTGTTTTTATGTCTTTGGTGTGTATGTATATGAAATAATTAATACCTATGTATGTACAAACTGCAATGTACTACGATGCTATCTATGTATATATATATATATATATATATATATATATATATATATATATATATATGAATTGTTTGTATGTCATTGGTGTGTATATATATGAAATAATTAATACCTATGTACGTACAAACTGCAATGTACTATGTTATTTTTTTATGAAAATAAACAAGTCAATATGCATTTTTACCAAGTTGTGTGTCACGTGCCTCATCTAAAGTCCCAAACTCCCCTTCTTATTTTCATTATGGGTAGAACACCTAGGTAACAATATGGTTCCACATTAAACATGTTTTGACATATAGAACTGCTAAATAGATTTTTGCTGCCTCAGAATTTCAGGGACAAATCCAAGTGCAGTTTATAACTGGTAGGGTCCCTAAGTATTAAAATTCATGTGTTGATATGTAGTGCTGTGCTTGACAGCTCATTCATGCTTACCAATTGTCCTGGATTTGCCAGGACAGCCCTGCTTTTTAGTAAGTTGTCCCAGGATCACAGCATGAGGTGTGTAGGGCAGCCCATTCATTTTAGTGGACATTAGAACAGACCACATAAAAAGGGACATGTGACTTCATTGGAGAGAAGGAAGTAGGGGAAACTAGGATCAGGAAGCACGAAGGGAAGAGAGTATGGGGTAAAAATGCAACAGTAGCCCCAAAGGGTGACATAATAAATACCAGTAAATTTGAGGAGGTACGCACTGTATAATCCAACAATCTTAAATCGTACACTTATGATGTTGCAGCCACAAAAACCAAGATGAAAAAAACTTTTCAAATGTTAGATATTTGATCGTAAGTAATCTATGCATTTCACATTGATGATTAAGGTCTCTTATTGTATTGGTTATATTGCGGAAAAGTGTTGGGAGTCTATGCCTATGTGCAACAAGGCGAGGGCTGGATCAGGTGCAATTTGCATACCGGTTATGTCGCAGGCAAAGGAGAAAATCTGTACTTATATTTTAGTAAGCATGCTGAAATATTACAGGTCACCATCACCAAATAGTCTACCGGTCAAGCGCAGAGGCTGTCCAATTTTGATCAAGGGCACATCGGGGAGACCACCTTTCATATATATAAAGCTATTATATCTGGGTGTGCAACCTAGGAATGAACACACGTATATTAAAAGGGGCTGTCCATCATTGCACAAACATTCCTATGCCAAGGACAATATACAACAGTAAAATATGCCACTAGATTCTTCACTAGGTGAGGGCAGTGTCCTTTCAGGTCCCTAATAGTCCATAATTATTATTATTAGTGGTAATAGTGGTTATAGTGGTAATAGTGGCATCCCACCAGAAACAAGCAGCAACATCTCCTGAAGAAGAAGGACTTGTTTCCTGGAAATGCGTAGGGTCCAGGGCTAATCCCACCCCCTAGTTAATATGCTATACATATTGAGTACATTGGATGTGCAGGTGCATCTCAAAAAATATATCATCAAAAAGGTAATTTATTTCAGTGATTCTAATCAAAAAGTGAAACTCATAAATTATATAGATTCATTACATACAGAGTGATATATTGCAAGCATTTCTTTCTTTTAATTTTGATGATTATGGCTTACAGCAAGTGAAATCCAAAATTCAGTATCTCAGAAAATTTAAATATTGTGAAAAAGTTTAATATTGTAGACTCATGGTATCACACTCTAATCAGCTAATTTACTAAAAACACCTGTAAAGGTTTCCTGAGCCTTTAAATGGTCTCTCAGTCTGGTTTAGTAGGGTTATACAATCATGGGAAAGACAGCTGACTTGACAGTTGTCCAGAAGACGGTCATTGACACCCTCCACAGGGAGGGCAAGTCACAAAAAGTCATTGCTAAAGAAGCTGTCTGTTCACAGAGTGCTGTATCCAAGCATATTACTGGAAAGGTGAGTGGAAGGAAAAGGAAAGGAAAAGGAAAAGCTGTGGTAGAAAAAGGTGCACAAGCAACTGGGATAACTGCAGCCTTGAGAGGATTGTGAAGCAAAGGCCATTCAAGAATTTGGGGGATATACACAAGGAGTGGACTACTGCTGGTGTCAGTGCTTCAGGAGCCACCACATACAGACGTATCCAGGACATGGGATACAACTGTCACATTCCTTGTATCAAGCCACTCCTGAACCAAAGACAATGTCAGAAGCATCTTACCTGGTCTAAGGAGAAAAAGGACTGGATTGTTGCTTAGTGGTCCAAAGTCCTCTTTTTGGATGAAAGTCAATTCCTTTTTTATTTGCAAATCAAGGTCCCAGATTCTGGAGGAAGAGCAGAGAGGCACAGAATCCAAGTTGCATGAGGTCCAGTGTGAAGTTTCCGAAATCAGTGTTGATTTGGGGAGCCATGTCATCTGCTGGTGTTGCTCTACTGTGTTTCATCAAGTCCAAAGTCAGTGCAGCCCTCTAACAGGAAATTCTAGGGCATGTCATGCTTCCCTCTTCTGACCAGCTTTATGGAGATGCTGATTTCATTTTCCAGCAGGACTGGGCTAAAATTGGAAATTCTGCCATTTTACCATAGTGATGACCAGGGACTGGTGCGTCCCCGATCATCTCTATGGTCTAAGAAACCAGAAGCGACAGGTATTTTGACACTTACAGTTTTGGTCTAATGTAAACAGGCCATTACCAGCCTTTGAAAGTATCTGATCAAACTGATCTTGAGTTGATAAGGTGCTTTTAAGGGCAGAGGAGAGATCTGGGGTCTAATATACCCCAGATGTCTCAATAAAGAGTACCTGTCACTGCCTATGCTATCAAAATGGATGTTGTTTATCCCTTGTGATAGCAATACAGTTGATAAAAAAAAGAGCGTGTAAAAATAAAAAAGAAATAAAAGAAATAAAAAATAAAAGTGCCCTCATCATCCCCCCATGCTCCCAAAGGTGAATGCATACGTAGGTAGCTCACACATATGTAAATGATGTTCACACCACACATGTAAATTATTGCCATAAACGTTACAGCAAGAGTTAGATCTCTATTTACTTGGCATTTTCTTTTACGTATATTTTACCAAACAATTGGGTATTATATAGTGTTTTTGTGCATTGAAATTCCCTAAAGTGTATTTCTTTACAAAAAAAAAATTGTGCTTGAAAAACCGCTGCGCAAATACCATGTGACATAAACAATTGCAACACCCACCATTTTATTCTTTAGGACCTCTTTTAAAAATATATATATTATGCTTGGGGGTTCTAGGTAATTTTCTAGCAAAAAAAAAAAAAAATGTTTTTTCACTTACGTGGGAAGTGATAGAATAAGCCCAGTAGGCAAGTGGTTAAAAATTTGCTGGGTCTGTTTTTCTGTTTTTGTTACTTCTAATATCTTTCTGAACAGGATGTGGCACCCTTGTACTATAAGCCCCTAGTTTGTTTCCATAACTAACTGAGCAGATATATCAAAACGTTTCTACCTGTGTGATCAACAGAACAAAAGGAAGCAAGTAAGTGAAGTTCATTTTTAGGATTTACATGTACTTTAAAGAGCAAGTTTCGTAGTTAAAGACAGACGACAACAAACACTAATGTTATGCTTTAAGTACAATCTGTAGTATTGTTCCTATATGAATTTCCCTGTTTGAGCACTTTCTCCATACAATCTGTCCATGCAACAAATGAGCAAAGTATAAAGGTAAATAAATGAGTTGGCATATGGAGCAGGCATCAATACCAGTACATCCACTCATCCATAGAAGAGCACAATGTGGGTAAAGCAGCTTTTATTATAACTTGAAACATATCCCTGAATGGATGGAATCTCTCTGACTGCCTGATTTTTTTATTACTGCCTTTGTTTACATAAATGTCACAATAACATGAACTGAGACTTGAAAGCATGATAGATGTTTGCTTTTATCCTTATTTCAGCAGCCGGACTATGCAGTTATAGAATAACTTTTGGTACACAGAACTAAGGGCATAACATGAATAAATAATTGTTTATTTTTTTCTAATTCAAATTTTCTTGCCTGCTTTCTGCCAACAGTTTCCACTACCTTTGCATAGGTTCCTCCTGAAGCCATCACTTTTAAGTAAAAGAGCAGTAATCTGTAAACCTACCTGAAAATACCTCATTAATAATTATTATATATTAATATTGAGGATTCCGTCACCTCATATTGTAATTCAG
Organism: Aquarana catesbeiana; assembly: GCF_042186555.1. Taxonomy (NCBI): domain Eukaryota; kingdom Metazoa; phylum Chordata; class Amphibia; order Anura; family Ranidae; genus Aquarana; species Aquarana catesbeiana. Next base: position 459,954,815 of record NC_133324.1, on the reverse strand, counting down.
ATTTTAGTATCCCCACTATTATTAACTGTAACACCGACTTATGAAAAAATTAAAACACCTTTATTAACATACTCTCAACAGTTATGTTTTGATTTTTACTAATGTTTTTCTTTCCTTTACCAGCCATCATTTTCAGTTCTGTTGACATTCCCATCAGAAGAATAGTAGCTTGGAAGAGGAAGAGCAGAGACAAAAATTTAATTTTAATTTTTTTAATAATAGTAGTCGAACAACATTTAAGTAGTGTAGGGATTTACCAAACACACAGTTGTTTGATGTTAAGCTTACATGTTCTGAACATAAAGGTAAGTAAAATGTATGAATGCTGTATCATTCATTGACGTGTCCTTACATACTAATCATTTATAGGTAATAATGTACTGTTGGAAATATGGAGGCAGCAAACCTGGATATCCCATGTAAAAAACTTGATCAATAACAAGTAAATGAGCTCTTGATCATTTCTGTTGCATGCACACTAGCTTCCAAAATCTACAATTTAGAGAATGCCCACATTTTAATTCAGTATGGGATTAACTGCTTTCTGTAACTGATGAATATACTTTATTAGTTCTGACCATCGAATGTAAATGTTCTCATATGTGTTATTCATTTTCATCCTTAAAGTGTTTGCACATGAATATTTAAAAATTCAGGACAGTAATAATATACACTTACAATTAAATGGAAACAATATTTACTTATATAATGAATCTAGTAAATATTGAATTTTTTTATATGATACTAGCATTTTATATATGATACTAGCAATCTATCTCCAAAGTCTACTTTTTAAGCCTTTATGCAGAATGAATATATACATACACAGTATATATATATATATATATATATATATATATATATATATATATATATATATATATATATATATATATAGAATATATATATGTTTATTGAAAACTTAAAGTGGTTGTAATGCCTCAAGGTTTTTCTCCTAAATGCATTCTCCTTTTTCCTAACTGAGCCTGATCCGATGTGCACAGCCGCTCCAGCCGATGTCTCTCTCCTCATTGGACAGATTGATAGCAGCAGGAGCCATTGGCTCCTGCTGCTGTCGATCAAATCCAGTGACATGGGAGCGGGGGTGGGGCCGAGTCCCGCTGTCTGTGTCAATGTCCCCAGGGAATGAGGCTTTCCGTAAGGGCATCTGTTGAAGAGGAGGGGCTGCTCTGTGAACAACGATTGCATGGAGCAGGTAAGTACAGACATGTTTGTTATTTTCATTTAAAAAAAAAAACAATGAGGGTTTACAATCCCTTTGAGGAAACTAGTGTTACTTTGATTGAAGCTATATTGTCTTCTGCAATATAGGAGCGTGCATCCAGAAATGCTATAGTATCTAGTATGGAGTCCTTAAAATTCCCTACACCTACTAAGACCTTTCCAGTTTAAGGGCTGGCTGAGTCTGTCCTCTATAAAGACTGGACTTACCTGGAAAAGATTTTTTTTCTCCTAATAAATATTACCCCCAAATTATCCCTCTGTTAAAAGTTTTCCTCAGAAGTAGACATTTTCTGTGGTAGATTTAGCCATTTCCTATATTAATACAGTAAGACCCTACAGTTCCCATGGAGGAGGATACCATGCTTAAAGACCTAGTAGATAAGAGGTTAGAGGTCCTCCTTAAGCCTATCTTTTCCCTGGTTGATCAGGCCAAACAACCTTCAGTAATGCATATGATAGTTTGTTAGACCGTTGCTGTCTGGACTAACTGTATGGCCCAGAATCCCAGCTCTATCCTTACGAATCCCTCTGTTGATAGTAAGCTGGAACTTTTGCCAGCTGTCTTGCACTACTGTGTAAACGGCTTAGTCGACATACTTTTCCAAATTTGCACTAGATTCTTCAGCTAAAGCCAGTTCAACTTCTGTACAATCGCCCTGTTTTATTTTCCTTGGTCGATCAGCCCCGTCAGCTATAGCAGGCAGCGCTGATCAGTATATTCTGGCAGCGGGGAAGTCTCCCCACTGTCAGAATACAATAGCTCAGTGGGGAGGATTTCGACATCCACGTCTGTGGATGGGGGTATCAAAAATTTTTTTTTTTTTTTTAGTCCAAGTTGAATGAAAAAACCTGTATCAGCTATGGGCTACTTTAAAGCGCTATAAAACCCAAAACCAGAAATGTAATATATTGCAGCTTACCAATCATTAGATGAGGTGGCTTCATTAGTTTACATTTTTTATGCTTTTTCCCCCTGTTTTCATCTGTTGATCTGGCCAGTAACACACCTCCTGTATTCAAGTGCCCCCACCCTGGTTGAAGGAGCACAGAGGAATCTTCAGACAGCAGCATTGTCAGTCTGTAGGGAGAAGAGTGTTAGCTGGACTCGCAGATTTAAATGCACAAACAAATTGAAGCCAAACTCCAGCTTACACTGCAGTTATGAAAGGTTAAACATAAACACATAAAAGCTGATCATTGTAAGCACCCCTGTCAGCAGTAAACGATTTATATCAGTGCTCTAACTGCTACATTTTGCAGGAAAGCTTATTCTGTTGAAAATCAACAAACTTACTGACTGGATCACCAGGTGAAAATAAAAGAAAGAAAGCCTAAAAACTAAAACTACATTGTAATGCCACCATCAGATCAAACAATTGTCAGGCTGTAATATAATACATGTGTTCTTTTGGGTTTAAATTGATTTTCATCTAAAAATAACAAACATGTTAAACTTACCTGCTCTGTGCAGTGGTTTTGGAAAGAGCATGTCAGGGTATTTAATTGACCAGACCGTGTGGACTGTACAGAGGAGACCAGAAACACATGTAAGTGAAATGGTGTTTATTCACAAGTGATAAGAAAAAGGAACAAACAGTGCAAAAACCCACACAACAACCCACTACAAACAACAATATATATATATATAAGTAAATGGAGATACCGTAATCGTAAACAAGCCAAGCCAAGGTCATACACAGGGAAGTCAGCAGAAGGGTAAGGACGGGAAACTGAACAGGACAAGGAGAGGATGGATGGATGGGGTACAGGGAAGGGATCCAAGGTGGCCAGGGACAGAAGGGACAGGACTAGGAAGGCCTCAGGATAGGGATTGGATCAGATCAGGACAAGGCAGATAGCAGGCTCAAGGTCAAACAGGCAGCAGGGTCAGAACGCAGGGAGAGAGAGAGAGAGATACCAAGGCGAGCAAGTGAGGGCTCGCCGGGTATTTATAGGGCTGACTAATTGGCTTCAAGTTACACCTGAGCGCAGGGAGTGTGGTCTGCTCCCTACTGCCAGGATCCATCCGCTGGTGGACATCAGTACTGCAGCCAAAAGATGACAAGACACCAGCAGGGAAATATTCTCCTGACAGTTCAACACTGCCAGGAGACACCTGCTGGTGGACCCCAGTACTGCATGCCAAATAATATAACTTACCAGCGAATGGACCCTTTCCTGACAGTACCCCTCCCTTAAGGAGCGGCCTCCGGACGCTCCAACTGGTCTTAATTGTCCATGGTCTATGGCATCAGGCAGCATGGTGGAGGAAGGTATGTCAGGCTGGTCATCAGGCACATCCGGGCAGACGGCTGGCATGTCAGAGTCATTAAGCTGGGCAGCAGACGACAGGAACCACTCGAGCTGGGCAGCAGACGACAGGAACCACTCGAGCTGGGCAGCAGACGACAGGAACCACTCGAGCTGGGCAGCAGACGACAGGAACCTCTCGAGCTGGGCAGCAGACGACAGGAACCACTTGAGCTGGGCAGCAGACGACAGGAACCACTTGAGCTGGGCAGCAGACGACAGGAACCACTTGAGCTGGGCAGCAGACGACAGGAACCACTTGAGCTGGGCAGCAGACGACAGGAACCACTTGAGCTGGGCAGCAGACGACAGGAACCACTTGAGCTGGGCAGCAGACGACAGGAACCACTTGAGCTGGGCAGCAGACGACAGGAACCACTTGAGCTGGGCAGCAGACGACAGGGACCACCTGAGCTGGGCAGCAGACGACAGGAACCACTTGAGCTGGGCAGCAGACGACAGGAACCACTTGAGCTGGGCAGCAGACGACAGGAACCACTTGAGCTGGGCAGCAGATGGCAGGAACCACTTGAGCTGGAGGGCAGACACCCGAACATCAGGCTGGAGGGCTGGAACATCAGACTGGAAAGCTGGAACATCCGACTTGGAAGCTGGCACATCAGACTGAGAAGCTGGCACATCAGACTGAGAAGCTGGCACATCAGACTGGGGAGCAATCGTCGAGACATCAGGCTGGAAGGCAAGCTGCAAGACATCAGGCTGGGAAGCTGGTACAGCAAACTGGGAAGCTGGCACATCAATCTGGGAAGCTGGCACATCAATCTGGGAAGCTGGCACATCAGACTGGGAAGCTGACACATCAGACTGGGAAGCTGACACATCAGACTGGGAAGCTGGCACATCAGACTGGTAGGTAGGCAGCAAGACATCAGGCTGGAAGGCAAGCTGCAAGACATCAGGCTGGGAAGCTGGTACAGCAAACTGGGAAGCTGGCACATCAATCTGGGAAGCTGGCACATCAATCTGGGAAGCTGGCACATCAATCTGGGAAGCTGGCACATCAATCTGGGAAGCTGGCACATCAATCTGGGAAGCTGGCACATCAGACTGGGAAGCTGGCACATCAGACTGGGAAGTTGGCACATCAGACTGATAGGTAGGCATCAAGACATCAGGCTGGAAGGCAAGCTGCAAGACATCCGGCTGGAAGGCAGGGACATCGAGCTGGAAGGCAGGCATCGGGACGACAGACTGGGAGGCAGGCACATCAGACTGTAAAGCGGGAACATCAGACTGGAAGGCTGGAACAGCAGACTGGAAGGCTGGAACAGCAGACTGCAAAGCTGGAACAGCAGACTGCAAAGCTGGAACAGCAGACTGCAAAGCTGGAACTTCAGACTGCAAAGCTGGAACTTCAGACTGCAAAGCTGGAACTTCAGACTGCAAAGCTGGAACTTCAGACTGCAAAGCTGGAACTTCAGACTGCAAAGCTGGAACTTCAGACTGCAAAGCTGGAACTTCAGACTGCAAAGCTGGAACTTCAGACTGGAAGGCTGGAACATCAGACTGGAAGGCTGGAACATCAGACTGGAAAGCTGGAACATCAGACTGGAAAGCTGGAACATCAGACTGGAAAGCTGGAACATCAGACTGGAAGGCTGGGACATCAGACTGGAAGGCTGGGACATCGGACTGGAAGGCTGGGACATCAGACTGGAAGGCTGGGACATCGGACTGGAAGGCTGGGACATCGGACTGGAAGGCTGGAACATCGGACTGGAAGGCTGGAACATCGGACTGGAAGGCTGGAACATCGGACTGGAAGGCTGGAACATCGGACTGGAAGGCTGGAACATCGGACTGGAAGGCTGGAACATCGGACTGGAAGGCTGGAACATCAGACTGGAAAGCTGGAACATCAGACTGGAAGGCTGGAACATCAGACTGGAAGGCTGGAACATCGGACTGGAAGGCTGGAACAGGTTGGGTTACTGGCAAGATGGTGTGGGTCGGGAAGAATTTTTGCTTCTTTTTTGGTTTAGCCCGTGCAGTCTTGTATGTAGGTGCAGGGCTGTAAGAAAAGAAGGTAGCTGGGCAGAAGGAAGACCAAGGAACTGTAGCTAGAGAGGGGTTTTGTGGGACTGTTACAGGTGGAGGAGGAGAGACAGGTGAATTGAAGGCAGGCTGGGTGCGACACTTGGAGACTGGGTGGTAGTATTTGGTAGGGAGCTGATTAAACTGGGTTGTAGCTGAGGTTGCCATAGGTGACGGGGAGATAGATCTTTTGGAAAGCAGATGATTAATGGCAGGGCTGGAATATTGTGGCTTAGCTAAAGACAGGAGATCTGACCATGCCTGCAGCAAAGGTTGAACAAACGCTGATTCACATACAGCCTGACTAACCAAGGATTGTACTGAATAAATGCAATCGGATAACACCTGCTGGGGACAAGCGGAATAATGTTCATCAAAGGAAGCCGGATCATCCTCTAACAACCATACCAGGGATTCAACCTGGTCACAACTGAAAGGAGGGGAGAAATCGTCACTACCTTCGGGAATGCATGAAAGGGCTGGTTTTGCACATAACTGGATCAGGGGCTGAACATCTTCAAAAGACATATACCCCTGATCCACTAGGGAATGAGCTGATTGGATAGTTTCCATCAGCCTGTCACTAGTCCACCCTTTTAAAATCTGGCGACAATATTCACCATCCTCTTCTGCTAGCAGAGAATAATAAAGGATTTCATCGAAATCCATATTAGCGGACCCGATAAACCAGGATGGTTTCCTCAATGCAGCCACGTCTGGTCAGGGATGGCCTTGGTATACTGTCAGGGTATTTAATTGACCAGACCGTGTGGACTGTACAGAGGAGACCAGAAACACATGTAAGTGAAATGGTGTTTATTCACAAGTGATAAGAAAAAGGAACAAACAGTGCAAAAACCCACACAACAACCCACTACAAACAACAATATATATATATATATAAGTAAATGGAGATACCGTAATCGTAAACAAGCCAAGCCAAGGTCATACACAGGGAAGTCAGCAGAAGGGTAAGGACGGGAAACTGAACAGGACAAGGAGAGGATGGATGGATGGGGTACAGGGAAGGGATCCAAGGTGGCCAGGGACAGAAGGGACAGGACTAGGAAGGCCTCAGGATAGGGATTGGATCAGATCAGGACAAGGCAGATAGCAGGCTCAAGGTCAAACAGGCAGCAGGGTCAGAACGCAGGGAGAGAGAGAGAGAGATACCAAGGCGAGCAAGTGAGGGCTCGCCGGGTATTTATAGGGCTGACTAATTGGCTTCAAGTTACACCTGAGCGCAGGGAGTGTGGTCTGCTCCCTACTGCCAGGATCCATCCGCTGGTGGACATCAGTACTGCAGCCAAAAGATGACAAGACACCAGCAGGGAAATATTCTCCTGACAGTTCAACACTGCCAGGAGACACCTGCTGGTGGACCCCAGTACTGCATGCCAAATAATATAACTTACCAGCGAATGGACCCTTTCCTGACAGAGCAGCAAAGATCCTCCTCTTCTTTGGTCAATCGCCGGCGCTCCTAGCAACTCCCTCCTGCCAAGTGCCCCCACAGCAAGCAGTTTGCTATGGGGCCACCCAAGCTGAGCTGCTGCTTTGTGTGACCATTCAGACACAGAGCCTTGGTTCAGCCACACCCCCTCTATCCCCATTGGCTCACTGACTTTGATTGACAGCAGTGCGAGCCAATGGGCTTCATGGGCTGTCTCAGCCCATGAAGAGGGAGAGTCCCAGGCAGCAGAGACTCTTGCGCAACATTGCTGGATTGAAATGGGGTCAGGTAAGTATTAGGGAGCCTGAAGGGGATGCATTAAGATAAAAAAAACTTCTGACTTTAGAACCACTTTAATACCACTTTAAAATTTAGTCAGCTGCACGCCCTTGCAAGAAACACCTTGAGAATTTACCCGAACAGGTAATTGGTCCCTACTTCAATAAGTACATCAAGGAGATCACCAGGCTAAGGGTGCTCGACTTCCCCAGAAGAAAAAGACCAGCAATGTCTACTACCTCTGCTGTTAGAAAAGGATCTACTCCACCCACCCAGTCTTTCAATACTTTCACAGGAAAACATGAGCCATGGGTCCAGAGTATTATTTCCAGAGGCTACATAGTTTTGCACTCTACCTATTCCCTGCTTAATATTCTCCAACTTGTCTCCTTCCTCATGATGGCAAACAGTTCTGCTTTCTGCTGTCCAACATCTAATGAGCCTGGGAAATGAGGCGTGTACCTTTAGAAGAACTTTCAAGGGTTCGACTCAAACCTCTTTACATTTCCAAACCTAAATGGAGGAGTTGGCCCATTCTGAATCTGAAGATTCTAAATTTATTCCTACATGTACAGAACTTTTGTATGGAAAACTCCAGGTCAGTCATTGCCTTCCTCCTTCTAGGAATTTTCTGGTACTGATATTGGATAGCTATCTGAACATTCCCATATTTCCCCCATCAACACTATCTGCATTTTGCAGTGGACAATCAGCAATAAGTATTTGTCTCCTTTCCATATGGCCTCTTCATGGCCTCCCCAGATTTTCACCAAAGTGTCTGTCACAAACTTGTGGCTGTAATGTATTGTCGGGTCCCGGCAATATAGATAAAAATAATTGAAAAAAAGGGCATGGGCCTCCCTCCAGTTCATTACCAGGCCCTTTGGGTCTGGTATGAATATTAAGGGGAACCCTGCACCAAAAATTTTAAAAAATGGTGTATGAGTCCCCCCAAAATCCATACCAGACCCTTATCTGAGCACACAACCTGGCAGGCTGCAGGAAAAGAGGGGGGGATGAGAGTGCGGTCCCCCCCTACTGAACCGTACTAGGCCACATGCCCTCAACATGGGAAGGGTGCTTTGGTGTAGCCCATGTTGATTGGGACAAGGGCCTCATCCCCACAACCCTTGCCTGGTCATTGTGGGGGTATGCAGGCGGGGGTCTTATGGGAATCTGGAAGCCCCCTTTAACAAGGGGACCCCCAGATACTGGCCCCCCCTATGTGAATTGGTAATGGGGTACATTGTACCCCTACCATTTCACAAAAAAAGTGTCAAAAATGGTAAAAAAGACAAGAGACAGCTTGGGACAAGACCTTTATTAAAAAATAAAATAATAAAAATGTCCAGCGATATAAATTCATGCCGCAGGATGGACCGAAAAAAAAAAGCCGCAACTGCTCTGCCTATATGGGAGGCTCCAGCCGACTGATGCTTCTTCTGGGTGACAGTTTTTATATAGCTGAGTGCAGAGCCACCCAGTGACATCACCGGGCACAAAAAAAGCAGGGCAGCCACAAAGTGTCCCTGGGAATGATGGGGGAAAAGATTATACACAACCAAACCACTGCCAGGTGCTCATGCTATATCGCATCAGAATGTAAACTGTCAATGGGCCATATGCGTGGGGTTAATGATAGCAATGATTGGAAGTCCAGAGCCCAGTAACATAAGTAGCCAGAAGTCAGATAAAACACAGTTTATTCCAACAATGAAGCAGCAATAAAAACAGTAAGAAGTCAGAGCTGAATGTGGAACAGCTATACTAGAGGTGGATTCAATCCCGACCTGCAGCAGTAGAGGTTTTCTGGCCTTGATGACGAGGGGAAACCTACGTATACCGGGAGATCTGGATGGAGGGCAGAACCTGTGTGAGAAAACTGTCTGCCACAGCTGAACAGTGGGTAAGCACAGGCCACCAGAAACAGTGTAACAAAAGGGGGAGGTTTCCGGCGCTCCGCAACATGTGATGTCTAAGGTAAATAGTACAATGGTAGCTATAACAGCACATTAAAATAAGGCAGGTAAATTCTAGAATGAGGAGGCAGCCATCCTCCTTTTGCCGCCCATATCATATATTATGGGCGCTACATCGATGATATCATTCTGATCTGGGAGGGCACATCAGAGAGTATAGAGTCCTTTGTCAAGTATTGCAACTGCAACTCCCTAGGGCTATCCTTCACCCATGTCATAGACCCTGAAAAACTAATCTTCTTGGACTTAGAACTTTTTCATAGTGAATCTGAAATACATGCTACAAACTTTGTCAAACCCACCGCTGGGAATTCCTATATTCACTACCAGAGCTGTCACCATCCAACATGGATCAACAACATACCGAAGAGTCAATTCCATAGAATTTGGCGGAATTGCACAAAGGACGAAGATTACCACATACAGGGTAAACTCCTTTCCAACAAATTTCAGGACAAAGGATACCCACCACATCTGGTACAAAAGGCCTTCCTCCAACAGGCAAAGAAACCTCCACCCAAACCCAAAACTTCAGATAATCCACAACCAACATGTTTCACTACCCAGTTTCATGATTGTCACAAGAAGATGGAGAACATCTTAGCCAAACATTGGTGCATCTTGCTTGGAGACCCCTTTCTAGGTTCTTCCCTCACCCAACTACCCAAGGTTTCATATCGTAGAGCAAAAAATATTAAAAGTAGGATAGCACCCAGTGAAATCCATAAAGTCCCACCCACTCCAGCCTCAAACATCCCCCTAATTCCATTAGTGGGAATGTACCAATGCCGGAAAAAATTATGCCTAACGTGCAAATTTGTTGACCATGGACAAAAAAACTTCACTAGAAGTTTCTTACAACATAAAAATACCCCCATGGTCCTTTGCTGTCGTATCATCCAGTCACCTGAGGGACAGCTGTCCCCTCATGGACCCAGATAGCAACACCACCGTTCTATATAACAACTTCACCCCCCTTCCCCACCCCCCACCCCCCCTTCCCTCATGTCCCCCCTGAGCTCATCCTCATAATGTGTATGCCAGTGCTTTTTAATCTCATTTTTTATTTTTATTTTTCTCCCATTTTCTATTTCTATTTTTATCTTTAATTTTTATGTTTCATTTTCATTTTTATTTCTTATTTTTATTTTTATTTAAATTTTACATTTATTTTTAATTTTTATTTTTATTTTTATTTTTTTATACTTATTTTTATTTTTATTTCCATTTTTCATTGTTTTTTCCCATTTTTACTTTTATTTTTCATTTTATTTTTTATTTTTTATTTTTTAGTTTATATTTATTTTTATTTCATTTTTAATTTTCCACATTTTTTCATCTTCTAAATAAATATTTTAACTCTAATTCCACTTAGTATTATTATCCTTATATTTATTAAACTTACCCCCAATTCATCATATTTTTAATTCTTCATACTTTACTTTCAACTTTTTTGTGCTTTTTGGAAGATTGTGGGTCCACTGGCTGTTGTGGTTCCACAGCCACGGACCTCCAGCCCATACACTTTAACCTAATTAACCTAATTGCCTCCACTATATATTCAAGCTGCTCTCCTCCAGGGAGCAAAAAGGCCAGTAGAAGGAGCTGTGAGCCCCGAGCACGTAGACTGTACTATCCCTGAATCATCCCCAACACCAGCCTGGACGTTTGCCGTGCATCAGTGATGTCATTTCCGCTTCCGCGCTCCAGAGTGGTCAGCGTGGAGCTTTCCATGCACTGGATGCAGCGGTTCAGCCTGTGTACAGACTCCAAACCCAGACGCCTGAGGGAATGAAATCCGAGCCGGAAACAAGATAACAGCACATCCCAGGACACTTCCCATCTCAAAGAAACACCTCCACCCTGCGAACCAGTAAGTGTAATTGTTACACTAACTTTTATTTTTGCATAAACAAGCTACCACAGTTGGCGCCTCCACACCCCTCCTTTTTTCAACAGTGTGGCTGAAACACACAGTGTTGTCAGAACTACATGATTTGGGGCAAAAGGACAAAGGGGTATGCCCCAAAACATGTAGTCCTGGCAACCGACTTCACTTCCTGCTTGTTCAGCTTCCTGTCAGTGGATCAGCTGAATCCTGTGTTCCAGCCACAAGCCCAGATCTCCTGGTATACACAGGCTCATACTAGGGCCTTTTGGACCCAGAGGACCAGAGGAAGCTCACAGCTTGTGGATTCATGAGGGTCTTTGGTCTAATGATAGCTTCCCTCAAGGAATTGCTGAATCCCCAATTTCACTCAAGACCATTGCAACTTAACATTCTGGCTGCATGGGACAAACAGATTCAGTCTTTGGCCCACCTGATGAGTCTGAACAGCAAGGAAAGATTCACCCTGACTTGGTGGGTTCCAGTACAGAGCTGGAGTTAGGGAAGTCCTTAACTCTACAGTCATGGACAGTTCTCATGATGAATGGCATCCTGCCAAGCTAAGGAGCAGGTCTGAATGCCCTCTCGTGAAAGGGATTTGGTGCTTATTCTGAAACTGAGGGTAATTAGGTACTCACTTCAGGGATGGGCTCCTCTATTGTGAGCACACCTCACAAGCATACAATCAGATATTACTACATCTGTTGCTTATGTAAAGTCACGCCACTCTAAGGCTACTTTCACACTGGGGCAGTTTTCAGTCACTTTAGCGCTAGAAATAGCCCCTGTTAAGCACCTGAAACCTGCCTCCCATTGATTGCAGTGTGTCTTTTCACACTGGGGCGGTGCGCTTGCGGGACGTTACAGAAAAAGCGCCCCACTAGCAGCCGAAAAGCGGCACAAAAAACAGCCGGCGCTGCAAGTGTGAAAGTACTCTAAGGGTAGCAGACATGATCCACTCTTAGGTCTGATTCACACCTATGCAGGTTGCAGTTTGCATATTCCAGGCACACTTGCAGCGCCGGCTGTTAGCGCTAAAGCTTTAGCGCTGTTTTGCATTTTGCATTTTTCAATGCACATTTTTGATCCATTGAGGCTGGGTTCCCCACATCCAATTCGCAATAGCAGGAGATTTTGACCGGCTCTCTATGGAGCCGGTTCACACATCTCTGCTGCGGCTCTGGTGCAAATTTGCACAGTAGGCCTTTGTGTCTTTTGGTCCATTTCAGGTCTGAATTCAGCCAAAAAAATTTGGACTGAAATCGGACCTGAAACTGTGAACGGGGAAGCACCGGACCCCTGCTGTGAGCCACATGCGAAGATAGTGTGAATCCAACCTGAAGTATATGGAACCAAACACCAAAAAAAATCCCTGACCCTTTCCATAAAATGCACAGATGTGAACTTACATCCATAGGAAACCATGTTAAATGGACTGTAGTGTATTTCTGCAAAACTGAAAAAGCACTAAAAAATGCATAGATGTGAACCAGGCCTTAGGGAAGATGTTACAATCTTTTGGAGCTATCCTTTGTTCAAGCCTCCTCCGATGCCAATATCAGGCGTAAGCTACCACCGCCTCTGACGCAGCCGGCGGTGACCGGCGAAATCGATTAGGCTCTCTTGTTTCCTTGTCCACCTTGCCCCTGTGACTGGAGGATATGAACACTTGTTTACGCTTGATGGGCCTCATTGGAAATTGGCAATGGTACCGGCACTGAACATTTTTGGACTATATGCTTTGATCCATGTATGGTCTCCCAGGGACCAGGACTGTCAACCTGCACGCTGCTCAGGATTGAAGATATTGTACTTTCACATTCCTCACTATATATATATATTACTGTCACTGGATAGGGGAAAGAATGGTGGACATTGAGTTTTTATCACAGTATGATTGACAAATTGTGAATGATTCCGTTTTTATCATTGGCTATTTCATTTATGTGTTTTTGATATAATAACATTTGACTTTTTGTACTTGCACAGTGGGCTGTGTATTTCCTTTGCCCTTTTCCCTATCCCCTTTATGTCATTGGAGTCAGTTGAGCCCAAACAGGGTTTTATTATGAGTTTTTGATGATATGATACCGAGAGCTCCCACTCCAATCCTTTTCCCTCTCTCTCCCCTTTTTGCAGTTTATTTATATATTTATAGATGTATTCATAACTGGCATTAGCGGGGGTTTTGCACCTTGAGGGATCCTTATTTTTAGTTCTCATGCATAGAACATGACCCCCCCGGTGCCAGAGGCGGTCGCCATTTCTTCCCGGGCGATGAGAGGTGAGGGGGAGGCCATCCATTCGTGGCCACCCCCTCCCGATCGCTCCCGGCGAATGAAAATCCTTCTTGTGCCTCTGTAATGTAAACAGAAGCACAGGAAGTGATGTCATCCCTCCTCGAGGCGGTCTTTTTGATCCGAGGAGAGAAGACATCCAAGTAAGTGCACCAACACTACACTGTCAGTAGAACACGCCAGGCACACTTTTCACCCCCCTTCACCCCCCGATCACCCCCCGATCACCCCCCTGTACCCCCTGTCACACTGACACCAATAGCAGTTTTTTGTTTTTTTTTGCATTGGTGTCAGTTTGTGACAGTTATAAGTGTTAGGGCAGTTAGGTTAGCCCCCTTTAGGTCTAGGGTACCCCCCTTTAGGTCCAGGGTACCCCCCTAACCCCCCCTAATAAAGGTTAACCCCTTGATCACCCCCCGTCGCCAGTGTCGCTAAGCGATCGTTTTTCTGATCGCTGTATTAGTGACACAGGTGACGCTAGTTAGGGAGGTAAGTATATAGGTTCGCTGTCAGTATTTTATAGCGACAGGGACCCCCATATACTACCTGATAAAGGTTTTAACCCCCTGATTGCCCCCTAGTTAACCCTTTCACCAGCGATCACCGTATAATTGTTATGGGTGACGCTGGTTAGTTGGTTTGTTTATTATGGTTTATTATAGTTTATTATAGTTTTAGGGCACCCTTCGTTTATTACCTTATAAAGGTTTAACCCCCTAATTGCCCGGCGGTGATATAAGTTAAGTTTTTAGGGTCAGATAAGGTCTGCGTCGCCCCAGGCAGCGTCAGGTTAGCACCAGTACCGCTAACACCACGCACGCAACATACACCTCCCTTAGTGCTATAGTATCTGAGCGGATCGATATCTGATCCGATCAGATCTATACTAGCGTCCCCAGCAGTTTAGGGTTCCCATAAATGCAGTGTTAGCGGGATCAGCCCAGATACCTGCTAGCACCTGCGTTTTGCCCCTCAGCCCAGCCCAGCCCACCCAAGTGCAGTATCGAACGATCACTGACACTTACAAAACACTAAGCACACATAACTGCAGTGTTCGCAGAGTCAGGCCTGATCCCTGTGATCGCTAACAGTTTTTTGGTAGCGTTTTGATACAGTCGCTGACAGTCAGGAGCTTTTTTGCCTGTGAGTCTCACTAGTGTACCCCTAAATTTAGAGCCCAAAAGGGCAAATCGAAGGTACACTAGTGAAGAGGCCTACACGTTTCTGAGCATGACAGATAGTGAAGAGGAAGTCACTCATCTGTCAGATTCAGGCTCAGAATACGATCCTGTAGAGGGCAGCGGCTCCATGACAGATAGCTCTGACGACGGAGTTGTGGTCCCTGCTAAGGTCAGGCGTACCAGACCCCAATCTTCTTCTGCAAGAACAGCAGGGCTCTCGTATGGAGCAGAGAAGTACTAGGAATTCAGGTGGAAACAGTTGATTTTACGCCACTGGATTTTTATTCACTGTTTTTCACCGAAGATCTCTATAGATCTATTGTGGACCAAAGCAATCTATACGCTGGTCAACACATCACCGCTAATCCCCAGTCCTCCCTTGCCAGAGATTGGAGACCAATTACGGTCTCCGAATTTAAGATCTTTCTGGGCCTTTCCCTCAACATGGGCTTGAATAAAAAGAGTAAGTTGCGGTCATATTGGTCCACTGACCCAATTTACCATGCGCCCGTGTTCTCTGCTAACATGGCCAGGGCACGATACGAGCAGATTTTGCGGTTCATGCACTTCAACGACAATGAACTCTGTCCTCCTCGTGGAGACCCTGGATACGATCGGCTCTACAAAATTCGGCCCCTCTTCAACCAACGTTTTGCAGACTTGTTTACTCCCCATCAAGTTGTTTGCATTGATGAGTCCCTGATTAAATTTTCTGGCCGCTTGTCATTCAAACAGTACCATCTCAGCAAGCGTGCCAGATACGGGGTCAAGATGTATAAGCTCTGTGACAGGGCCACAGCTATACATGTACTTTTATGGTTTACGAGGGCAAAGATAGTCACGTAGAGCTGACAAACTGCCCTGACTACATAGGAAGCGCTGGCAAGATGTGTGTGGGACTTGGTGTCACCCTTATTCGGAAAGGGGTACCACTTGTACGTGGACAATTATTACACGAGCGTGCCACTTTTTAGTCACCTGTTTGATCAGCAGATTGGAGCATGTGGCACCGTGCGACCTAATCGCCGGGGCTTTCCTCAGCGGCTTGTAGATTCCCATCTTAGGCTGGGGGAGAGAGCCTGCTTGAAGTGTAATAACTTGCTCGCTATGAAGTGGAGGGATAAGAAGAATGTTTTCGTTCTCACCTTCCTTCATGCAGACACGACGGCCCAAATTACTACGGCGACTGGTGTTGTGGAGAAAACCCTCTGTGTCCACGAATATAACCAAAATATGGGAGGGGTGGACCTCAACGACCAGTTGTTGGTGCCGTACCTAGTTGCCCGTAAGGCCAGACGCTGGTACAAAAAAGTGTCTGTTTATTTATTTCAATTGGCTTTGCTGAACGCTCATGTGCTATACAGAGCTTCAGGACGGACTGGATCCTTCCTTAAATTCCAGGAAGAGATCGTCAGAGCCCTTCTGTATCCAGATGGTGCTCCACCTCACCATCCCCAACCAAATGCAGTAGGCCGGCTGCATGAGAGGCATTTTCCTTATGCCCTCCCGAGTACCCCTACCCAACGAGCCCCCCAAAAAAGATGTCATGTCTGTAGCAAGCGCGGATTAGGCGTGACACCCGATGTTATTGTCCCTCCTGTCCTGGCAATCCTGGTCTTTGCATGGGTGAATGTTTTGAACGCTACCATACACTAGTTGAGTATTAGCGTAGGGTACAGCACTGCACAGACTAGGACACACTTTCACAGGGTCTCCCAAGATGCCATCACATTTTGAGAGACCCAAACCTGGTACCAGTTACAAAAGTTAAAGTTACTAAAAAAAGTATAAAAAAAAAAAAAATAAAAAATAAAAACACAAATAAATATAAAAAAAAAAAAAAAAAATAGTTGTTGTTTTATTCTCTCTCACTCTCTATTCTCTCTCTATTGTTCTGCTCTTTTTTGCTGTATTCTATTCTGCAATGTTTTATTGTTATTATGTTTTACCATGTTTGCTTTTCAGATATGCAATTTTTTTATACTTTACTGTTTACTGTGTTTTGTTGGTAACGATTTTATAGTTTTCAGGTACACCATTCAGCTGCAGAGTGGATTTATTTATCTTGACAGCAAAAGCGTTTGCTCCCACGATACATAAAGCCGTGACTCCAGCACTGTCGGAGGTGATTTCACCACCACAGTTACATACTTCAGCATATATGCCGAAGCGTGGGGGCAGCAGTGGGTGGAGGAGCGATTTGCTCCTGCCTTTTGTGGGAGGATGCCCCCATGCTTTGGCATATATATTTTAGGCACAGGTTGCGTTAAATGTTTTATTTTTTACTATGTTTTTTTTTGTATTTGCTTTGCAGGTATGGTAAGTCTTACTGTTATAATGTAATGTTACTTTGTTGTATTGTTAACCATCATTTGCTTAGCAGGTACGCCATTCAGTTGCAGCGCGGATTTATTTATCTTGACAGCAACAGCGTTTGCTCCCACGATATATAAAGCCGTGACTCCAGCGCTGTCGGAGGTGATTTCACCACCACAGTTACATACTTCAGCATATATACCGAAGCGTGGGGGCAGCAGTGGGTGGAGGAGCGATTTGCTCCTGCCTTTTGCAGGAGAATGCCCCCATGCTTTGGCATATATAAATGGTGCATGTATGCCCATCATTAGAAGTGGGTGGATGAAGGGAGGTATTCTAATGGTGGGCATACCCACCGATCAATATCTTTTTTTTGTTCAGCCCACAGGCTGCATGAAAAAAAAGTTTACAATATATGCCCAACAAGGACCAGCAACATACTGGTATGTTGCTGGACTTTGAGTGGTTATACCAGAATGATGCCTGCAGGTTTAGGTATCATCTTGGTATCATTCTTTTCAGCCAGCGGTCGGCTTTCATGTAAAAGCAATCGTAGCAGCTAATTAGCCTCTAGACTGCTTTTACAAGCAGTGGGAGGGAATGCACCCCCCTTCCATGTTTTTCTCTGGCTCTCCTGTCCCAACAGGGAACCTGAAAATGCAGCTGGTGATTCGGCCAGCTGACCATAGAGCTGATCAGAGACCAGAATGGCTCCAAACATCTCTATGGCCTAAGAAACCGGAAGCTACGAGCATTTCATGACTTGGATTTCGCCGGATGTAAACAGCGCAATTGGGAAATTGGGAAAGCATTTTATCACACCGATCTTGGTGTGGTCAGATGCTTTGAGGGCAGAGGAGAGATCTAGGGTCTAATAGACCCCAATTTTTTAAAAAAGAGTACCTGTCACTACCTATTGCTATCATAGGGGATAATTACATTCCCTGAGATAACAATAAAAATGATTAAAAAACATAAAAATGAAAGGAACAGTTTAAAAATAAGATAAAAAAATAAAAAAAAATTAAAGAAAAAAAAAAAGCACCCCTGTCCCCCCCTGCTCTCGTGCAAAGGCGAACGCAATCGTCGGTCTGGCGTCAAATGTAAACAGCAACTGCACCATGCATGTGAGGTATTACCGCGAAGGTCAGGTCGAGGGCAGTAATTTTAGCAGTAGACCTCCTCTATAAATCTAAAGTGGTAACCTGTAAAGGCTTTTAAAGGCTTTTAAAAATGTACTTAGTTTGTCGCCACTGCACGTTTGTGCGCAATTTTAAAGCATGTCATGTTTGGTATCCATGTACTCGGCCTAAGATCATCTTTTTTATTCCATCAAACATTTGGGCAATATAGTGTGTTTTAGTGCATTAAAATTTTAAAAAGTGTGTTTTTTCCCCAAAAAATGCGTTTGAAAAATCGCTGCGCAATTACTGTGTGAAAAAAATAAATGAAACACCCAACATTTTAATCTGTAGGGCATTTGCTTTAAAAAAAATATAATGTTTGGGGGTTCAAAGTAATTTTCTTGCAAAAAAAAATTTTTTTTTTCATGTAAACAAAAAGTGTCAGAAAGGGCTTTGTCTTCAAGTGGTTAGAAGAGTGGGTGATGTGTGACATAAGCTTCTAAATGTTGTGCATACAATGCCAGGACAGTTCAAAACCCCCCAAATGACCCCATTTTGGAAAGTAGACAGCTCAAGCTATTTGCTGAGAGGCATGTCGAGTCCATGGAATATTTTATATTGTGACACAAGTTGCGGGAAAAAGACACATTTTTTTTTTTTTTTATGCACAAAGTTGTCACTAAATTATATATTGCTCAAACATGCCATGGGAATATGTGAAATTACACCTAAAAATACATTCTGTTGCTTCTCCTGAGTACAGGGATACCACATGTGTGAGACTTTTTGGGAGCCTAGCAGGGGCGGACTGACCATTCGGTCGATCGGACGCCGACCGAGGGCCCGCAGCCAGTAGGGGGCCCGGGAGACATGCTCGTCGGATCTAGGGGTATGCTGCTGGGCGTGCTGCGGTGGAGCCGTTCTGCCGACTGCCGCGCGGGGGGGGGGGGGGTGAGGCGGGCATCTCCTCTTTCAGTTTGGGATGCAGTGAGGGGAGTGGGAGGCGGCGATCAGCAGCTCTATGGTGCTCGCAGCATCTCCCGGGGACTTGTATTTCTCCTCCAGATTGTAGAGTGGAAAGGGGAGGGGCCTCTGACCCGGGCAGCTACAAGTTTCACTCTCTGCTTGTACGCTGTTGCCGACTGCTGCCCGGGTCAGAGGCCCCTCCCCTATCCACTGTACAGAATCAGAAGGAGGACTACAAGCCCCAGTGAGATCCACAGGCACCATAGAACTGCCGATCGCCACCTCCCACCTCCCCCTTGGGTTGGAGGTGCACAGCCAGGTACAGGGGAACCTCTGGGGGGGTTAAGTCTGGGGACCCTGATGTATGTGGGGTTCTCTGGGGACCCTGATGTATGGGGGGGGGGCTCTCTGGGGACCCTGATGTATGGGGGGGCTCTCTGGGGACCCTGATGTATGGGGGGGCTCTCTGGGGACCCTGATGTATGGGGGGGGTTCTCTGGGGACCCTGATGTATGGGGGGAGGGGTTCTCTGGGGACCCTGATGTATGGGGGGGCTCTCTGGGGACCCTGATGTATGGGGGGGCTCTCTGGGGACCCTGATGTATGGGGGGGTTCTCTGGGGACCCTGATGTATGGGGGGAGGGGTTCTCTGGGGACCCTGATGTATGGGGGGGCTCTCTGGGGACCCTGATGTATGGGGGGGCTCTCTGGGGACCCTGATGTATGGAGGGGCTCTCTGGGGACCCTGATGTATGGAGGGGCTCTCTGTGGACCCTGATGTATGGAGGGGCTCTCTGGGGACCCTGATGTATGGGGGGGCTCTCTGGGGACCCTGATGTATGGGGGGCTCTCTAGGGAACCTGATGTATGGGGGGGGGGCTCTCTGGGGACCCTGATGTATGGGGGGCTCTCTGGGGACCCTGATGTATGGGGGGCTCTCTGGAGACCCTGATGTATGGGGGGCTCTCTGGGGACCCTGATGTATGGGGGGGCTCTCTGGGGACCCTGATGTATGGGGGGCTCTCTGGGGACCCTGATGTATGGGGGGGCTCTCTGGGGACCCTGATGTATGGGGGGGCTCTCTGGGGACCCTGATGTATGGGGGGCTCTCTGGGGACCCTGATTTATGGGGGGCTCTCTGGGGACTCTGATGTATGGGGGGCTCTCTGGGGACCCTGATTTATGGGGGGCTCTCTGGGGACCCTGATTTATGGGGGGCTCTCTGGGGACCCTGATGTATGGGGGGGCTCTCTGGGGACCCTGATGTATGGGGGGGCTCTCTGGGGACCCTGATGTATGAGGGGAGGCTCTCTGGGGACCCTGATGTATGGGGGGCTCTCTGGGGACTCTGATGTATGGGGGGCTCTCTGGGGACCCTGATTTATGGGGGGCTCTCTGGGGACTCTGATGTATGGGGGGCTCTCTGGGGACCCTGATTTATGGGGGGCTCTCTGGGGACCCTGATTTATGGGGGGCTCTCTGGGGACCCTGATGTATGGGGGGAGGCTCTCTGGGGACCCTGATGTAATGACGAGGCTCTCTGGGGACCCTGATGTATGGGGGAAGGCTCTCTGGGGACCCTGATGTATGGGGGGAGGCTCTCTGGGGACCCTGATGTATGGGGGGCTCTCTGGGGACCCTGATGTAAGGAGGAGGCTCTCTGGGGACCCTATTGTAAGGACGAGGCTCTCTGGGGACCCTGATGTAAGGAGGAGGCTCTCTGGAGACCCTGATGTTTGGGGGGGCTCTCTGGGGACCCTGATGTATGGGGGGGCTCTCTGGGGACCCTGATGTATGGGGGGCTCTCTGGAGACCTTGATGTATGGGGGGGCTCTCTGGGGACCTTGATGTATGGGGGGGCTCTCTGGGGACCCTGATGTAAGGGGGGTTTCTCTGGGGACCCTGATGTAAGGAGGGGGCTCTCTGGGGACCTTGATGTAAGGAGGGGGCTCTCTGGGGACCTTGATGTAAGGAGGGGGCTCTCTGGGGACCCTGATGTAAGGAGGGGGCTCTCTGGGAACCCTGATGTAAGGAGGGGGCTCTCTGGGAACCCTGATGTAAGGAGGAGGCTGTCTGGGGACCCTGATGTAAGGAGGAGGCTGTCTGGGGACCCTGATGTAAGGAGGAGGCTGTCTGGGGACCCTGATGTAAGGAGGAGGCTCTCTGGGGACCCTGATGTAAGGAGGAGGCTCTCTGGGGACCCTGATGTTTGGGGGGCTCTCTGGAGACCCTGATGTATGGGGGGCTCTCTGGGGACCCTGATGTATGGGGGGGGGGCTCTCTGGGGACCCAGATCTATTGGGGGCTCTCTGGGGACCCAGATCTATGGGGGGCTCTCTGGGGACCCAGATCTATGGGGGGCTCTCTGGGACCCTGATGCATGGGGGGGCTCTCTGGGGAGTGGACCCTGATGTATGTGGGGCTCTCTGGAGACCTTGATGTATGGGGGGGCTCTCTGGGGACCTTGATGTAAGGGGGGCTCTCTGAAGACCTTGATGTAAGGGGGGGGATCTCTGAAGACCTTGATGTAAGGGGGGCTCTCTGGGGACCCTGATGTGTGGGGGGTTTCTCTGGGGACCCTGATGTAAGGAGGGGGCTCTCTGGGGACCTTGATGTAAGGAGGGGGCTCTCTGGGGACCCTGATGTGTGGGGGGTTTCTCTGGGGACCCTGATGTAAGGAGGAGGCTCTCTGGGGACCTTGATGTAAGGAGGGGGCTCTCTGGGGACCCTGATGTGTGGGGGGTTTCTCTGGGGACCTTGATGTAAGGAGGGGGCTCTCTGGGGACCCTGATGTGTGGGGGGTTTCTCTGGGGACCCTGATGTAAGGAGGAGGCTCTCTGGGGACCCTGATGTAAGGAGGGGGCTCTCTGGGGACCCTGATGTAAGGAGGGGGCTCTCTGGGGACCCTGATGTAAGGAGGAGGCTCTCTGGGGACCCTGATGTAAGGAGGAGGCTCTCTGCGGACCCTGATGTAAGGAGGAGGCTCTCTGGGGACCCTGATGTAAGGAGGAGGCTCTCTGGGGAGGCTCTCTGGGGACCCTGATGTAAGGAGGAGGCTCTCTGGGGACCCTGATGTAAGGGGAGGTTCTCTGGGGACCCTGATGTAAGGGGGGGCTCTCTGGGGACCCTGATGTAAGGGGAGGCTCTCTGGGGACCCTGATGTAAAGGGAGGCTCTCGGGGGACCCTGATGTAAGGGGGGGCTCTCTGGGGACCCTGATGTAAGGGGAGGCTCTCTGGGGACTTGTTTACATAGGCAAACCACAGTTCTGCCTCTGTTGGAAACGATCGTCGGGGCCTGGCGGACATGGGGTCCTCCGGACTCGCTGGTTAGCTCTCGGTGTGTCCAATCACAGCGGCAGCAGGTCAAACAGCATGCAGACCCGCAAGTGCAGAATCAAGTACCTGTACATGATTCTGCTCACAGGAGACGCAGCCCTGCAGTAAATGTATGTGGTTAAAGTGAGTTTATTTTTCTTTAATCTTTAAACATTTATTTTGAACATGAAGTAGAGAAATTCTGTGACCAATGCATGTAATGTAGCATGCAATATATACGTGGGGCTTTGTGAGGGTGTGGCTTGTGTGTGGGTGGGTGGGGACTAAGGGGGCCCCATGAGCCCCTATTGCCCGGGGGCCCCATGAGTTGTCAGTCCGCCCCTGGAGCCTAGCCGCGTACGGGACCCCGAAAACCAAGCACCGCCTTCAGGCTTTCTAAGGGCGTAAATTTTTGATTTCACTCTTCACTGCCTATCACAATTTCGGAGGCCATGGAATGCCCAGATGGCACAACCCCCCCCAAATGACCCCATTTTGGAAAATAGACACCCCAAGCTATTTGATGAGAGGTATAGTGAGTATTTTGCAGACCTCACTTTTTATCACAAACTTTTGAAAATTGAAAAAAGAAAAAAAAATACATTTTTCTTGCCTTTCTTCATTTTCAAAAACAAATGAGAGCTGCAAAATACTCACCATGCCTCTCAGCAAATAGGTTGGGGTGTCTACTTTCCAAAATGGGGTCATTTTGGGGAGTTTTGTGCTATCTTGGCATTTTATGGCCTTCGAAACTGTGAAGCAGCTAAATGTATTTTGGGGTGCAATTCCACATATGCCCATGGCCTGTGTGTGAAATATATCATTTAGTGACAACTTTGTGCAAAAAAAATAGTCACTTTCCCGCAACTTGTGTCAAAAAATAAAATATTCCATGGACTCAACATGCCTCTCAGCAAATAGCTTGGGGTGTCTACTTTCCAAAATGGGGTCGTTTGGGGGGGTTTGTGCCATCCTGGCATTTTATGGCCTTCAAAACTGTGATAGGTAGTGAGGAGTGAAATCAAAAATTTATGCCCTTAGAAATCCTGAAGGCGGTGCTTGGTTTTCGGGGCCCTGTATGCGGCTAGGCTCCCAAAAAGTCCTAAACATGTGGTATCCCCGTACTCAGGAGAAGCAGCAGAATGTATTTTGGGGTGTAATTCCACATATGCCCATGGCATGTTTGAGCAATATATCATTTAGTGACAACTTTGTGCAAAAAAAAAAAAAAAATGTGTTACATTCCCGCAACTTGTGTCAAAATATAAAATATTCCATGGACTCAACATGCCTCTCAGCAAATAGCTTGGGGTGTCTACTTTCCAAAATGGGGTCGTTTGGGGGGGGTTTGTGCCATCCTGGCATTTTATGGCCTTCAAAACTGTGATAGGTAGTGAGGAGTGAAATCAAAAATTTACGCCCTTAGAAATCATGAAGGCGGTGCTTGGTTTTCGGGGCCCCATACGCGGTTAGGCTCCCAAAAAGTCCCACACATGTGGTATCCCCATACTCAGTAGAAGCAGCTAAATGTATTTTGGGGTGCAATTCCACATATGCCTATAGCCTGTGTGAGCAATATATCATTTAGTGACAACTTTGTGCAAAAAAAATAGTCACTTTCCCGCAACTTGTGTCAAAAAATAAAATATTCCATGGACTCAACATGCCTCTCAGCAAATAGCTTGGGGTGTCTACTTTCCAAAATGGGGTCGTTTGGGGGGGTTTGTGCCATCCTGGCATTTTATGGCCTTCAAAACTGTGATAGGTAGTGAGGAGTGAAATCAAAAATTTACGCCCTTAGAAATCATGAAGGCGGTGCTTGGTTTTCGGGGCCCCATACGCGGTTAGGCTCCCAAAAAGTCCCACACATGTGGTATCCCCATACTCAGTAGAAGCAGCTAAATGTATTTTGGGGTGCAATTCCACATATGCCTATGGCCTGTGTGAGCAATATATCATTTAGTGACAACTTTGTGCAAAAAAAATAGTCACTTTCCCGCAACTTGTGTCAAAAAATAAAATATTCCATGGACTCAACATGCCTCTCAGCAAATAGCTTGGGGTGTCTACTTTCCAAAATGGGGTCATTTGGGGGGGGGGGTTGTGCCATCTGGGCATTTTATGGCCTTCAAAACTGTGATAGGTAGTGAGGAGTGAAATCAAAAATTTATGCCCTTAGAAATCCTGAAGTCAGTGATTGGTTTTCGGGGCCCCGTACACGGCTAGGCTCCCAAAAAGTCCCACACATGTGGTATCCCCGTACTCAGGAGAAACAGCTGAATGTATTTTGGGGTGCAATTCCACATAGGCCCATGGCCTGTGTGAGCAATATATCATTTAGTGACAACTTTTTGTAAATATTTTCTTTTTTTTTGTCATTATTCAATCACTTGGGACAAAAAAATTAAATATTCAATGGGTTCAACATGCCTCTCAGCAATTTCCTTGGGGTGTCTACTTTCCAAAATGGGGTCATTTGGGGGGGGTTTGTACTGCCCTGCCATTTTAGCACCTCAAGAAATGACATAGGCAGTTATAAACTAAAAGCTGTGTAAATTCCAGAAAATGTACCCTAGTTTGTAGACGCTATAACTTTTGCGCAAACCAATAAATATATGCTTATTGACATTTTTTTTACCAAAGACATGTGGCTGAATACATTTTGGCCTAAATGTATGACTAAAATTGAGTTTATTGGATTTTTTTTATAACAAACAGTAGAAAATATCATTTTTTTTCAAAATTTTCGGTTTATAGCGCAAAAAATAAAAACGGCAGAGGTGATCAAATACCATCAAAAGAAAGCTCTATTTGTGGGAAGAAAAGGACGCAAATTTTGTTTGGGTACAGCATTGCATGACCGCACAATTAGCAGTTAAAGCGACGCAGTGCCAAATTGGAAAAAGTCCTCTGGTCCTTAGGCAGCATAATGGTCCGGGGCTGAAGTGGTTAAATTGACCAGCAATTGCCGGCACCCGGCTATTGAAAAAAAATAAAGAAAAAATAAAAACGTTAGGGTCTGGGTTGGATTTTAAGGGTAAGCCCACGCCAAAATGAATAAAAAAAAAAAAAACAGCATTAACACCCCTTCTGAACCATACCAGGCCAAATGTCCTCAACATGTTGCCCCCATGTTGATTGGGCAAGGGTCTCTTCCCCAAATTCTTCTGTAAATTGATGTAAATTGATAAGAAGCTACAATAAATAAAGTATTTTAGTTTCCTGTCTTTGACCTTAAAAAAGACTTCCAAAAAATTTCCTGATTGGAAGTTTGTTTGTATTACCACATTAGGGTTTGCTTCTCTCACATTATATTCAACTTCAGGATCCCTGTCCCACTGCTATTTGTAGTGCTTTAGCAAATATTATTTTTTTTGTCTGTTGTGTCTTTCAGTAACATTTCATAAAATAAAAATATTAATTAATAAAATATTTAAAATTTTCTAATGTTTCTAAATTATTTTCTAATAACACATTTCTCAATAACTATTAAATAGAAAACACAACTGTAGCAAGCCCCTTATCTGATGTCAATCTGCCCTGTCACTTGAACTGGAACAGATAGCATAATAAATATGCATATTATGAAACTGTTATGTGCCTTGGGAAGAGTAAATTAGATGCATACTTATTCTTTCTTCATGCTTTTAACATAAAGATAGCCAAATCAGAAAGTCCAGTCTAAGCAATGCTCTTTCTATACTTTTCTCTTCTCATCCGGCTGTACAACATACCGTATTTATCGGCGTATAACACGCGCCGGCGTATAACACGCACCCCAAATTTAGGAGGGAATTTTAAGAAAAAAAAACTTTTAGGAGGGAAGTTTAGGGAAAAAAACTTACATTAAAATGCCCATCAATGCAGCCTTATCTGTCCATCTGCAGCCTTTTCAGTGTCAGTGCAGCCTTGTCAGTGCAGCCTTGTCAGTGCAGCCTTGTCAGTGCAGCCTTGCCCCAGTGCAGCCTTGCCCCAGTGCAGCTTTGTTAGTGCAGCTTTGTCAGTGCAGGTTTGCCCGTGCAGCTTTACCCCAGTCCAGCCATGTCAGTGCAGCTTTGTGCACTCGCCGCCGACATACACAGCCGTGGGTAGATTCAAATATGGCGCCGAGACTACAGGGATTTGTCGGAGCCCAGATACACATACCCGAGTGAAAATATATGTGTCACTGGCGCAAAACCTATCCTATCAAAAATAGTGTAAGTGGTATTTATAGCTGCTGCATCCAAAAAATGTTTTTCAGAGAAAAATTAAATTAAAAGTGCTATGTGAGTGGATGCGCTGCTCCCATCTGTGCTCTCTATATTACCTGTGTATGTGCTATCTTAATAGCCTAATTTGGTTCACCATCCACCTAACAGGTTATATCTCATTTATACAATAATCATATGTTTGTATAATTCATCACATGTGAACAACAACTTAATCCAAATACTTTAAATCATATAAAAAGTCCAGTGACATATGTCACATAATGATAGACTCTTCTTCATATGTGTTGCAAATCATCCGTTATAATTGCCGTGGGCGGCGTGCTCTTGTGTGTGGTATCAGATTAAAGTGACTTAGTGCTTCACCACCACCTGTGAGATTTGCCACTCACCAGATTAATCTTTAAAACTGCACCTTTGGTTCATTAACAGGGATAACCACTCCACTCAAAGGAAACTTTCTCCAATATCTATACCAGGTCCTCAATGTTCCTCATGCAAACGGATAAAAAACCATCATCGCGCAATAACGTTTAAAACCTTTATTCCATACATAAAAAACACTTTGCACTCACATTTCCAAGTGCCATTAGGCCGGCACCGAGCTTTTCCCGCAGTTAAGGACGGGTGGGCACTGCAGCCCGGTTCGTCTGGTGTGTGCTAGATGGTCTCCGTTGCCGCTTACGTTCCCCCCTGTTTGCGTTCGCGTCCTCTCCAAACCCCGTTCGTTCCCGGTCACGTGGGTACGGTAATCTCCCAGCAGCCTCTACGCGTTTCGCAATCAAATTTGCGTCATCAGGAAGCTGCTGTGTGATTGGTTCTCATTCTATTTATGTTGTGTGCGGGCGGAAATTGTTTTGCCGCCATCTTGGATGTGGGAATTCCCTTAATTCCGTTCTATTGGGGCTTTCTTTCTCTTAGCACCATTTTGCTTATGGGCAATTCGCCCATTCCGTGATTGTTCATTGCACCTGCTGTTTCCCCCCTCTACCATTGTTAATACTCATTCCAATTTACCTATTGTTACATTAGTTGTATATGAATGGTTATAAACTAACCCGTCCGTATCTGCTGGAGAGGCTCTCACATGTTAAAAAATACATAGATACATGGCCTTTGTTGGCCTTTATGTGCTTTAACTAAAAAAACTTTTTATGCACATTGTTATTCCATAATTGATTACCGCTAGATCTGTAATATGGAACAGCAAATCCTTACCCTTTCTAAAATAATTTTTTACATAGCAACTATCCAGAAAATGAAATTAAATTAAAAAATAAAATTAAAAAATAAAAAATATAAAATATAAAAATGAAAATAAGAAATAATAAATAATAAAATTAAAATAAAAAATGAAATATAAAATAAAATAAAATAAAATAAAAATAAAAATAAAAATAAAAATAAAAATTATATAATAAAAAATAATAAATAATAATGAATAAAATAAAATAAAATAAAATAAAGAAAAAAATAAAGAAAAAAATAAAGAAAAAAAGAAAGAAAGAAAAAATGAAAAATAAAGAAAAAATGACAAAAAATTGAAAAAATATGAAAAATATAATAAAAATAAAAATAAAAAAATAAAAAGATAAATGAAATAAAATAAAAATAAAAATAAAAATAAAAATAAAAATAAAAATAAAAATAAAAAAATAAAAAAATAAAAATAAAAATAAAATAAAAATAAAAATAAAAAATGAATAAAAATAAAAATAAATATAAATATAAGAATAAAAATAAAAATAAAAATGAAATTGCTAAAAATGTGAAAATCTGATATAGAATGTAAATTGATTTTAGTAATTTTCCAAAAAACAGTTGATGTCTAATTCCACGTTCAACCCCTGTGGCCTCATCGTGTCCATTTTGAATATCCAGTGGGTTTCGTTCTTTGAAACCTCCCTTCTCATGTTGGTGTTCCTCCAATTGCGTTCTATTCTGTCTATCCCATAAAATTTTAAATGTTGGGGGTTTCTGCCATGTATGTCCCTAAAATGTTTAGATACACTATGGTGTTTAAATCCTTTTTTAATATTTCTGACATGTTCGCCTATTCTAATCGACAAAGCTCTAGTTGTTCTGCCTACGTACTGTAGTCCACAACTGCACTCCAGTACGTAGGTGACATGTGTACTACTACAGGTTATCAACTTTTCTATTTTATATGTCTGCTTGTTGGTATTTGACCTAAAGTCTGTTATTTTTCTGTCTTTCTTATTGGTGGATCTACAGGCTTTGCACTTTCCGCATCTATAAAATCCCTTCTGATTAAAAAAATTTGACAAACTTTTGGGAGGGTCTGGCACATTTTTGACTATTTTGTCCCTGATCCTTCTTGCTTTTCTATATATGAATGTTGGTTTTCGGGGTAGTACTTTGCTCAGTTGTGGGTCGCTACTGATGATGGACCAGTTGTTCTTTATAATATCTTCTAATTCCTTATATTGAGTATTAAAACCCGTGATAAATGGTATATTGTCATCCTGATTGTTTTTCTTTGTTTTGTTACTGAGAATTGCTTCCCTATCAATGTTAGCCACTTTTTCACGTGTGTTCTCCAGTATACTCCTTTTATAACCTTTTTCTATGAACCTGTCTATCAGGATATTCGTCTGTCGGAAATAGTCCTCCATTTGGTCACAATTCCGTCTAATCCTGATAAACTGGCTCTTTGGAATGGATATTTTCCACTGGGGGTGGTGACAGCTCCCCATTGGTATGTACCCATTCCGGTCCGTTTCTTTGAAGTGTGTTCTGGTCCCAAGTGTGTTTTTATTTTTGTATATTTCTAAGTCCAAGAAATTAATTGTTTGTTGATGTACTGTAGCAGTGAATTTTATGTCATACTGGTTGCCACCAATATGCTGAATGAACTGTTCCAACTCTTCGTGGCTTCCCTTCCATATTATCAGGATATCGTCAATGTAGCGTTTGTATAGCAGCAAATGTGGCCAGCATCTTCCGTAAATTTCTTCCTCCTCCCATTTACTCAGGAAGATGTTGGCCACACTCGGTGCATACTTGTTCCCCATGCCTACCCCTTTAATTTGTCTATAGTATTTATGGTCGTGCCAGAAAAAATTATTCCCCATGGCCATTCTTAATCCCTCCAAAATAAACCTCCTTTGTTTTAATTTTAGGTCCGATAGGTTTTTCATTCCCCATGCTACTGCTGCCAGGGCATCGGTTTGTTTAATGTTGGTGTACAACGACTCCACATCTAGTGTTACCAATAGTGTGGAGTTGTCTACCTTTAGGTTTTTTAAATTGTTAATAACATCTTTACTGTCTTTAAGAAATGACTTCCCTTCTCCTGCTATAGGTTGGAGGAATACGTCTAGGTACTCTCCCAACCTAGAATGTATTGACTCAATGCCACTGATTATGGGTCTCCCTGGTGGCTTAGTTTTACTTTTGTGGATTTTGGGGACTTGGTATATCACTGGTATTCTTGGGGCCTCTGTCAATAAGTATCTTCCTTCTTTTTTGTTCAGGATTTTATCCGCTATACCCTTGTCTAGGTATTCTTTTAATTTCTTTTTTAACTCTCTGTTTGGATTCTTTTTGAGGGGTTGGTAGGTACTTGGATCCTTGACTAATCTTTCCAACTCTTTATAATAGTCTTCTTTTGTTAGGATCACTACACCCCCCCCCTTATCGGCCGGACGTATTACTATGTTTTTCCTTTTTTCTAGTTTCCTTAATCCCTGCCATATTCTATCCTTACTACTTTTTGTTGGTTTAATGTTTCTTATCTCCTTTTCCACTAGCCTTTTGAACACCTCTATGTGTTGGTTAGTGGTAGACTTGGGGTTGAACGTGGATTTGTTCCTCAGCTTGCTATGTTTGTATACCGTATCGGTATGTTGATGTTGTGATTCTTCTTTTTCCAAAAAATATTTCTTTAAACTTAGTTTTCTGATAAACTTTTGTAAATCAATAAAAGCTTCAAATTGATTGAAAGTTGCCTTAGGTGCATATTTAATTCCACTGTCTAATACTAATAGTTCTTCCTGGGTAAAGGTTACATCTGTTAAATTAAAAATACCCTCCCCTAGTTTTCTCTTTTCCTTTTTGCCTCTCCCTCTACAGCCTCTTTTTCTCTTTGGTTTGTACTTTCTCCAGATTCTTGGGGGTTCCTGCTCCAACTCCCCCTGTTGGTTTGGAATACTGGCATGGGTGGTTTGTACGGTTCTCTCCAGTCCCGCCATTCCCCCTGCCACATAGGTGGGCCATAGTTGGGATTATAATTTGAATAATATCCCCTTCCTCTACCCCTGTACCCTCCTCTCCAAGGCCTAGAATATTGACCCAAAGGAGGAGGGTAGGTGGGTGGATTCATCGTTCGATTTTCGTGTTCGGGTTTTTTATTCACCTTTCTCTGATTGGTAGTTGGGGTGTGTGCTGACTTCCCAATTTCTCTTCTTATTAGATTTGCCTTTGGGGTACCTGGTGTATCATTGGTTCCTTTGTCTGCATCTACATCCCTGATGTTCACCTCCTCATTCAGGGATGTGTTTGCAGAGTTAGTGGGTGTTTCCTCCTCCTGCCACCTATATACTTTCCCTTCTACATAATCTTTTTTGTCCCTTTGATATTTCTTAACTTTTTTGTTCTTTACTTCATTATCCAATTTAGTTAAAAACTCTTGTAGTTTTGCCACTCTAGTTTTATACTCATTTGTTTCTACATGTGGTATCATGTTATCCCTAATGGTGCCAATGGTGGATTCAATCTTTTTCAATTTGGTTCTCCTTCTTTCAATTATGATTTCTAACAATTTATTTTCACAACCATTGAAAAAATCAAACCAAGTTCTGGATAGATTTTCATCTATTATTCCATCATTGGGGCCTAAGTCCCATCTGAGCCTTCTTGGGGTGATTTTAGCCTCTCTATATTGATCCAATGTGTGGATATCCCACCATATTCTGATTTGCTTGTCCATGGCATTCTTTAAGTGTTTAAAGTTTTGCTCCAAGCTGAGTGCTGTGGTGTTATCATAATTATGGAAGAGTTCGCCCAGATCTAACTTGCGATTAGCCAGAAATGAGAAAACCTCCATGTTATGCTGCCCGTGAAAAAAATTATATATATATAAATATATATAGATAAAAAATTGTGAAAATATATGTGTCACTGGCGCAAAACCTATCCTATCAAAAATAGTGTAAGTGGTATTTATAGCTGCTGCATCCAAAAAATGTTTTTCAGAGAAAAATTAAATTAAAAGTGCTATGTGAGTGGATGCGCTGCTCCCATCTGTGCTCTCTATATTACCTGTGTATGTGCTATCTTAATAGCCTAATTTGGTTCACCATCCACCTAACAGGTTATATCTCATTTATATTTTTTCTTTATTTTTTTCTTTATTTATTTTTTTCTTTATTTTATTTTATTTTATTTTATTCATTATTATTTATTATTTTTTATTATATAATTTTTATTTTTATTTTTATTTTTATTTTTATTTTATTTTATTTTATATTTCATTTTTTATTTTAATTTTATTATTTATTATTTCTTATTTTCATTTTTATATTTTATATTTTTTATTTTTTAATTTTATTTTTTAATTTAATTTCATTTTCTGGATAGTTGCTATGTAAAAAATTATTTTAGAAAGGGTAAGGATTTGCTGTTCCATATTACAGATCTAGCGGTAATCAATTATGGAATAACAATGTGCATAAAAAGTTTTTTTAGTTAAAGCACATAAAGGCCAACAAAGGCCATGTATCTATGTATTTTTTAACATGTGAGAGCCTCTCCAGCAGATACGGACGGGTTAGTTTATAACCATTCATATACAACTAATGTAACAATAGGTAAATTGGAATGAGTATTAACAATGGTAGAGGGGGGAAACAGCAGGTGCAATGAACAATCACGGAATGGGCGAATTGCCCATAAGCAAAATGGTGCTAAGAGAAAGAAAGCCCCAATAGAACGGAATTAAGGGAATTCCCACATCCAAGATGGCGGCAAAACAATTTCCGCCCGCACACAACATAAATAGAATGAGAACCAATCACACAGCAGCTTCCTGATGACGCAAATTTGATTGCGAAACGCGTAGAGGCTGCTGGGAGATTACCGTACCCACGTGACCGGGAACGAACGGGGTTTGGAGAGGACGCGAACGCAAACAGGGGGGAACGTAAGCGGCAACGGAGACCATCTAGCACACACCAGACGAACCGGGCTGCAGTGCCCACCCGTCCTTAACTGCGGGAAAAGCTCGGTGCCGGCCTAATGGCACTTGGAAATGTGAGTGCAAAGTGTTTTTTATGTATGGAATAAAGGTTTTAAACGTTATTGCGCGATGATGGTTTTTTATCCGTTTGCATGAGGAACATTGAGGACCTGGTATAGATATTGGAGAAAGTTTCCTTTGAGTGGAGTGGTTATCCCTGTTAATGAACCAAAGGTGCAGTTTTAAAGATTAATCTGGTGAGTGGCAAATCTCACAGGTGGTGGTGAAGCACTAAGTCACTTTAATCTGATACCACACACAAGAGCACGCCGCCCACGGCAATTATAACGGATGATTTGCAACACATATGAAGAAGAGTCTATCATTATGTGACATATGTCACTGGACTTTTTATATGATTTAAAGTATTTGGATTAAGTTGTTGTTCACATGTGATGAATTATACAAACATATGATTATTGTATAAATGAGATATAACCTGTTAGGTGGATGGTGAACCAAATTAGGCTATTAAGATAGCACATACACAGGTAATATAGAGAGCACAGATGGGAGCAGCGCATCCACTCACATAGCACTTTTAATTTAATTTTTCTCTGAAAAACATTTTTTGGATGCAGCAGCTATAAATACCACTTACACTATTTTTGATAGGATAGGTTTTGCGCCAGTGACACATATATTTTCACAATTTTTTATCTATATATATTTATATATATATAATTTTTTTCACGGGCAGCATAACATGGAGGTTTTCTCATTTCTGGCTAATCGCAAGTTAGATCTGGGCGAACTCTTCCATAATTATGATAACACCACAGCACTCAGCTTGGAGCAAAACTTTAAACACTTAAAGAATGCCATGGACAAGCAAATCAGAATATGGTGGGATATCCACACATTGGATCAATATAGAGAGGCTAAAATCACCCCAAGAAGGCTCAGATGGGACTTAGGCCCCAATGATGGAATAATAGATGAAAATCTATCCAGAACTTGGTTTGATTTTTTCAATGGTTGTGAAAATAAATTGTTAGAAATCATAATTGAAAGAAGGAGAACCAAATTGAAAAAGATTGAATCCACCATTGGCACCATTAGGGATAACATGATACCACATGTAGAAACAAATGAGTATAAAACTAGAGTGGCAAAACTACAAGAGTTTTTAACTAAATTGGATAATGAAGTAAAGAACAAAAAAGTTAAGAAATATCAAAGGGACAAAAAAGATTATGTAGAAGGGAAAGTATATAGGTGGCAGGAGGAGGAAACACCCACTAACTCTGCAAACACATCCCTGAATGAGGAGGTGAACATCAGGGATGTAGATGCAGACAAAGGAACCAATGATACACCAGGTACCCCAAAGGCAAATCTAATAAGAAGAGAAATTGGGAAGTCAGCACACACCCCAACTACCAATCAGAGAAAGGTGAATAAAAAACCCGAACACGAAAATCGAACGATGAATCCACCCACCTACCCTCCTCCTTTGGGTCAATATTCTAGGCCTTGGAGAGGAGGGTACAGGGGTAGAGGAAGGGGATATTATTCAAATTATAATCCCAACTATGGCCCACCTATGTGGCAGGGGGAATGGCGGGACTGGAGAGAACCGTACAAACCACCCATGCCAGTATTCCAAACCAACAGGGGGAGTTGGAGCAGGAACCCCCAAGAATCTGGAGAAAGTACAAACCAAAGAGAAAAAGAGGCTGTAGAGGGAGAGGCAAAAAGGAAAAGAGAAAACTAGGGGAGGGTATTTTTAATTTAACAGATGTAACCTTTACCCAGGAAGAACTATTAGTATTAGACAGTGGAATTAAATATGCACCTAAGGCAACTTTCAATCAATTTGAAGCTTTTATTGATTTACAAAAGTTTATCAGAAAACTAAGTTTAAAGAAATATTTTTTGGAAAAAGAAGAATCACAACATCAACATACCGATACGGTATACAAACATAGCAAGCTGAGGAACAAATCCACGTTCAACCCCAAGTCTACCACTAACCAACACATAGAGGTGTTCAAAAGGCTAGTGGAAAAGGAGATAAGAAACATTAAACCAACAAAAAGTAGTAAGGATAGAATATGGCAGGGATTAAGGAAACTAGAAAAAAGGAAAAACATAGTAATACGTCCGGCCGATAAGGGGGGGGGTGTAGTGATCCTAACAAAAGAAGACTATTATAAAGAGTTGGAAAGATTAGTCAAGGATCCAAGTACCTACCAACCCCTCAAAAAGAATCCAAACAGAGAGTTAAAAAAGAAATTAAAAGAATACCTAGACAAGGGTATAGCGGATAAAATCCTGAACAAAAAAGAAGGAAGATACTTATTGACAGAGGCCCCAAGAATACCAGTGATATACCAAGTCCCCAAAATCCACAAAAGTAAAACTAAGCCACCAGGGAGACCCATAATCAGTGGCATTGAGTCAATACATTCTAGGTTGGGAGAGTACCTAGACGTATTCCTCCAACCTATAGCAGGAGAAGGGAAGTCATTTCTTAAAGACAGTAAAGATGTTATTAACAATTTAAAAAACCTAAAGGTAGACAACTCCACACTATTGGTAACACTAGATGTGGAGTCGTTGTACACCAACATTAAACAAACCGATGCCCTGGCAGCAGTAGCATGGGGAATGAAAAACCTATCGGACCTAAAATTAAAACAAAGGAGGTTTATTTTGGAGGGATTAAGAATGGCCATGGGGAATAATTTTTTCTGGCACGACCATAAATACTATAGACAAATTAAAGGGGTAGGCATGGGGAACAAGTATGCACCGAGTGTGGCCAACATCTTCCTGAGTAAATGGGAGGAGGAAGAAATTTACGGAAGATGCTGGCCACATTTGCTGCTATACAAACGCTACATTGACGATATCCTGATAATATGGAAGGGAAGCCACGAAGAGTTGGAACAGTTCATTCAGCATATTGGTGGCAACCAGTATGACATAAAATTCACTGCTACAGTACATCAACAAACAATTAATTTCTTGGACTTAGAAATATACAAAAATAAAAACACACTTGGGACCAGAACACACTTCAAAGAAACGGACCGGAATGGGTACATACCAATGGGGAGCTGTCACCACCCCCAGTGGAAAATATCCATTCCAAAGAGCCAGTTTATCAGGATTAGACGGAATTGTGACCAAATGGAGGACTATTTCCGACAGACGAATATCCTGATAGACAGGTTCATAGAAAAAGGTTATAAAAGGAGTATACTGGAGAACACACGTGAAAAAGTGGCTAACATTGATAGGGAAGCAATTCTCAGTAACAAAACAAAGAAAAACAATCAGGATGACAATATACCATTTATCACGGGTTTTAATACTCAATATAAGGAATTAGAAGATATTATAAAGAACAACTGGTCCATCATCAGTAGCGACCCACAACTGAGCAAAGTACTACCCCGAAAACCAACATTCATATATAGAAAAGCAAGAAGGATCAGGGACAAAATAGTCAAAAATGTGCCAGACCCTCCCAAAAGTTTGTCAAATTTTTTTAATCAGAAGGGATTTTATAGATGCGGAAAGTGCAAAGCCTGTAGATCCACCAATAAGAAAGACAGAAAAATAACAGACTTTAGGTCAAATACCAACAAGCAGACATATAAAATAGAAAAGTTGATAACCTGTAGTAGTACACATGTCACCTACGTACTGGAGTGCAGTTGTGGACTACAGTACGTAGGCAGAACAACTAGAGCTTTGTCGATTAGAATAGGCGAACATGTCAGAAATATTAAAAAAGGATTTAAACACCATAGTGTATCTAAACATTTTAGGGACATACATGGCAGAAACCCCCAACATTTAAAATTTTATGGGATAGACAGAATAGAACGCAATTGGAGGAACACCAACATGAGAAGGGAGGTTTCAAAGAACGAAACCCACTGGATATTCAAAATGGACACGATGAGGCCACAGGGGTTGAACGTGGAATTAGACATCAACTGTTTTTTGGAAAATTACTAAAATCAATTTACATTCTATATCAGATTTTCACATTTTTAGCAATTTCATTTTTATTTTTATTTTTATTCTTATATTTATATTTATTTTTATTTTTATTCATTTTTTATTTTTATTTTTATTTTATTTTTATTTTTATTTTTATTTTTTTATTTTTTTATTTTTATTTTTATTTTTATTTTTATTTTTATTTTTATTTTTATTTTATTTCATTTATCTTTTTATTTTTTTATTTTTATTTTTATTATATTTTTCATATTTTTTCAATTTTTTGTCATTTTTTCTTTATTTTTCATTTTTTCTTTCTTTCTTTTTTTCTTTATTTTTTTCTTTATTTTTTTCTTTATTTTATTTTATTTTATTTTATTCATTATTATTTATTATTTTTTATTATATAATTTTTATTTTTATTTTTATTTTTATTTTTATTTTATTTTATTTTATATTTCATTTTTTATTTTAATTTTATTATTTATTATTTCTTATTTTCATTTTTATATTTTATATTTTTTATTTTTTAATTTTATTTTTTAATTTAATTTCATTTTCTGGATAGTTGCTATGTAAAAAATTATTTTAGAAAGGGTAAGGATTTGCTGTTCCATATTACAGATCTAGCGGTAATCAATTATGGAATAACAATGTGCATAAAAAGTTTTTTTAGTTAAAGCACATAAAGGCCAACAAAGGCCATGTATCTATGTATTTTTTAACATGTGAGAGCCTCTCCAGCAGATACGGACGGGTTAGTTTATAACCATTCATATACAACTAATGTAACAATAGGTAAATTGGAATGAGTATTAACAATGGTAGAGGGGGGAAACAGCAGGTGCAATGAACAATCACGGAATGGGCGAATTGCCCATAAGCAAAATGGTGCTAAGAGAAAGAAAGCCCCAATAGAACGGAATTAAGGGAATTCCCACATCCAAGATGGCGGCAAAACAATTTCCGCCCGCACACAACATAAATAGAATGAGAACCAATCACACAGCAGCTTCCTGATGACGCAAATTTGATTGCGAAACGCGTAGAGGCTGCTGGGAGATTACCGTACCCACGTGACCGGGAACGAACGGGGTTTGGAGAGGACGCGAACGCAAACAGGGGGGAACGTAAGCGGCAACGGAGACCATCTAGCACACACCAGACGAACCGGGCTGCAGTGCCCACCCGTCCTTAACTGCGGGAAAAGCTCGGTGCCGGCCTAATGGCACTTGGAAATGTGAGTGCAAAGTGTTTTTTATGTATGGAATAAAGGTTTTAAACGTTATTGCGCGATGATGGTTTTTTATCCGTTTGCATGAGGAACATTGAGGACCTGGTATAGATATTGGAGAAAGTTTCCTTTGAGTGGAGTGGTTATCCCTGTTAATGAACCAAAGGTGCAGTTTTAAAGATTAATCTGGTGAGTGGCAAATCTCACAGGTGGTGGTGAAGCACTAAGTCACTTTAATCTGATACCACACACAAGAGCACGCCGCCCACGGCAATTATAACGGATGATTTGCAACACATATGAAGAAGAGTCTATCATTATGTGACATATGTCACTGGACTTTTTATATGATTTAAAGTATTTGGATTAAGTTGTTGTTCACATGTGATGAATTATACAAACATATGATTATTGTATAAATGAGATATAACCTGTTAGGTGGATGGTGAACCAAATTAGGCTATTAAGATAGCACATACACAGGTAATATAGAGAGCACAGATGGGAGCAGCGCATCCACTCACATAGCACACATACCCGAGTGTTCTCGGCGCCGAAAAAAGCTGAGAACACTCGGGTATGTGTATCTTGGCTCCGACGAATCCCTGCAGTCTCGGCCCCATATTTGAATCTACCCATGGCTGTGTATGTCGGCGGCGACTGCGGCAATTGCCGCGATCGCTCCAATGACACAAAATCGGCGGGGATCGGCCTATAACTTGCACCCACGATTTTCCCCTGATTTTCAGGGGAAAAAAGTGCGTGTTATATGCCGATAAATATGGTATTCAATATTTAATATTGCAGGAGCACCAGAAATATATCTTCTGCCATTACGACTATACATTTTGCTTTTAAATTATGGAACGCTATTGTCTACCTGTGCTTGGCCAGAATAATAAAGGAACAAAAAAAAAAAATAATAATAATAATAATGTGTGAATTCACAGACCAAAAAGCTGAAACTGCATTTTTATACAAGTTACTTTATTGAAGCTAACTTGTGCAATGTTGGACCTTTAAGAGAACTGCAGCTGTAAATAAAAAGAAAAGGGTAATATCTGTCCACATTGTTTGTGGAGCAATTATAAGAGACAGAGAAACTATATGAGTCATTTCTGCAATTTTAGTAATAGCAGTAAATATACATTAAGCTCAGAATGGAGTCAGGTAAAGTCATTAGAGTTCTAAAAACAAAGTGTATTGTTCCATAAACCACCAAAACTAACAACCATCAGAGAAAAAAAGTGATACTACACAATATAGCTTGATGGTGACAGTAAGGGCTATATTCATGTAGCAGTGAATGTGACTATCACCAAGCATTAACTGGCAGCGAATCAATGATTGGCATTTAATACACAGGCACTAGGATGATTTATTTATTTTTTTAATTTATTTATGGTACTTATATAGCGCCGTCAATTTACGCAGCGCTTTTACATATACATTATACATACACATCAGTCCCTACACCCTCAAGGAGCTTACAATCTAAGGTCCCTAACTCACATTCATACATACTAGGGCCAATTTAGACAGGATCCAATTAACCTACCAGCATGTCTTTGGAGTGTGGGAGGAAACCGGAGTACCCGGAGGAAACCCACGCAGGCACAGGGAGAACATGCAAGCTCCAGGCAGGTAGTGTCGTGGTCGGGATTCGAACCAGCGACCCTTCTTACTGCTAGGCGAGAGTCTCCTGCAGTGGATGTTTGATGAATGTCAGATTCACTAGTTCATAAATATACCGTATAGTAACAATATCTTTGAATCTAAAACAATACTACAGTTTACAAAATGGAGCTATTAATATTCTGCCCTGGCCATGCCCCCTCCATGACCTTTCCATCAAAATCAACAATGCAACCATCAGTCCCTCCCCTCAAGCCAGGGTACTAGGTGTAATCCTAGACTCTGACTTGTCCTTTCAGCCTCAAATCCAATCATTGTCAAAAGTTTGTAGATTTTACCGTAAAATCTCTTAAATGTACCCCTTTTTAACAAATGAAACCACCAAGCTCCTCATTCACTCCCTTGTTATCTCTCGCCTTGACTATTGCAACTCCCTTCTCACTGGCCTGCCTCTCCATAGGCTATCCTCTCTTCAGTCTACCATGAATGCTGCCGCCAGGCTTATCCACCTTACCCACCATTCAGCGTCTGCCATCCCTCTCCTCCAATCCCAACACTGGCTCCCAATTGCACAGCGAATTAGATTCAAAATACTAACCACAACATACAAAGCCGTTCACAACTCTACCCCAAGCTACATCACCAAATATCACCCAAACCGCTCCTCTCAAGACCTCCTCCTCTAAAGCATCCTCGTCTCCTCCTCCCATACTTGCCTCCAAGATTTCTCCAGAGCCTCTCCCATCCTCCCATCTCGCTACCTCAACCTGTCCGGCTAACCCTTACTCTTGCTACCTTCATGCGATCCCTGAAAACTCATCTCTTGAGGGAAGCCTATCATGCCTCCAACTAATCGTTTACCACTTCCATCAGCTCATTACCCACAGTTGCAAACTTTTGTACCACCTGCCCCATCCTATTAGGTGGTAAGCTCTTCTGAGCAGGGCCCTCTTAATCCTCTTGTATTTTATTGTATTATAACTGTATTGTGTCCTTTTTATATTGTAAAGTGCTGCGTAAACTGTTGGTGCTATATAAATCCTGAATAATAAAAATAATAGAAATCTACTTTGTACTATCTTAAATAAAGGGCTAACGTATAACGTTATTGCCAGATTAACAATCTATCCATATCTACCTCTATCATCACTCTTTATCGGTTCAACATCAGTAAAGCTTTATGATCAAAGCTTGCAAAATGCACTTAATAATATCAGAGAAACTGAATAAAATCTTTTAGTAATGACAAAGATAATTTGTGACTCTCCAGCTCAGAGCTAATATGCCTCCCGTGATGAGGTGTATTTGTAAGAGCTAAATGACAACAAGCGTAGTCAGGGGTGAAACACTGCTATGTGGCTGTATACTTAAGCCTCATACACACGATCCGATTGTTGGCAGGGGGTTGGCCTAAAATCCAACCGTTAGTACGCTCCTTCAGACAATTGTTGTCCAACTTTCGGCCAACAAATGTTGGATGGCAGGCAGGTAAATTTTCATCGGACAATGGTTTGTTGTCAGATTTTCATATCATCTGTACACAAGTCCGTCACACAAAGTCCAAAGTACAAACACGCATGCTAGGAATCAATGCTCACCAAACACGACATTAGCAGAAGGTGCCCAAAGGATACAAAATATTTTACAGCGCACACATACAAGAATGACATTTCCTGCAGGGATGTTAAAAACACCTGAACATATTCAAATAATACGGGGGTTTGATCACACTATATGGTCATATAGTGCTAAGCCCACTTACTGCAATGGAGTACCCCGAATTAGTGGGTAATCCACTAACTTACCCACTAATTCAGGGTACTTTGTCGCACTAAGTGGGCTTAGCACTATATGACCATATAGTGTGACCAAACCCCCGTATTTTTTGAATATGTTCAGTTGTTTTTAACTAGCCCTGCAGGAAATGTCATTCTTGTATGTGTGTGCTGTAAAATATTTGTTAATGTTTGTAGGTCTTATAGCAGCACCATCTTGAATTTAAACGCATTGTATGGTGTGCCCCCCAAATATGTTCTTGTATATTGTAATAGGTGCCCAAAGGATGGCGCTCAAGAGCTGAAATTCCACGTAGTATGTCACTACGTTCATGTTTGTTGGCCAACAATTGTGTGCCGTTAGTATGCAAGACAAGTTCCTGGCACACTCCCTTCAGACAAAAGTCTGACGCTCTGCTGGCCAACAATCCGATCATGTGTACGAGGCTTTAAGCCCCATACACACTATCAGATTCTCTGCTGATTTTTTCCTTCAGATTTACCAAAACCATTTATTAAGAGGTCAAACCTTAGGAGTTTCAATTTGTATGCAATCAGGCAGGCTCTTGCACTATATGGTTTTGGTAAATCTGAAGACAAAAATCAGCAGAAAATCTAATAGTGTGTATGGGGCTTAAGACTCACATAGTATGATGCAGTCATTAAATTGAATGAGAATTGCAGTCATTATAAAAATTGAAGATAAATGTATTTCACCGGAGGTTTTGCTCACCTGTATTACCTTTTTTTTTTTCAACAAACCTGTCTTCAAACTAAAATTGAAAGGTAATTTTATTAACAATACATTTTAAAACGTCTTGAATAGCACGTACATACATTATATCAATGTTTTATCAAAAGCAGAGTTTTTTTTTTTACTCTGAAGTCTAATAGTTCTTAATGTAAAATGTACATGGTTGGGCATTCCGATTTTAAACTTGGCAAGGCTAATCAAAGCTTTTCTG
Organism: Aquarana catesbeiana; assembly: GCF_042186555.1. Lineage (NCBI taxonomy): Eukaryota > Metazoa > Chordata > Amphibia > Anura > Ranidae > Aquarana > Aquarana catesbeiana. The sequence continues at coordinate 459,912,367 of NC_133324.1, read as the reverse complement.
GTACAGAATCCACATTAATCCTAATTTTAGCATTTGACAGTATTACAATGCAATGCTTGCCTCGGGCTACAATTATCCATCCAGCTACTGGACTGGTGAGATAACTGGAAAAGGTGAAAAATCAAATTATCTAAGCAGAAAATTACTGTGTGGTCAACTGGGAGTCAATTAGAGCTGGTTAAATTGGCAAAATATTTGCTGTTCTTCCATAGGCCATGTGTCTTTGTTCTAAGAATAAGTTTTCTTGTCCTTGACCATACAACTATGTTTCTTACTAATCCTAAGAAACATGTGCACATTCCCAGTATGTGTATTATGTGTTTGGCAACTAAACATCACAATAACATTAACCACTTGCCTGTTGGGCACTTTTACCCCTCCCTACCCAGACAAATTTTCAGCTTTCAGCACTGTCACACTGTGAATGACATATGCGCGGTCATGCAACACTGTACCCAAAAGAACATTTTTCAAATTTTTTTGCACACAAATAGAGCTTTCTTTTGGTGGTATTCGATCACCACTGGGTTTTTTATGTTTTGCTAAACAAACGAAAAAAGCCAGAAAATGTTTTCATAGTTTGTAATAAAATTTTGCAAACAGGTAATTTTTTTCCTTTACTGATTTGCGCTCTGCACTGAAGGGCACTGATAGGCTGCACTGATGAGGCAGCACCGATGGGCACTGATAGGTGGCACTAATGGGCACTGATGGGTGGCACTAATGGGCACTGTTGAGGCAGCACTGGTGGGCACTGATGAGGAGGCACTGATGATCATGCACTGATAGGCAGCAATGATGAGCTTGGATAGGTGGCACTGATAGGCGGAACTGAAGGGCACTGATAGGTGGCACTGATGGGCACTGATAGGTGGCACTGATGAGCACTGATATGCGACACTGATGGGTACTGATAGGCAGCACTGATAGGTGACACTGATGAATAGGTATGAGCCTAACACCCCCGGTTTGGTTCACAGCAGAACATGCGAACAGGCAAAAAATTTGTTCAAACATGCAAACACCGTTAAAGTCTATGGGACACGAACATGAAAAATCAAAAGTGCTAATTTTAAAGGCTTATATGCATGGTATTGTCATAAAAAGAGTTTGGGGACTTGGGTCCTGCCCCAGGGGACATGTATCAATGCAAAAAAAAGTTTTAAAAAACGGACGTTTTTTTCGGGAGCACGATTTTAATAATGCTTAAAGTAAAACAATAAAAGTGAAATATTCCTTTAAATTTCGTACCTGGGGGTGTCTATAGTATGCCTGTAAAGTGGCGCATGTTTCCCGTGTTTATAACAGTACCTGCACAAAATGACATTTCTAAAGGAAAAAAAGTAAATCAAAAATACTTGCGGTTATAATGAATTGTCGGTCCCAGCAATACACATAAAAGTCATTGAAAAAAAACGGCATGGGATTCCCCCACAGTCCATTACCAGGCCCTTTGGGTCTGATATGAATATTAAGGGGAACCTCGAACCAAAATTTAGAAAAAAAATTGCATGGGGGACCCCCTCAAAATCCATACCAGACCCTTCAGGTCTGGTATGAATTTTAAGGGGAACCCTGCTCCAAAATTTAAAAAAAATGATGTGGGTCCCCCAAAAATACATACCAGACCCTTATCCTGAGCGTGCAACCTGGCAGGCCGCAGGAAAAAAACAGGGGGATGAGATAGTGCCCCCCCTCCTGAACCATACCAGGCCACATGTCTTCAACATGGGGAGGGTGCTTTGGAGTAGCCCTCCAAATGTTTTTATATGATGCCCTAAACCTAGTGCCAGCCCCACATACAGAAGTCACTTGTGACTTCAAAACACATGCTGCATTTCAATAAAAGCAATAATATTTCCAGCAGTAGCACATTTCTTAACTATCATAAAGTATTACACATGCATGTTGTCCAAACAAAAATAGCAAAAAAAGTTGCTCTGACTAAACAGTAGCCTGGATCAACAGTGTCACTAAAGTAGGTTATGTGTCTTCCAATGTGTGGGATTCTAAAAGTAAATTATTCATGGCTAAAGGGACCACTTGTGGTTCATGCAAATACATTGAGGATGATTTACTAAAGGCAGATAGGCTGTTCACTTTGCAAGAGAAGTTTCCCTTAGCTTAATAAATACAGGGAAAATTCACTTTGCAGACTATCCAGTCACATGCAGGGGGAAATAAAAAAACAGCATTTTTTCTTGTACATGATTGAATGGAAGTCACCAAAGCTTCACCTGATTCACCGAGCTAAGGGACATTTCCTTGCAAAATCAACCCCCTTGGGTTTGTCCTCAAATAAATTTTGTGTCTCTGTTGAGCCCTGTTGGATTTTAGGGCTAGAATGTACATGCAGATTCAACTTAAGCCCAAATGAAGATTAAATCCATTCCCTTCATGGCAATAATTATCACCCACTGTCATTCAATTGTCAAATGTCAAAACCAAGGTGGACAGCAGAGACACAGACATTTGACAGTTGAATGATGCATTCGGGAGTCAGTGAGAAGAGGATTTGTGCATTAGTTGAGGACCCTTGCACAGCCTAGGCTCATGTTACAAAAGGGTTTCACAGGAACAGCTTGAAAGACTAATGTGAGTACTTTCAGAAGGCATAAAGAGACACTGACCCTAATTTAGCAAAGGAATAGTATACTGTTTTTTCATTTTGAAAGTCAATTTTTGTGTTCCACAAAGGCCTTCACTTCTTCACTTCAGGCCCAAAGCCTCCTATACATCTACAGGAGCCAATGTACACATTTCTGCCACTTCCCTTGCCCCATGAAAGATTAATGACAATGCCTTATTGCTTTAGGTAGATCAATTTTGTGTCCCTTTAAAGTATAAGTTCACCTTCAGCAAGATTTTCCAAAAATCCCCCTATGAAATTCTATATCCAGTAAATAGTACATACCAGTGCTCCTCCTGTTTTAAGTTATGTACATCTTCCCATTACAGGTGCAAATGTTGGAGGGCCTATCTTGTCCGCTCTGGGTAAACTGCATTTGATTGCAATGTACTCTCTCCTCCTCTAGCTGAGCAAATAGCATGATGGAGGAGGACAAGTGGCCGGAAGTTTTCATGAAGAGGCACCTCAACAGTTGCATTTGTAATGAGAGGACAAGCGCAATTTAGTTTCAATAATTTTTATTGAGTTTTACAATAACAGGTAACACAAAGGGAAAGAAATATCATGTAGGTAGTAACCATATGCATAGAAACTTTATACATGGGGGCAGGAGGCGGAGCCTAGCGGAGCAGACATGCATTGTTAGAGCTCCACACCGCTGAGGAGAGAAGAGAAGGACAAAGCGGAGCCTGCAGACTCAAAAGGTATCCATTTGAACCTTTTTGCCCCTGGGAACAAACTGTGAAAGTTTGGGCAGGAAATATGGTACTGGGAGGAAACCGTGGCAGAAATAAAAATCACCTCACAAAGAGCTCACAGGCACTCACTGCAGCTGAAGCAGCTCCAGTCACCTCACAAGATACAGCATCAGGGCGCTCTCACAGACAGAAAATGTCACAGCAAGACTCTCCATTTGAGTCAGATACAGAACAAATCCTCTCACAAACTTCTCCACAAGCCTCCTCAGTATCCCCAGTAATATTATTACAATTTGAAAAGATGCTTCATAAGGCTTTAAAACAAACCTCAGACCAAATAACAAAAAGCCTAACCAAAGAAATAAGAGAGCTGGGAAACCGCACCGCAGCCTTAGAAATAAAAATGGATGAAATTGAAATTACAACCCAAGAAAATATAACAGAATTGGAACAATTAAAAGAAGAGAATTTAATACTTCAAACTAAGCTCGAAGATTACGAAAATAGAGCCAGACGTTCAAACTTGCGCATAAGGGGAATACCTGAAACTGTGACAGACCTGCAATCTACTATTACTGCTCTATTACAAGAACTAAAGCCAGATATCCCTATTGAACGTTTAGAACTGGACAGAGTACACAGAGCCCTCACAGCCAAAAAGAAAGATGGACCCCCACGTGATATAATCACAAAATTTCATTATTACAGAACGAAAGAACAAATACTAATTGCTGCAAGAGAAAAAAAGGAACTTAATTTTCAAGGACACAATTATCAAATTTTTGCTGACCTATCCCAACTTACTATTACTAAAAGACGATCCATGAAACCCCATCTAATGGAACTGCAACGCCACAACATTATGTATCAATGGGGCTTCCCCTTTTCAGTCAGATTTAACTACCAAGGTACAATTTACAGAAGCAGATCAGCAGATGAACTACAACAAATGCTTTTAAAATTAAATCTGACAGAACCCACAAGCAGCAACACTTCCACACGCAGAAGAATGGCATCATCTTCACCTTCAGGCAGCACCCAGAAAATTTCAGAACAAAATGGGAATCATCATTCTCACAAAAGAGGCCGTTATGCCACATCATCCATGGACCAAGAAGATTCAATGGACTGACATCCTAATTCCTGATATCTCTTCATTTATTATACTAAGAGATGGTTCTCTATAAAAAACCTGTATTTATAACTGAATGTAACTGCATTCTGATAGTCACACACTGTGTGGGATCATGTTACATTCCAGTTATATTTCTTATTACTTCTGATTCATATAGCCTTAGAATATATAAGTGAAATAAGGAAATACTTGTTCAGTTATATATTATCAGGTAATAATAATAGATTTATTACTTTTTAGGACAAATATGTTCAATAATCCAGAAGTAATGGAAGCTTTTTCTTTCTTTTCTTAAAACAAATATATTATTACCTAACTAGTTCCTAGAATTATGTTTTTGTTTATTCTAATCTGAAGCAATACAACCTCAATTTTATGATTTAACATATCTAAACAGTTACATATGAATAAAATATGTAATTGTTTACTCTAAAAGGGTTAAAATCCCAAAATAATTCAAACTATCTTCATCAATACCAAAGTTATTAACAGTACCTTTCTAACTGAATTATTTAGCCTAGGGCAAGACTAACCATATACAACCACCCTGGAATAAATAATTTCAACAAAAACTATATTCTACACTCCAATTAATGAAACATCATTTTGATGTCTTTTGACATAGCACTTCTCTCCTGTAAGCGGAAGATCCGTGTACCCCCATTAGCCCTCCTCATTCTCCCAACCATATTATGTGGGAGTGTGACGAAGGCACTTATTCCCCTGAGAGAGATATTTATTCTCTTTCACGGGTAAATTGTGATTACTTGCAAAAAATAATTTATACAATGTATCATCTAATCTCATATGTTTTTTGTTTACTCTTTACTCCAGAATTCACTGGTTTCTTTTCTATCTATTCATCTCTTCAGTCCACACAGGTTGATCTGCGCAGTCAGCTCTGCATAACAAAAAGTAAGTCAAAACTATTTGATCTATTGCCATGGCACCACTGAATATACTTTCCCTGAATGTTCAGGGAATAAATGTCCCTCAAAAAAGGACCAAAGCCTTCCGTACTTTCCATAACAAGAAGGCTCACATAGTATGCCTCCAAGAAACACACTTCACCAAAGATTCTACTCCAAAATATATTTCTCCTTTTTATCAACAAATTTACACGGCTTCTGCCTGTACCAAGCAAAGGGGAACTCTAATTGCATTTCACCGATCCACACCATTCACCTTATCATCAGAAATTAAAGACCCAGAAGGTAGATACCTGATACTCATGGGTTATATAATGGATACAGCAATCACGGTGATTTCCTACTACGCTCCTAACAAACAACCTACACCATTCCTCTCACATATATTACAAGTGATTAATACACACAAAATAGGAACAGTGATAATGTGTGGGGATTCGAACCAGGTCCTCCTCCCATTTCTAGATAAATCACCTTTTACACCATCCAAAATAACCTCTAGATTACCTTTTTCTCAACTTCTTTCCAAATACAATCTGGTAGATTCATGGAGAGAAAGTAACCCAATGAAAAAGAAATTCACTTATTTCTCGCACCCTCATCAAACCTTCACCAGAATAGATCATATTTTTCTAACAATAGGAATGATACCAGAAATTATTGCATCAGATATAATTCCGATTCCGTGGTCTGACCATAATGCAGTATACACTACTATAGCCTCAGCCATACCAAAAGCGCATGACCCAACGTGGTACTTACCGGACATAATGCTCAAACACCCACTACATCAGATGGCCATTGAACAAGCTTTAAAGGAATACATATCAATTAATAATACAACAGACATCTCCCCAATAACACTGTGGGAAGCTCATAAGCCTGTCTTGCGTGGTACAATACAAAGACAAATGGCACTATTTAAACGGGAACGCAAAAATCTAGCAAAAAAACTAGAACTCAATTTTAATGCAGCCTACATATCATTTCAAGATAATCCATCTCAGAGTACAAAATCTCATCTGGAAAAATCTAGATTGGAATACGATCTATTTCTCACTGAGTCAGTTGATAAATCCCTCAAACGCTCCAAACACAATTTCTACATGAATACAAACAAACCAGGTACATATTTGGCTCGGGCATTAAATTCAACTAACAAATCTTTCAAACCAATACGTTTGAAATTATCAAAAAATGTTTACACTTGTAATCCAGTTAAAATAGTCCATAAATTTCACTCACATCTCGCAACTTTATACAAGACAAACAATGAATTTAATCCTACAGAGGCTGAATCCTTCTTCTTAAAAATAACCTTACCTGAGTTATCTCAGAATCAAAAAAAGCAGTTTGGATGAGCCTATAACTATAGATGAAGTTGCTAACGCCATAAAAGACCTAAAACTTAACAAAAGACCAGGCCCAGACGGCTACTCGGCTTTATACTATAAAACATTCTCAGAAATACTCTCTCCCATTCTCACTAAAACTTTTAACAAACTTCTAGATGGACATTCTTTTCGGCAAGAAACACTAATGGCAATTGTTTGTATGATCCCAAAACCCCTTTCTGATGATACTTCCTGTGTGAATTATCGGCCTATCTCTCTGTTAAACCTCGATATTAAATTATTAGCAAAAATAATAGCAAAACGCCTCAATAGCATTATAGGAAAATTAATACATAGAGATCAAGTAGGCTTCATGCCAAATAGACAGGCAGGCGATAATATACGCAGGGCAGTGTTATTGGCACATATTGCTAAAAAACGGAAAATCCCTTTATGTTTTCTATCTCTCGATATTAAGAGGGCATTTGACACAGTATCCTGGCAATATATGCAATATTCATTACAAAAATGGGGTTTTGGACCCCACTTTTTAACATGGATCAAAGCATTATATAATAAACCCAAAGCCTATATAAAATATGCTGGATACAAATCTGAAGCCTTTAATATCGAAAGAGGTACCCGACAGGGCTGCCCATTATCTCCCTTATTATTTGCCCTTATACTCGAACCCATGGCCCAATACATCAGAACAAACCAAACTATAACTGGCATTGAAGTAGGAGGTATTACACACAAATTATGTATATTTGCAGACGATATATTACTTTTTCTATCATCACCACAGGTCTCTGGTCCTAACTTAATACCAGCTCTTGATGGATTTGCAGCCCTATCCGGCCTTATGATTAATCCTAAGAAATGCCTAGTGCTTAATATTTCACTCACAAACATGGAATTGATCCCGGCTAGGGCTGCACTCCCATTCACATGGGCAGAAAAATCAATCCCATATCTTGGAATTCATTTAACAGCATCTCATTCTGACTTATTCTCAACCAATTATCCTCCTGTATTAAGACAGATCACAAATCTAATAAAACAATGGTCGCAACTTCCTTTATCCTGGATGGGGAAGATTAATGCAATCAAAATGACTATTCTACCCAAATTGCTTTATCTATTCAGAGTCCTCCCTATTCCAATTCCTTCCTATTTTTTGAGAATAGTACAAAAAAGAGCAACTTCGTTTATATGGGGCTCTTCTAAACCACGTATACCTATACACACACTACATCTTCCCAAAAATAAAGGAGGCCTGGGGTACCCTAATTTTACTAACTACTACAGAGCAGCACATTTGGCCAGTCTGTCCAAATACCATGCAAAACAGGAAATCCCATTATGGGTATTTATAGAGGCTTCAGAAAATGACCCTCTATTAATATCAAATTTATTATGGCTTGATCCTAAAGACCGCTTTAAAATTCATAATCCCATAACTAAACACTTCTTATCTCTCTGGGATAAACTAAAAACCAAATATCAGTTACAATCTCCACACAATCCTCTCCTTTCTTTTATCAGAAATCCGGCCTTTTATCCGGCATGGATCTACCCAAATTCTTTTAAAGCTTGGACAACATCAGGCATTCAGACACTAAATGACTTCATAGCATCTAAATCATTCCTTTCATTCCCATCGCTTAGAGAAAAATATGATCTACCAAACTCTGAGATATTTAGATATCTCCAAATCAAAAATTTCTATACACCATTCCTAAAGGGGGATACACCATTATCCCAATTATCAATTTTTGAATCAATCTGTACAAAAGATCCATTTGCTAAAGGTACAATTTCATCACTTTATAATCAATTATATGGAGTAGCAAATCTTAATAGACCCTCTTACGTTCAGAAGTGGGAGGGGGACCTGGGACGAACTTTAGAAGACACGGACTGGTCTAACATATGGCTCACATCTAAGTCATCTTCACCCAACATCTTAGCACTGGAGACAAATTATAAAGTCCTAACTCGCTGGTACCTTGTACCCGCTAGAGTGGCAAAATATTCACCTAATACCTCAGCTCTTTGTTTTCGAGGATGCCCAGAAATAGGCACATATTTACACATATGGTGGACGTGCCCAGTAATACAAACCTTCTGGAAGGAAGTCTTCGTGATTGCATCTAAAATATTTAAAAAATAATACAACCAGATCCATATTTAACTTTACTTAATCTAAAACCGGAATGGTTAACACTCTCTCAATTCAAACTAATGATCCAACTAATAACGGCTGCAAAACAAACAGTGGCCAAGGCATGGAAATCTCCTACATTGGTACTAGCAGAAACAATTCACAGAATGAATAATACAATGTCCCATGCTAAGATGGTAGCCATCGATCAAAATCAAATTCCAAAATTTGAAAAACTTTGGCATCCTTGGATAAAACAACAGTTCCTGTCAAACTTCAATGACTCTGTCCTGTTGCCATGGTAACAGATTAAATGACTTACAGAGACACCCATTCTAAGGCTTAAAAGAGAACTAAAAAGAATAATAAACTGACGAGCGGGACAACCTTGTGGACCATACCTCTACCTTTCAACCCTTTTTCTTCTTTCTCTTTCCTTTTCTCCACCTTACGATTAAAGCTCATTATCAGAATTTATTTGACCTATATACACTCTACTTGTAAACAATATGTATAGTAGGTATAAATCATTTAAATACCTACAAAAGTAACTAAGGAAATTATATATATCTTTCATTTAGGTTTACGTGAACCCAATGTTTAATATTTGAAATTTCATGATATTTACCTATATAAACCCTACTGTAAAACAATGAGCTTACTTTATAGATCCTTGTAAACTTACTTTATGTATCTTTATAACATTGTATACTCAATAAACTTCTTTTGACAAGGAAACTTTATACATAGTAATTTGCTATTATTGTTCTATTATAAAAACTTTACATCAATAACATCTTAGTTGTAAATATATATGCCTATATAAGGTAGTAAGACAGGAGTAGTATTGGTATAGTTCCAAGTGTACATCTCATTCACCCGGCACCCCAATGGGAACTTTCTGTGCCTCGGTAAACCAGCACACACTTTATTAATATCATCCCATCTCTATTACTCATAGGCTAAGTTTTGTATTTCAAAGTAGTTTTACACTTCGTCTTCGTGTAGAACAATAGTTATGTAAAGAAGTGGTAAATAGGTAGTTTTACTTAAAGAAAATGCAGTAGAAATAAATAGATAAGTGAATAGAATAAAAGGGTACAGGGATATCTAGTATAGATCTCTAAGGCAGACATGTCTTCATTTCTCACTTGGTGCAAAATGTATGGTGCCAATTTATCCATGGTTTCCAAATCAGACTTTTGGTTGTGTAGGTGCCTTGAGAGGCGGCAAACATAAGTTCGTATGATATGTGAAGATTAGTGGTTCTGATCACATCATTGAGGGTTGGTATTTCAGTTTTCAACCATCGTCTCGTCAGTTTGAGACAAGCACTAGTAAGGATCTGGGTGACTATATGTCTCATAGAATGGGGTACCATATCTATTCCTAAGGATAGGATAGCCATGTTAGAGGTATTATATAATTGGATTTTGGTGATCTGCTCTTTAAAATGGAATATATTGGTCCAGTAGTTTTTCAATCTTGGGCATGACCAAAATATATGAATGATGGAACCTCTTTGGCCGCACTTCCTCCAACATAGTGGGGATATATGGGAGTTAAACCCTGCTAAACGTGTAGGGGTTAAGTACCATCTTAAGGGTATTTTTTGGTATAGTTCCCACAAGTTAACACTTCTGGTGGCCTTGTATATGGATGAGATTGCTTGTTTCCATTGTTCTAAGGTGTAGGATGTATTGAAATCAATTTCCCAAGTTCTCATAGAAGGTGTCTTGCTGAACATTGATTTCTGGTTCAAGAGGTTATAGAATAAGGAAATACCTTTGATGGAGGTTGTGGGATTTGTGAAGTATAGATAAACCTTCCATAAAATATTTGTGTTAGCATCATTGACAGAGGATAGTAAATGTGATATTTGTAAATATGTATGATATTCTTTAGAGTCTAAATTATGTTCTATTTGAATTGCCCTAAAAGTCTTAATTGTAGGACCTATGTAAAGATCTCCAACTGTTTTTAGGCCTTTGGATTCCCAATGTTTAATGTTTATATTTGGTATCAACAGTTGTAAACTGGTGATGGGAAGGGCAATGGATTTCTGAGGATGATCAGTAACAGGGGTGTTTAGGAATGTTTTCCATGTGTTTATAGATACTTTCATTGTGGGTGAAAGTTTGGGGGGGGAGTGTGGCATCATTCTGCAGGCCAATAGAAGGTCATATAGGTTATGGTTAGGGGATTGGAAAGATTCCAATTCTTGCCATCTTGGTATATGATTTCCTGGAAACCAATATTTTTGTTGGGCCAAAATTGCCGCAAGATAGTAGTCTTGGATTTGATAAGCTTATGGAATAAGCTTATGGAATGCGCATTTAGCCTTTCTTCCCTGCCAGAGGAATCCATTTACCATGGACTGCGCTCTGGCAAAGAAACTATCTGGGATTGGTATTGGAAGGGCTCTGAATAGATAAATGAATTGGGGGAGTATCATCATTTTAAAGGCCGCGAGGCAGCCTGACCACGTGAATTCTGCTCTATTTATTGTTTGCAATTTTTGGTTTAGGTTAAGTAAGAAATGAGTATAATTTGTTTCTGCTAATTTTTTTGTATCATCTGTAAGTGTTATTCCTAAATATTTTATCCCTTCCGTAGTCCATTTGTACGGAAATTGTGATTTAAGCTTATTGCTAGTAATACTGTCTAATCCCAAACCTAAAATATATGATTTATTTTCTTTGACTTTATAATATGAGATTGTATTGAATAAATGTAATGCCTCATGTGCCGCCTTAAGAGAAGAGCCCACCTCGGTCAATATCATGATAATGTCATCTGCGAATAAACTTATAGAGTGAGTATCCTTACCAACAAGAAATCCTTTTATATTTGGATGACTTCTAATATATATGGCCAAGGGTTCCATTAATAAATTAAAAATTAGAGGTGACAATGGGCACCCTTGCCTTGTACCATTGGATATACTAAAAGGTTTTGAGATAGTTCCTGATATATAGACCTTGGCAGACGGACTAGAATATAGGGCTAAAATGGCAGATAGGATAGGTCCTACAAAACCAAATGATTCTAATACTTTGGTTAGGTATAGCCAATGAATACAGTCAAAGGCCTTCTCTGCATCCAACGCCAGGAGCAGAGAAGGTCTCTGGTGCATCTTCGCCATGTGAATGATATTAATCATGCGTCTAGTCGCATCCGAAGTTTGTCTGTATTTTGTAAAGCCTGTTTGATCAGGGTGGATAAGATTAGGCATAATGTCAACAAGGCGTAGTGCTATTATCTTGGCATACAATTTAAGATCAATGTTTAGTAAAGATATTGGTCTGAAATTTGAGGGAGAGGTGGGCTCTTTTCCTGGTTTTGGCAAAGCCACAACTAAGGCTTCTAGCATTTCTGGTGGGAAAGAGGCGGAGGCAGCTGCTGAACTAAATATATGGGTCAAGAAGGGGGTCAGTAGGGTCTTAAATTCTCTGTAGTATTCTCCACAAAAACCGTCTGGTCCTGGGGATTTATTTGCGGGGAGTGAGTCAATAGCTTTATGTATTTCTGCATTGGTAAATGGTTGATTGAGAGCTTGGATCTGGTGTGAAGTTAGTTTCGGTATGGATAATTTACTTAAAAAGTCATTAATTGCGTCAGGGGTAGGTTGAATGGTTGAGGGGTCGTCTTTTAGATTGTAAAGGGATCTGTAATAGTGGCTGAAAGCATCAGCAATTTTTTGTGGGTGATATTCTTTTTGATTGGTGGATGGGTGTATAATAAATGGTATTTTCGATTTATATCTATGGCCTTGAATATTCTGTGCTAAAAGTTTTCCTGCTTTATTTCCGTTCACATAATAAGTCATTTTAAGTCTCTTAGTGGCTTTCTCAAAATTTTCTAGTAGGTAAATTCTTAATTCGGATCTTAGTTGTGTCAATTTTTGGGTAGTTTTTTGGCAGTATTTTTGTTTGTTTTTGGTTTCTAAATCAGAGATGTATTTTAACAATTCAGTCAGTCGTTGCTGCCTCTGCGTTTTCACCCTTGCACTCAGTTGTATAAAAACGCCTCGTATAAACGCTTTATGGGCGTTCCATAATGTAAAAGGGCTTTGTACTGAGCCCTTGTTATCAGCAAAAAAATTGGTTAAGTGGTTGTTAATTTGTTCTTTAAAGTCTTGTTGCTGTAGCAAGTAGGTGTTGATTCTCCAAATTGGGCTGGGTCTGGAAGAAGCCGAGTCTGATAATGTCAATACTATAGATACGTGGTCCGACCACGTTATTGAGTTAATAGATACTGCTTTAATTCCCAATAAGATAGGTTGGTCTACTATGAATAGATCAATTCTTGTATAAACTTTATGCTCTGCAGAGAAAAAAGTAAAGTAAAGTAAAGCATGAAAGCAACGCCAGGCGTCATATAGATTATACTTGTTGAGGGAAATTGACAATATAGGAGAATAGCGTATAGATTTAGTATGTAGAGTCTAATGATGGATCCGGGGTAGCATTAAAATCTCCACATAGTATAAGTGGTCCTCTTTGACACTTTCTGATTTTTCTCATTAGCTTGTTAAAGAAGTGTATTTGATTCTTATTAGGAGAGTAAGCAGTTACTAGTGTATACTTTAAAGAGTTCAGTTCACATATCAGAATTAGGTGTCTGCCCAGCGGATCTCGGATTTCTTGATGGAGAGTAAATGCTACAGAATCTTTTATGGCTATTAATACTCCTTTCGTTTTAGAATCCACGTTGGCAGTAAAAACATGCGGAAAGCTTTTGTGGGTACATTTCGGTGGTGCTTGGCTGCAAAAGTGAGTTTCTTGAGCGCATAGTATGTCTCCTTGGTGCGACAGTGCTTCTTGCCACATTGATTTGCGTTTCATGGGGTGATTGAGTCCCTTAGCATTTATGGAAATTATGTTAATAGGCATTGAGTTTAAATGAGATAAGCTTTACAATTAAGACCATCATCTTAATTCTAGTGCTTAGTCCAAATATGCTTGGTGCAGTCATATCTTCGTGTAATAGTGTAGACATACTTGTATGGGTCAAAAGATAGGAAGTCTTTTGGTGTAAGAGAGGTTGTTCATCCTTGGAGGTCAAATTCGAAGCCGCATCCTGTTGTAGAAGTTTCTGTTGTCTTTCCTGTGTGGAAGAGGTGTGAGTATGGGTGAAGCGATGCTGTCCACATCCCAGAAGTAACGGCAAGAGCATAGAAAAAATTGAAAATATAAGTAAAGAAAAAAACAAAAAGTTGTTAACTTTCAACTTTGTTATATCGCAATAGGTGCAACATATACGGGGGGGTATGAGATACCCAAGAACAGCATTTTGCTGTTATATGTAACTGGGGGATAAGTTCAATCTTGAGGACTTCATTAGTCAGGGACTAAGAGAAAAGTATGTAGACCATCCTTATCTGTTCAAGAATGAGAGGTGGCATTTTTTGCAGTAACCGTTTTCCATTCTTGTGCTAAGTGGCGCGAGGTGCTAGTGGCCGCAGTTTCTTCTGGGGGGTCAGGAAGGATACCCCATTCTTTCAGGAGATTGATGCCCTTCTCCAGGGATGTCACTGTGTAAGTGCGGTTGCCCTTAGTGATATTTATCTTTGTGGGATACCCCCATCTGTACACAATTTTGTGGTTGCGTAGAACTTTTGTCACTGTGTTCAGGTTTTTACGTTTTTGCAGGGTATACTGTGACAGGTCTGCAAAAAATTGTAGATTATGGTATTGTGGCAGATTCTGCTCTTGTTTTCTCATTGTGGTCATCAGTTGTTCCTTTACGTGAAAGAAATGCAGCCTGAGTATTACGTCTCTAGGTATCAGATCTGGCAAATGGGGCGGCTTAGGCAGACGGTGAATTCTATCAATGGTGATGTCTAAGTCCGTAAGACTTGGTACAAGTGATTTAAACAAAGTGTCAGTATATGGGCCCAGATCCTGTTGTTGCACAGATTCAGGGATCCCCCTGATTTTTAAATTGTTCCTTCTGGATCTGTCCTCCATGTCCGCCAGCTTTGCTTTGATCCATTCACTGTCTGCTTCAGTGTCCTCCTGAGCGTCGACCAGGTCATTGATAGTGGAAGCATATTCCCCCATTTTTGTTTCTATGTGGTCCACTCTGTTCCCCACATCCTGTATGTCTTTGTTCATGCGGTGCATATAACCTGCCATGTCAGATTGTAATGTGCTTCTCAAAGATAGCAGCATCTCTTTTAACACTGTATCTAGTACTGGCTGGTTTTGTGTGGGAAAGGATTCAATCAATTCTGGGAGTTCTCTGGTGTCCTCCCCAAAATCTGAGACCGGGCTCCCTGTGTCACAGAATCCACCAGCATCCAGCCTGGGTTTTGTTTTGGCTGGACTGCAAGTGGATGTAGTGGATGGATTCTGCATCTTATCCCATGGGGAGCTTTTATTTTGGGACCGATTACCTACTTGAGATGACCGTTGTTGTGCTGGAGCCGCCGCTGTGGAATAGGCCTCGGCGCCATCTTGCTCATCTGCTCTGCCGTTTGGGGGATAAAAGTCCGTGAGACGCAGGACCTTTCCTTCCTTTCTCCGCTTCCCAGGCATAGTTGTAGGGTCTCCCACCCTTGCCCACTGCCAGATTTTATGTTTATTTGCTTCGGATGGTCGTTATGTGCCGCTATTGTCCCCTATCTTGCCGGAGCTCCGGGCTCACACGTCCATCCGGCTTGCGCGCTAGGCCAAGCCCTGCTACAAGTGCCATTTAAAACAGGAGAATTGCTGATATGTACTCACGACCAGGGCAAATGGGGGGGGGGGCAGCAGGAGGGGTGGCTGGCCCCGAGGCTGGTATTATGTAAAGTAGGTGGGCGCCACATGAAGAATTTCTGCCACTGCAAGATGATAGGAGTAGTGATTGCAGCGTCCTTACTTCTTTCACCTTAGTATTGGAAAAGACAAATCAGATTTGGAAAGGAGGATAGAGATGGAATTAGGTGTAGGCTGTGCTCTCTCCCACCTCCAGCTCCACACTCCTGCCCCTGCAGCACTCCTGGATTGGGACTGTCAGATCAGGACTGCGCAGGGTTTGCTTACCTGTCACCATGTGACAGAAAAGAATGTGAGTAGGGTCAGGTAACCAAACCCTATAAAATCCCAATCTGACAACCAGTAGTGTCCCTAAGCCATGATCCCATAATCCTGCAGCAGTGGCATCTCTCCCACTGGCTGTCTGGCAAAAGGATTAAAAGTCAGCTTCCCCTAGGCTCCTTCTCCTTTGGGGGGACAGGTGTTAAGGTGATGTTGGGGAGAGAAAGGATTTGATCTGGGGGGGGGCAACAATTTGTGGTGGGAGGGGGTTTCAGAAGTTTGTAATTTGTAATGTAATTTGTAAATTTGTAATGAGAGAAGGGGGAATTTTTGTTTGGGGAGAATTTTGACTTGCAAAAGGAATTGATGCTTGGAAAGTAAGTAAGTGTGCAGATTAGTGCTCAATTTCTTTTAGGGGGGAGGGAAGGGATTTTGCTGACACATAATGCTCATACATCTTGAGGTGGACACAGTTTGGCATCTTCGCCCTGGTAGCTATATGAACTTGTCCAAGCACTGTATGTACTATTCATAAAATATGAATTGCTTAGGGGGTTTGGGGACTTTCTTGCTGAAATTGAACATACACTTTAAGTTCTCTTAAAGTAGGTGAGAGGAATCCTTTGTTTGTGCCCACTATTTTCAACCCATGCCAAGAAGGAATATTGTCTAATATTTGTTTTTATTCTTCTACTTTATTCTTTTATTCTTTTAGCAAGTTTTTTGTTTGTTTTTTTTGGTTTTTTTTTTTTGTTCTTTTTCTTTTAGTTTTAACAACCTCCTTTAGAGGAAGCTTTATTGCTTTATACTAGGGTTGCCCTAGCTTCTTATGCACCGGATTGCTGATTCTGAATAGGATAACCACCCAAATATGAAGACCAGCAGTGGCAGTGCAAACAGGTTAAGGTGAATTGAATTGTGCCAGAATATCAGGATATGGATCACTGAGGTCAGGCTAATCTGCTTGGATATGATGCAATGAGTTAAACAGTAGCTTAGTTAAGGTAAAGCCAGGGGCAATGCCAAAAAAATAAAGTATAAGCATCAAAGAATGTATGCAGTGCAGGAAATAAGGGTCAAGTGTTAAAGCAAAGGTCCATTTTAGTTCATTTGAATTTACAGCAAGCTAGACAAGGTCAGTAATTGAGAGGTCAGAAAATTACACAATGAAAGTTATACCCAATAGAACTTTATAACAAGAAAACTGCAGCAGGAATATGACTGACTTTAAATAAAGTGTCCACCCAATGACCCCGCATGCTTAGCACACTAGCATATGCTTGAAAATACCAACACACATAGCATGCCTAAATAAATAAAAAGCACAGGAAGACTAATCAAGTGGCAAGGAGTGGGGGGGGGGGTAAAGGTGAGTATTCTACAATAATATTACATTTTATGCAATATGAAGTTTTTTGTACACTTTTTATACTTAATACTTTCTTACTTACTATTACTATTATTACTTACTATTATTTTTCATATACACTAACAAATAATAACAATACCTCAATGAAAGCAATAATTCTCTGTCAAATTTACCTATGAATGTTTGTTTCTAGTACTGGCATCATAAAGCATTATTTCTTTGATTTTATCCTTATGCAATTGCTGTCTATGCATCCCTCAGCATGAGAGGAGATTTTGATCAGTGCCGAAGTTCAGCAAAGTCAGTGACAGCTCTAAATCTGGATTAGCTTTGAAAGATTAGTTGGCAGGTTTTCTGGGTATCTGTCATTTCACCAGATGTGTCACATGTCACCTTTGTGACTGTCTAACCTCCAACAACTGTGTGAATATAGGGGACTTTATATTAAAATCTCAGCAAAAGATTTTAAATGTTTTCCTAAAACATGCTTGGCATCTCATTTACGCCTAATTTCTAACAATATCAGGACATTAATATTTAAGTAATACTAGACAAATAGGAGAAATCATGTTGAGATAAAACATTATTAGCACTTTCCTTTTTATTTTTACTTGAAATGCCACTTAGTATGCTATTACCTCAAACCCTTAAAAAAGCTTTTATCTACCACCCATGCATTTTATAACAGCACTGTGTTTTGAACTCCAGGCGGATTATTAATATATTATTTCAGGATTTAAAATGTCAGTCAAGTTATTTTTCCT
The DNA here is from genome assembly GCF_042186555.1 of Aquarana catesbeiana. Lineage (NCBI taxonomy): Eukaryota > Metazoa > Chordata > Amphibia > Anura > Ranidae > Aquarana > Aquarana catesbeiana. Next base: position 459,894,317 of record NC_133324.1, on the reverse strand, counting down.
ACCTTATTATGTATTCATGTTTAT